>NC_081354.1:182241868-182548184 GCF_030684315.1 Stegostoma tigrinum | reverse complement strand
TTTGGTTCTCTCAAACCTGCCACGGATCCAGTATGGTAGCTATGCCCTTTAGAACTTGACCAGTTCATTCAGTAGTGTTACTGCAAAACTACACTGGGTGGTTTTAATTGCTTAAAACTACTGAAATCCCCTGCTCAGGAGTCATCAGGGTTTTCTTCAACTGTTATTCAACAACTGGAGGATGGTACGAGGCAATCAGGTGATTTCCTTGTCCACATTTAACCTGTTGCTTTGAGACTCTGCACCCAGAGTAAATGTTGAGGACGCCCAGGGCAACTCCCAACCAACTGCATACCACTGCGCTGCCATCTCTGCTGTGTTTGTCCTGCTGGTGTGACTGCATATATGTAAGAATGGTAATGGTAGTGCATGGAACATAGTTCTATTCATGGACTCCTACATTACAGATGTTAGGCTGTTGCTTGATGAGTCTGTCAGACCACTCTCCCAATTTTAGTCCTAGCTCCCGAATCTCCAGCATCTGCAGTTCCCATTATCTCTGATCTCTATTAGTAAAGAACTTGCAGGTTCAATGGGGCTGTTTTTGTTTGTTCTCAGTTCTGGTGCCTAGGCAAATGCCAGGTAGTGCATCTGGTTTCATTTTTTTTTGAGACTTTCTAACATTTGTTACACCTGAGTGACATGCTGGGTCATTTCAGAGGGCAATTAAGAGTCATTCATTGCTGTGAGTATGGAGTCACATGTAAACCAGACCAGGTAATGACAGCAGTTTCCTTCCCTAAAGGACATTAGTCAACCAGATGGCTTTTTCCAACAATCAATAACAGTCATCATTTGACTTTTAGTTCCAGATTTTATTGAATTCAAATTGCACCACCTACAATGGCAGGATTCAAACCCGCGTCCTGTGTCTCAGGTTTAATACTCTCGCAATAATAGCACCAGGTCATTGTCCCCCATTATGCATCTACTATTTCATTAGCTAACTCTTCAAACCCCAAGCCAAAGTCCTTGGATACTGCAGCTCCATCAGTTTGTTCAGTACTCGTTCCCCAGTGACGACGATAACACCAAGTTCCTTGCTACTTTCAATCCTCTGATTTATGTATTTGTATGCTTTATCTTGAAGAGTAAAATATTTCGTCATTACATTTGCCATTTCCTTATTATCTACTATTAACTTCCCATTTGTACTTCCAAGAAGACACTATTCCTTTTCGGTATCTGTAGAAACTCTTGCTACCTGTTTGACATTTCTAGGTAGCTTCCTCTTGTTCTAATTTATTTGGACAGATTATCTATTTTTTTTCTAAATGGTTAAAGAACTGAAAAAGGGTCACTGTACCCGAAATATTAACTCTGCCTTCTCTCCACAGATGCTGTCAGACCTGCTGAGTTTTTCCAGCGATTTCTATTTTTGAACTGTTTAAATATTCTCTGCCAGTCTTCGTATTCCGGCCAGATATCTGACCCACCTCATGTGTTTATTTCATATCTCTCGCATCTGTATCATTCTGGTTTGAGGTTCCCTGCACTAAAGGATTTTCGTGAAGCAGATTTTTTTTCTTTTTAATAACAATCAATGACAGTGCCATGCTAACCATTTATACTCCAGATTTATCAGCCAAACTTAAATTTCACTGGCTGCAATGGTGGAATATGAATCCATGTAGCCAAACTGAGAGTTTTGGTCTGTGGATTATTTGCTCGGTGGCATCAGCAATATCCCCAGCGTCTGTCATTTACTGCACTCTCCCTCCTCACATGGGAGAATGATGCAAAATTATAACATGAAAATAAGAAAAAGTGGAAAAGACATTGGAGCAAGGGGGAGAAAAATAAACTGATGTCCTACCTAAATCCATCTTAATGACACTGAGTGGGATGTGAGGCAGCACCTCTTTGACTTGTTTGGCCATTCCCGTGATCCGAACATCCTCTGCAGACAAACTGCTAATGCTGAGCCCTGGGAGGAAGGTTCGAGCTCGTGTTCCAGGCGGCTGACTATTGGCTGCTGCAATAAAATGATATGAGCCCTGAATTTTAGATGTCTCCTCCAGTTATACCCAAATTCTCAGGCAATCACAATACGAGACAGGTTTGTCACAGACAGCCCGCTGATCACAAATGCAGTGGTTACACTACCCAGTGGTTCCATCCAGAACGCGACAGATGAAGAAAAGCTTCAGCAAGGAGACGCTCTTCTGATCAGAGACTGTTTTCTCCTAATGCTGATACATTCACTATAGAGCTTAGAGGTGCTGGTTGGGTTCTGGGGACAAGAGGCTCTGAACTGGAGAGTGAGTCAAGCAGTAAGCAGATTTTCTTCCTCCCCCTGTACAGCTGCCAGGCCAATGAAGGAGGCAGTCAAAATGGTCCATCATGGCATCAAGGCCCAGTCACTCCAGTGGCCATTTTTATTAATTACTCATTTATTTTTCTGAAGTTGGTGTTTTCTGCCGTTTTAAATGCTACGTTTCTGAAATCTGCTCATCGATCTCCCAGGTGAGAGAAAAACTGAAATGTGTCCCCACTTGGAAAATATGTTCTGAATTAAAATCAGAAAAATAAAGTACTTGCATCAAGTTATTGCTACTTTAAAGTAACCTAAGGAACTCAATGAGGAAAAAGGCCAATGTAGAGACTCAGAACACAGATCAACAATAAATATGGAATAGGGGCAAAATGGCATTTCTCTGTTCCTATGTCCCAACACCCCCTGATTAGATCACTTCTCTATCTTTTACAAAGATTATTGTTATTGCTGCTACTTGACCTCTCAAGCATTGACTAAGTGACTTTGCAAACTTATTATAAC
Organism: Stegostoma tigrinum; assembly: GCF_030684315.1. Taxonomy (NCBI): domain Eukaryota; kingdom Metazoa; phylum Chordata; class Chondrichthyes; order Orectolobiformes; family Stegostomatidae; genus Stegostoma; species Stegostoma tigrinum. The sequence goes on along the minus strand of NC_081354.1, from coordinate 182,545,405 downwards.
TTGACTTCTATTTTCTATGCATAAGGGACTTTCCTGCAGCATTAAAACAGCCACACAGTACATGCAAATTAATTGAAGCAGCCAGAACACAAACCGGACCTGAAATGGTTGCTTGTGGTGCCATGTGCTTCATTCTTTTGAGGTATTCCACTTTATCAGACTTGGTATGCTGAGTCGACACAACACCGAGCTCTGTAGCTAAATGCTAAGAAGAAATTACAATTACACTTGGCAGCATAGATGGCGACGAGCTAAATGCTATTTACAAAACCCATATCAACTGTTACTGAATAAACTCTTCCCAGGAAACAAAACTGCAGAACAAATAGACAATGTAAGCTTGATTTTCTTTTAGAATCATAGAATGACAAACAACACAGAATGAAGCCAGTCAACTTGTAACGCTCATGCTGACCTCTTTAAATAGTCCCTGTCTCATGCTTGCTCCCCACAACTCTAATCTATTTCTTTTCAAGCATTTATCCAATTCTCTATTGAAGTTGAATCTGCTTCGAGCAACCTTTCAGGTAATGCACTCCTGTAACAACTTGTTGCATAAATGTTTTTAGCTTCTTATGCTGCTTCTGGTTCTTTTGCCAATCACCTTAAGTGAAGAGCGAGCGTAGGGTCAGAGTTGGAACAACTAAGAAAGCTAGAGTGAAGGCGATTACAGGGACAAAAGGAACAAAGGCTTGGTAAGATATAAAAAAAAATTTATACATCAGCCCGCTGTGGGTGAACCTGGGCTAATAAAAAGTGGAGGTAGATATCTTAGCTATCAGGATAAAGATGGACAATATACAAGAAACACCCACATCCAATGAATGAATTTAAAACAAAAATCAACATTGTCCTGTTTCTATTTAACAAAAGCCTTCACCAACATGCTTCATTTCACTCCACAAACAAATATCCTTCCACATCTTTCTCCTTTGTGTCAATCTACATGCCCCTTAAATGCATCAATTACTCCAGGAGGAAAGAAATTTCTCCTGAGTTTTCTGTTGGATCAGTTTACCATTATCTTAAATTGAATACATTCCAAACTCTAGTCTCATTTGGGAGTGGAAACATATTATCGTTGTCTATCTTTCAGATACTACATATCTTAAAGGCTTCTAACAGTGTCGTCCCTGCTTCCCCTTTTTCTACCAGCTTGCCTAGGTTTTGCTGAAACAGAATTTAGAAGTTAGACATACCATTCTGGTAATCCCTTTTGCACTTTCTCTAATGCCTCCAGGTCCTTTTTATACAATGGAAACCAAAACTATGCATTCACTAAGGTTCTGCACAAATTTACAATTTACCTCCACAGAAACGAACCTAGCATTTTGTTTGTTTTAGAAACAGAGAAAATGGGAGCAGTAAAGCACTCAGTCCATTGATTCCATTCCACCATTCCACATGATCATGGCTCATACTCTATCTCAATTTAATACTCCAGTTCTCTTTGCATATTCTTGACACCATAGGCCTCTAGAAAACTATTATTTTCTTAAATAATTCAGTGTACCAGCTGCCATAGCCTTCTGTGGGAGAAAATTCAACAAATTTCGTGTGAAAAAACTGCTCCCTACTTTAATTCAAAAAAGCTCACCATGTGCCCGAAGACTACAACCCCTTGTTTGGAAACACTTCCTGGGCAGGAAAACATCACCTCAGCATTCAGAGATAATGGGAACTGCAGATGCTGGAGAATTCCAAGATAATAAAATGTGAGGCTGGATGAACACAGCAGGCCAAGCAGCATCTCAGGAGCACAAAAGCTGACGTTTCGGGCCTAGACCCTTCATCAGAGAAGGGGATGGGGAGAGGGAACTGGAATAAATAGGGAGAGAGGGGGAGGCGGACCGAAGATGGAGAGTAAAGAAGATAGGTGGAGAGAGTATAGGTGGGGAGGTAGGGAGGGGATAGGTCAGTCCAGGGAAGACGGACAGGTCAAGGAGGTGGGGTGAGGTTAGTAGGTAGATGGGGGTGTGGCTTGGGGTGGGAGGAAGGGATGGGTGAGAGGAAGAGCCGGTTAGGGAGGCAGAGACAGGTTGGACTGCTTTTGGGATGCAGTGGGTGGGGGGGGAAGAGCTGGGCTGGTTGTGGTGTGCAGTGGGGGGAGGGGACGAACTGGGCTGGTTTAGAGATGCAGTAGGGGAAGGGGAGATTTTGAAACTGGTGAAGTCCACATTGATACCATATGGCTGCAGGGTTCCCAGGCGGAATATGAGTTGCTGTTCCTGCAACCTTCGGGTGGCATCATTGTGGCAGTGCAGGAGGCCCATGATGGACATGTCATCTAGAGAATGGGAGGGGGAGTGGAAATGGTTTGCGACTGGGAGGTGCAGTTGTTTGTTGCGAACTGAGCGGAGGTGTTCTGCAAAGCGGTCCCCAAGCCTCCGCTTGGTTTCCCCAATGTAGAGGAATTGTAGAGGAATCAGTCTGTACTGCCCTATTGGAATTTTACCTGTTTCAATGAGACACCAGAGAACAAAGGCCTAGACAATCCAATCTCACCTCATATACAAACTTGTCATTCCAGGAATCAGACCTGTGAAATTTTGCTGAATTCCCACTGTGACAAGTATATCTTTTCTTAGGTAAGGTGGCCAAAACTCGGCAGAGTACTACTAGGTATGGTCTCACCAAAGCCCTGCATAGTTACATTAAGACTTCCTTGCTCCCGTATGGACTTATTATTCTAAATCACTACTTTTAGTGAGCAGATAAAAATAGAACAACTAATTATAGTCAAAGTCAGAATTGATTTAACTGGCAATAGAAAACAAAATATATAGAAGGAAAGCAAAACTGAAAAGGAGCTTTAGAAAGCTTCAAGGCACAGCACCATATACAAACCTGGATAAGCATCACTCACAATTCTTACAAAGCTCTAGGTGCAGGGCTGCATGATTGCTTTCTATGTGGCCTTAGCATGAATGTTTTGGATAAATAAGTGACAGCAGTCTTTTGGAATCATAGAAAGGACAAGGATTTATCTGATGCATTCCAACTTGCAAGTTCACATTGTAGGCATGGCTGAAAATTAACACAGTCATAATTCAATTCTTGGGCGGCTGGTGGAAAATACTGATCACCAATCAACTTACCTCCTGGACTCTGACTGCAAAATCTTCCTCTGATTCTTCATCCATTTGCGACATGCTGGGCAGCCACCTACAAAAACCAAGAAACGCAAAACTATAAGGAAGGATAGGAATACTGCAACCAATTGCAATGAAATTCATACCGAAGTTTTGCTTTCCAACCCAAAATACTTTGATAGCTGATATTCCTAAAGCCGACTATTGCCAAAACCAGTTAGGCAGTTCTGTAAAGCAAGATTAAATTGCTAACTGATTTGTATGTTGCCCAAGTGATGTCCATAGACAGGGTAGGTCACGGTTTTGACTGACACTGATTTAGCCAATCTCAGTTCAAGTGTGCTTGTAACTGACCTAGGTCCTGACAACGGGCAAAAAGTAGCAGGGCTCCAACTTCCAACCACTCTATACCCATCTTGGTAGCAAAGTCTACACGGGAGCAGAGAGAACTGGACTATAACACCTACTCATAACTTATCATTCACTGGCAAAAACTAACTTTTGAACATTGAAGTAAAAGGGAGACAGATGAACTTTAAACTGATTAGTGTGAGGAAATACATGCATAGAAAGAAATAAAATCAAAACGCAGTTCATGTAGATGAAGAGACAGAGTTTTTTTTTAACAATAGTGTGGTTATTAATCACTGTCCATCATTGCTTGACCTGAAGTCACCCAGACTTGTCTCACAGTGCAGATCTGGAGTCATACGCAGATTAGGGAGGCTAAGAAGGTAAGTTTCCATCTCAGAAGAACACTGGTGAGCAAATTTCAACAACCTGGCATAGTCGTGGTCACTACTTAGCAGGTTTATTGAATTAACTTCCCCAATTTGCTATTGAGAGATTCACCTCTCACTTCCCAAGTTCAGGACTGCAACCACTCTGCTACTAGACCAAAAAGGAAGATAATGCAAAAGCATGCTCGGTCTTATAAACCTGGACATAAGGGTACAGGAGTAAGAAGTGTTGCTAAGTTTGTATAAAACCTGCATCAGGCTATGACTGAGCACTGGCTTTTCAGGTTCCCAACTGGAGAAAAGACAAAAAGCAGAGCCTGCTGTACAGCTTGACATGAACGACACCAGGTGAAAACTAGATTTGGAATGTATGAGTGAAGATAATTTCAATTAAAAGTAGAAGACTTAAGAGAGATTCTTTTAAAAGTATGACCATTTTAAATTGGGAAATCGACAAAATGTGAAGAGGGAATTCAGAAGAAATGCTCACATACAGCACTGAATGTTTGACTACAGGGAAGAGTTGAGACAGTGACCACTGCATTTTTAAAGGAAAATTAAATGCATTTGCAGCAAAATAAGGTAAATATGGGAAGGTTACTATAAGGGCAGCACGGAGGATTAGCTTTGCATTTTTCTTACAAGCTGGCAGTTAGCTTCAAAGTGGCAAATGATAGAAATTAGAAGGTTTTAAGAAACTCATGATCTAGTGCGCCAACATAATCACCGTCTGCAGGAAAGGAGGGAAACTGTCACTCAAATTTACAGGGATGTTTTTCTCATCCACAGAGAAACAAGGAAATACTTTAATTGTGCTTTATTCCATACTGAATTCCTGTGGTTTCTTAAACTCATATCTGACTGAAGTAGGCAGAATTAGTACAAGTTCTGTTACAGATAAGGAAAAGAAAACTATTTTTTAACAATTATCTTTCTTTCATTGTATTACAGAAGTGCTTAATTGAGTCGAAGTTTCGCAAACAGCAATGTGATGTGAGACATTTTGGACTTGATGTTTAAGTTACAGGATTGACCCGTACTCCAGAAGAGGTCCTTGCTTTTTTTCTTCTAATTGAGAGGTATGATGGACCCTCTAGATATGATAGCTTTGACAGGCTAGTGTTAGGTACAGCTCATTTTCTGGCATGGAGCTCGAGGCCAAGACTCTAACTGAGGAGGCAAGTGTGTTACTACTAACACTTGATTATTTGGGCAATATGTTCTGACAAGACAGTATTATATACTGCTCCACTTGAGATCGTAAAGAGACAGCCATATCGTGTGATACTACAGTCCAGGTACTGGAGTATATTTGGGGGAAAAAGTTAGGGCTTTACAATAACCTGGAAGCTGTTATGGTAACTTCCTTACACAGGGCAACACAATATTGAACAGAATTGGAGCTGATGTCCTGATCAGCCATGATCTCATCAAGTTGGCAAGTTATTGCTGAGGAGATGAACGGCCCAAACCTCTTACAATGTACCAAATGAATGGTGCAGTGAGTCCAAGGGACTGAACCACATGTGATCGTGACTTTTAAACTTGCAACATTTGGCTTGCCAATTTAACATCATAAACAACGAATGGACTTCTTCCTTTGAGACCAAAGTAACATAAATAAGGTGCAAAAGAACATTTGCATGTAAGAACCTAATAAAATTTCAAATAATCCTCTTTCTATGTGATGATTTCAACATCATAAAGCTTTAGCCACCAAGTTAGTTAAGTGCAGGAAGATTCACTGAAGGGGTAATACTTGTCAGCAAGATTAACCCTATGAAAAAATGTAGTGTAGCCACACCTCCAGTTTCACAGACAAGTCACTGAAATGGACTTTCCTGTGACCTCTGCCTGCACCGGCAGTTATTTAGAAGTACGTCAGCATCTTTGAAATGGAGATAGCCCAATATTTGTTGGGATGAAGTATGGAGTTGCAACTATGGAATGAGATATAGCCGTCAGAGCTAAAAGGTTCGAAGGATATGGGGTGGAAAGTGGGAACTAGGTACATAATATGATGATCAGCCATGAATGGTGGAGAGAGCTTGAATGGCCAAATGGCCTACACCTTCTCCTATTTTCTGTGCATTTGTAGCTTGGAAGAATTACAAGGATACAGATGGTGGAAGGTGTTGGATGGCTGGAATGGCCTGTTCACACTTATAATATTCGTGATCACATTACACTGGAACAGATAGCTCTGTTGAAGTTCAAGGACAAATCCTAAAGCAAAGGAAATAGATGAGGATTCCTAAGCCAACAAGCAGTTTCCCCAAGAAACACTAGAGTGTTGCTTTCAACATTATCATTGGACACTGCAATCATACATGCAACATAGAGGTGGGGAACAGCAATGGGCTTATCATAGAGTCAGCCAAACACGAGCAAGTTCACTCAACCTTACCGATTATACCCCAGTGATAGTTAGCGACAGTTACTACCTTACTTGGTATACGGTGAAGGGAATAAAAAACATCCACAGCAGCTCGGTAACCCAAGAGGACTCGACGACATTCTAAGGGAGAAAGGGGGGAAACAACAGCATAACTTTTACAAGTGAGAATTGTTTTTCCTAACTTAACAAGGCTGGTAAGTATCAACCAAGAACTGGGAGGGGTCAAGATACGAAAGACATGATCATGTGCAGTTCCATCTCAAATCCAGCTTCTTCTCATTAAAAAGGAGAATGGGAATCAGTCCTTTATTCATGAGATCATGGAGACAGAATTCACATAAAATGCTTATTTCCAGGCTACCCATCTGCATTTAGTGTTATGTTTGCATGCCCCAACATTTTTCTCTTCTACTCCTTCAGGTATTGCTCACAATAATGGGATATAGAAAATGAATTGGGCACTGGAATTAATCAAAGTCCAATGAGACATCACGAGGGGAAGAAGGTGCTTTGCCTAACTAGTAAATGGCTAGACAGTGGTGGAATAGTGCCAGTTGTACTAACTTTCCTCTCAAGAGCGGGCCATTTAACCCTTCCTGCCCATTTCATCACGCAATGAGATCGTGACTAATCTGTGGCCTAAGTCCATATATTAATTTTATCCCATACCCCTTAATTTCTGGTTAACAAAAATCCATCTGCTTTAGATTAAACAACTGATCTACCATCAGCTGCGAACTGAGGAAAATTGCTACCAGCCTTTGCATGTAGACGTGTTGCTTAATTTTATTCCTGAAAGGAAGGTTTGGCTCTAATTTTCAGACTGTTCCACCTAGTCTTAGACTCCCCAACCAGCAGAAACAATTTTTAACTATTCCATCTTTCTCCTTAACAGCTTGAAAATTTCTATCAAGCCACCTGGCTTTTTAAATTTCAGGGAACACCATCCAAGTCTGTGCAATCCTTTGCTATAACTTAATCCTTGGAGCATAGGCATCATGATAAATTTAAAATGCACGCCCTCCCCATCCAATATATAGATCCTAAGATGAGGTGCCCAGAATGGTTGTCAATCTTTCACTGAGGTCTGACCAGGATTTTGCATTGGTATTGAATGATTCCTACCTCCTTATGTTCTAGATATAAAGGCCGGCATCCCATGCATTCAAGATATTTTCCATGCATGTTCCTGTCAATTTCGAACTTAAATTAATCATTACCAGTTACTGCAATGTTATGTACTTCATGTCAGGCTTTAGGGAATCACCTCTTATTTTATCCAATAGATCATTTTCAGGTAGGCACTTGAACACAAGGCTCCTTATTACATTCCAGGGGACAGACAGACTCACAGTTCGGCACATCCTACAACTATCTGAAGCTCAGTACAGCTTCTTATCTCACATGCATTTATTTGCTACTCTCCAAATGACTGGTCTCTGTGATTTTGTCTTGAGGATGGGTAGCTCTTTATTTGGTAGGCAAAGACAAGATGAACTGAATAGCTTCTTTCTGCACTACAAATTTTCAACATCTGTATGTTAACAGGTCCCTGTCCAATTGCCCCTTCTAAAAGGGGTGTGCGTGTACAACTGAGAATGAACCTGCTTCACAAGGAAGTGACTTACCCTATTTTCACAAAACTATATTTTCTCAACAGGAACTTACAGAAACACAAGAAGAATATTCTTACAGTTGTCTTTTAGTACAAAAGTGGAGTATGACTGTGCACTTTTTTCTTTAAAAATCTTTTCATCTTTCACTTCTCTAACACTCATCAGGACAATTCACAAGAAATACCAAAGTAAACGGAAAACAACATTTACACTGTAGAAAAGGAGAGTGCTGATTTGTTGGCAAGTGGAATTCTGATGGTAGATGCACTGTCACATAGAAACGCACCAGTTAATGACAGTTGATAGTTAACAGTCAAGCTGTGCTTAAATTTTAAACGAAACAGGTTGACTGATTAGTCAAGACATTGCCCTGAGGAATAAACTACAGGACGGTTGCCATTTATTTTGTTGTATTAAAACAGGACCAGTGTGTGCATTTGTTCTTTCTTGCTTTTGTAGCAGTAGCTGGACTGTGGCAAACGCTGCTTGTGTTGTTAGTGTATAGTAGCTGCATGAAGCAACTCGATCTTATGAGGTACTTTATCCTTTCAGGGTGATTGGAGGTAGACTGGGCACTTTTCAGGACTAAAGGTTATGGCCTTAATGCTGGTTCACTATTTTGCACAACATGCAGAGAGAAATGTAATATAAATAGTAATCTGAACATTGTGGCTGTTTTAGAACAAATTAGTTGATGAGCATTCTTTTGCTCATTTCACGGGGCAATATCTTGACCAGAGTCAACCTGTCTTGTTTAAAATTTAAGCACAGCATGGTAGTTAACTATCAGCCATCATTAAGTTGTGTATTCTCCATATAAATGATTCTACCAGAGGCTACTTGTCATACAACCAACTGGTGTTCAGTAAAACATCATTTTCCTCTTACAACAATATTTCTTCAAATTGTCCTGATGGCAGCAAGATAAAAAGCTTGGACAAAATGCATATTTTTCAGCAACACTTGAATATTCTATTGTGTAATTTCATCCATACTTTAAACCGATGGGACTTTTTAGAATGGTGTTCAGCTAGGATCCAGGGATTCCCTATCTCAGAATAAAGAGATAAAGGGAACTGCAGATGCTGGAGAATCTGAGATAACAAAGTGTGGAGCTAGATGAACACAGTTGTGCTCCTAAGAGGCTGCTTGGCCTGCTGTGTTCATCCAGCTCTACACTTTGTTATCTCAGAATACAGCTACCTTTTACCACTTTATCTGTCCTTCATCGGTTGATTAAAGCTAATATATTTTGAATAGTCTGTCACTTCTCTTCACTCTCCCTCAGATGCTTCTCTTTTCTCCCAGTGTAGTTTCAGGGTAGCATGATGCTTGTGGTTAAGCAAGACAAAATCCAAAACTAAATCCAGAGAAAATGAAAAGCAGGCTTCCAATACTCGACTGGCAAAAAAGTAAACAACTGCTGTTCAAAATGATGAGCTGCACCCTTAAAAAGCAATGACATGTTGGATTTGTTTCATTGGCATCAACACTTCAGTGCCTCAAATAAGCCAACACTGCAACTGCCAGTGGCCATTTAGACCATGAAGCCATTCTTACCCGACTGCCACATACAATAGCTTTGCAATTGTCAGCTGACTGAGTACAAGTCCAGAACAGGTTGAAGAATACTGTAACATGTAACAATGGTCTCCAAATGAGTTCAGAAAGCACAGAATGGTCTTTCAGTGAGGGATCTGAGCCTGAGTATCACAGTAGTTGCACTCTGAAATAGCGTGATTCAATACAGCAAGGAAAACTTGAGACAGGCAACAAAAGCCAATGCAAACAAGTCATGCCAGATGCATGTCTCTATTACTCTACACGTTATATTCTGAACAAGCCAAGTGGTGAGGACGGGTGAAGAATGGGCATGGAGAATGACAAGAGATCCTGCAGGGTTTCAGTGAGGCCCAGCATGAAAAGAAGGTATTGCATTAACTTGACAGACAAGTGTAACTTACCACAGATACGAAGGGTCTCTTTACAGTTAACACCAGAGGTTGAACAATGCTATCGATAGTAAAAGGCCAGGAGCTAGAACAGAAATAAAAAGAAACTACAAATCATTTATACAGACACATTTAATTACAATAAAGACTGATAAAAATTAAACATCTGTTTAACGAAATTTCTTTATTTCCATCCAATCTAAGTGGAAGGGAAATGGACCCCAAGGCCATCTGTGACTCAGTGTGGAGCACTCAAGCTCAAGTCTCACTCGAGCAACCAAAGTATACATTCTTGGTTGACACTCCAATGGGAGTTTTGGGGGAAGTTCTGCTTTGTCAGAGGTGAGTTCATACTTTGAGTATTGTATCCAGCTTTGGTCACCCTGTTAGAGGAAAGACATAATTAAACTGGAAAAAGTGCAAAGAAGCTTTACGAGGATGTTGCCAGGATTAATGGGCTTGAGTTATAAGGAGAAGTTGGCAAGAATAGGACTTTATTCCTCAGAATGTAGCAGAATGAGAGGTGACCTCATCGAGATGTATAAAATTATGACGGGCATAGGTAGAATGAATGCATATAGTCTTTTTCTCAGGGAGGGAAACTGAAAACTAGACAGTATAGGTTTAAGGTGGGAGGTGCTAGATTTGAAAAGGACCCGAGGAGCAACTTCTTCACACAGGGTAGTGTGCACATGGAATGGGCTGCTGGAAAAAGTGGCTGAGGCAGATACAGTAGCAACCTTTTAAAAAATTTGGACAGGTACATGGATGAGAAGAGTTGAGGGATAGGGACCAAATGTGGGCAATTGAAATTAGCTGAAATAACACGATGGTCAGTATGGACCAGTTTGGGCTGAAGGGCATATTTCAATGCTGTGTATGACTCTTATCCTTCATACGAGTTAGTTGACTGATATTCCCTTTAAATGCCTGTGCAAATAAAGAATCCATTGCAGTGTTTATCAAGTACGTTCTTGCCAGTGTCCTGTTCAACACAGATCCCTAACATGTAAAACAGATAATTTGATCACTGAGATAGCAAGAACTGCAGAGTCAGAGATAACAAAGTGTGGAGCTGAAGGAACACAACAGGCCAGGCAGCATCAAAAGAATAGGAATGCTGATGTTTCGGGTCAGGACCCTTCTTTGGAAAAAATGCACCCTTGGTTCACTCACGTCCTTTAGCGAATGAAACTGCTATCCTTTCTTGGTCTAACCTACGTATGACTCCAGACCTACAGCAATGTGGTTGACTCTTAACTGCCCTCTGGGCAATTAGGGATGGGTAGTAAATGCTGCCCAGCCAGCAACTCCCCTCATCCCATGAATGAATTTTAAAAAAACCACAAGCTTTGGAGAGTTAGGTGGTGAACTGCACGTTGCAGGATTCCTGGCCTCTGCCATACTCTACTGTATTTATATGACTAGTCTAGTTTAGTTTCTGGTTAATGGCAACCCCAGAATGTTGATAGTGGCAGAGTGGTTTCAGTGATGGTAACAACTGAATGTCAAGGGCAATGGTTAGACTGCCACTTCCTGCAGCTGGTTTTTGCCTGGGATTTACATGGCGCGAGTATTACTTGCCACTTTTCAGCCCAAGCCGAATATCTGATCTTAGATTGAAACAAAGTAATTGATAAAGCAGTTGAAGGTAGCTGGATCTAGGACACCATCCTGAGGAACTCCTACACAGGTATCCTTGACCTCCAACAACCACAACAACCTTCCTTTCTGCCACGAGGGATTCCAATACGAGGCCAATCTTTGAGCTATAAGTCCTATCCTGAAAAAAAACACCATTTCCTTTTGCTATGATACTATGGCTTTAAGAACGTATTTTGTCCTTTTTTTTAAAATGAAGAAAGTCTGAGATATAGGTGATGAGCAGTCTACTCTAAAGCCAATGAAATAAACAGCTTTTGACACCTTGTTTTTTTTAAATTAAAGTTGGAAACGTCTGAATCGGTGGGGTCAAGCTCCCACAGAGCCAGGATTTTTAGTTTCAGCCTTGATAGTAATTGCTGCTAGTATCTTGAAGCTGGATGTGGAAGTTGTTTTTCTTCTTTCTGTTACAGCTAAAAGCTGTGGTCTCTCTTTCTGCTGCTAGGAGTACATATAAGACAATCTATTTTACTGAATTTGCCTTTGCCAAGGGTGTGTTTATGGAATGTTACTATTTTGGAACAGTTGGTGTTTAGTCTTTATATAATCTATTATTCTGTTAAGTTATCTAGTACAGTTATGTTATTCCAATTTTTCTTTATTTTGTTATGTTTTAACTGTAGTGTATGAATATATATTTTGCTTCAACACTGGTAGTTTGGCCAATCAAAATGCATCTGGCCTTTAAAATATGAAAAATTTAGATCTAGGCCATCTCATTGACATTGATCATAGAACACAGAACAGTACAGGAGAACAGTACAGGACCCTTCAGCCCATGATGTTGTGCCGAACTTTTACCCTAATCCTAGGGTCTATCTAATCACCACCCCTATCTTACACTACCATCCATATGCCTATCTAATACCCGCTCAAATGCCCCGAATGAGGCTGACTCCACTACCCTCTCCGGCAATGCATTCCACGCCCTTACCACTCTCTGAGTAAAGGACCTACCTCTGACGTCTCCCCGGTATCTACCTCCTTTCATTTTAAAACTATGTCGCCTTGTAAAAGCTACCTCCACCCCAGGAAAAGGTCTCTGGTTGTCTATGCTATCTATACCTCTGATCATTTTGTACATGTCTATCAAGTCACCTCTCATCCTTCGTCATTCTAAACAGAAAAGCCCTAGCTCTCTCAACCTTTCCTTGTAAGACCTTCCCTCCATTTCAGGCAACATGCTAGTAAATCTCTTCTGCACCTTTTCTAATGCTTCCACATCTTTCCTGTAATGACGTGACCAGAGCTGGACACAATACTCCAGACGTAGCCGAACCAGGCTTTTGTATAGCTGGAGCATAACCTCACGGCTCTTGAGCTCAATCCCTCTATTAATGAAAGCTAACACACCATACGCCTTCTTAACAACTCTTTCCACCTGGGTGGCAGCTGTCAGTGAACTGTGAACATGAACCTCAAGATCCCTCTGCTCCTCCACACTGCCAAAAATGTTTTCGTTAACCCTGTATTGTGCTTTCAAGTCTGTCCTTCCAAAATGAATCACCTCACACTTTTCAGGGTTAAACTCCATCTGCCACTTTTCAGCCCAGCTTTGCATTCCATCACTGCCCCTTTGTAACCTAGAACAGCCCTCCCCACTGTGCACAATGTGACCCACCTTTGTATCATCCGCAAACTTGCTAATCCACCTTTCCACTCTTTCATCCAAATCATTTACAAAAATCAAAAATAGAAGACATGTTTTGAGGTGGGGTTTGGTCTGGTCTTTAAAACATTCCCCAAAATAGGTCTGTCATCCAGCCATTCTCTCAGCCCTAGCATTATGTTGATGTTTGAAAATCACTGCAGAGTTAAAAAGGAAAAACGTCAGGAAGAAAATCCATAATAAAAGCAAAGTACTTTGGCTGATGGAGATATATAATAAAAACAAAGTGCTAGAGAAACTCAGAAGTCTGGCAGTATCTGTGGACAGACAAACAGTTAACGATTCAAGTCCATGACTTCTTTGGCACGTTGATCCCCAGGCTTACCGTCAGGATGACTTCAGAGCATTTTACATGACCATCTTAATGTCTATCTGAAATTAAAAGACAGTCCCAAAACAATTTCACAATTGTAAACACGGTGCTCATTAGGAAACTTTCTGTATGAAAATTGGCTGTCATGTTCTCTTTGAGTAGTCTTTCGAGTCAAAAACAAAATAATCCCTTGCTGGCTACAAAGTGCGCTAGGATGCCCAGGTATTACGATAGGAGATATATAAATGAAAATTCTCTCTATTTCCCGAAACGAACCACACCCGATGTCCCTACATTCTAAATATGACGAATTATGAACTGTACCTGAATTTTAGAAGCCCAACTTTTCCATTGGTAGTTTCGTCTTCTGGAAAAAGCATCAAACCACGTGCTCCATCCAGACAGCTGTAATGTCTAAGTGCCTCAGCCAAGCGTGTCCGGTTGTCCAACCACCCCAGCTCCAGGTATCCACGAGCCCAGCTCACAAAGCCAGAATGTCCCTCTAGCAAGGGCTAAACACAAACAGCTAAATTAACTCATACAGAATATGAAACAAAGGCTTCCTTATACCAACTACAAAATGCATCTAATGGGTTCATCCTGAGGTGCCAAATGAAGACTCTCAGACTCAACCACACAGCTTCCTTTTTTTCCCCAAATGCTGACTCACCTAACCTACACTGCAAGATGCTGCTCTGCTCATTATTCATTGCTCTTGAAGCCCACTGGGATATAGTACTATTAGCAACTAGCCACTGTGTTTTTGGGTATGTTAAGGTATATTTTCAGAACTACAGAAAGACTGTTGTTTTTCTTAAACAATAAAGGAATGTTTTAGGGACTGACATGATTGTACATCTACTGTGTACTTAGAAATCTTTGAACATGTGTTAAAGGTAGATAGTTTTGTTTATTTTATTTCAACATTTCTTTTGTTAGTAAACTTTTGTTTCAGCAAAGACTATTACGTTAAAAACAACTTGATCTATAAAGTCAGGTTTCAGTCTAGGATCTGACTTGCCTGTTAATAACAACAGCTGAGACCATAACAATATGGAACACCTAATCAATGGGGTTAGAGTTTTGTGATGTGAATGTTGGAATAATACTAGAAAAGACTAGAAAATAGTGCCTGGATTCTATCTAACCAACCTGTAACCACTGGTGTTTATCACACATGTCTCTGGATAACCTCTCAAACCACTGAGAAAGGAGACACAGCCTCAACCATATTATGATATAAAGCAAGCGATGGCAAGAGAGGAGTATGGATTTCTGCACCCTGTTTGGTTGTAAGATGGGAAAAGCATTAAACCTGCAGATACCATTGAACCACATTTTTATTTAAGTGCAAGGAAGACTTAGGAGATACAACGATAGATCACACAAAACCATAACTGACTAGCCTCTTAATGTGATACCTTATGAGTCAAAATTGGGGAAGGTGATAACATATACGTTATATCGCTCATGAACTCCAATATTCTGCTGAAACCAGTTCAAATCATATTTGATGGTGAAATTTGAATTATAAAATCTAGAAGAGAGAGCTGGCATAATGGCAAGCTTGTAACCAGTGTTGATTGTCTAGAAGATCCATGTAATTCACTAAATTCCTTTAGGGAAAGGAATCAGCCATTCTTCCCTGGTCTAGCCTACATAAGATTCCAGAAAAACATTAATGTGTGGACAGTCATAAAGTCATACAACACAGAAGAGGCCTTTTGGCCCATTGAGCCCACTGGCCTATTCACAATAGTCCCACTTTGAACGTGCTGCACTGCTCAGTAGAATTATTTATAAACGACCTGGATGAGGGCATAGAAGGATGGGCTGGTAACTTTGCAGACGACAGTAAGGTCGGTGGAGTTGTGAATAGTGACGAAGGATGTTGTAGGTTACAGAGAGACATAGATAAGCTGGAGAGCTGGGCTGAGAGGTGGCAAATGGAGTTTAATGCAGACAAGTGTGAGGTGATGCACTTTGGTAGGAGTAACCGGAAGGCAAAGTACTGGGCTAATGGTAAGATTCTTGGTAGTGTAGATGAGCAGCGAGATCTCGATGTCCATGTACACAAATCCTTAACAGCCCTGTCAACCTGGGTGGCAAGAAGGCATACAGTGTTTTAGCTTTTATTAGTAGAGGGATCGAGTTCCGGAACCAAGAGGTTATGCTGCAGCTGTACAAAACTCTGGTGCGGCCGCACTTGGAGTATTGCGTACAGTCTGGACACCGCATTATAAGAAGGATGCGGAAGCTTTGAAAAGGGTGCAGAGGAGATTTACTACGATGTTGCCTGGTATGGAGGGACGGTCTTACGAGGAGAGGCTGAGGGACTTGAGGCTGTTTTCGTTAGAGAGAAGGTTGAGAGGTGACTTAATTGAGACATATAAAATAATCAGAGGGTTAGATAGGGTGGATAGGGAGAGCCTTTTTCCTAGGATGGTGACGGCGAGCACGAGGGGGCATAGCTTTAAATTGAGGGGTGAAAGATATAGGACAGATGTCAGAGGTAGTTTCTTTACTAAAAGAGTAGTAAGGGAATGGAACGCAAAGTCATCATTGGACAAGCATATGGACGTACATGGAATAGTGTAGGTTAGATGGGCTCCAGATTGGTATGGCAGGTTGGTACAACATAGAGGACCGAAGGGCCTGTACTGTGCTGTAATGTTCTATGTAATGTTCTATGTTCTATTGGTAATTTTCTTCCTCGTGTGAGAGGGGGAGCAGGGAGGAGGGAGGAGGGGTGGGGCGGCGATGGGGGTGGGGGGGTGGCAAGAGGGGGTCGGGGCACGAGGGATAGAGAGAGACAGCAGCCGAGGGAGAGACAGAGACAGCAGCCGAGAAGAGGGGGAGGGGGAGGGCGCCCAAGAAAGAGAATGCCCACAAGAGAGCATCAGAGTCATAGGGCATGGAAACAGACCTTATGGTCAAACTCAGTCGCAACCAGACATGTCAATCTGACCTAGCCCCATTTACCAGCATTTTGCCCATATCCCTCTAAACCTTTGTACTCGTGTACCCATCTAGGTGCCTTTTGCAATCTTGAAATTGTAACCACCTCAACCACTTCCCTCTGGCATAGGGTCTAGGCCTGAAACATCAGCTTTCCTGCTCGGCCTGCTGTTTTCATCCAGCTCTACACTTTGTTATCTCGGATTCTCCAGTATCCGTAGTTCCTATTATCTCTGATACACTTCCTCTGGCAGCTTGTTTGATAACGCATCACCTCCGTATGGAAGCTACCCCTCTGGTCCCTTTTAAATTTTTCCCCTCTCACCTTAAACCTATGCCTTCTACTTTTGGACTCCCCCACCCTGGGAAAAAGCCCTTAGAGATTCACCCTATCTATGCCCTCATGATTTAAAAACTTCCATAAGGTCATCCCACAGCTTCCAATGATCCACAGAAAAACACCCCTGCCTATTCAGCCTCTTCCTATAGCTCAAATCCACAAATCCTGACAAAGGCACAGTGCTCCAAAAGCTTGTGATTTCAAATAAACCTACTGGACTATAACCTCTGGCTTCTGGCCTCGTCTACCCCAGTCCAACATCGGCACCTCCTCATAATGGCTACCAGGGTCCTCAGGAGCATCGATATACAGAAGCATCTTGGGGAGGGCAGGTCCACAGCTCCTTTAATATGGCAACACAAGTAGACAAGGTGGTAAAGAAGGCTTGCCTGCCTTCACTGATTGGGGCACCGAATATTAAAATCGGCAAATGATGTTTCAGCTTATACTGTATTTGGAGTAATGAATGTAATTCTGGTCACCGCACTGTAGGAAGGATGTGGAAACTTGGAGGGTGCAAAAGAGCTTTATCAGGTTGTTGCCCGGATTGAAGTGCATCCATTACAAGAAGAGGTTACACACACCTGCACTGTTTTCACAACAGCTGAAAGGTGACCTTGATGTAAAGGCATAAAATAAGGGGCATGGATAGGATGGGTAGACAATGTCTTTTTCCAAGGGTGAAAAAGTCAATACTAGGAGAGGAACGTACAAAATTCTAAGCAGTCTTGACACGTTGAGAGGACGTTTCCTCTTTGTTAAGTTTTAGAATTAGGGCTCCATCCTGTCAGGATGGGTTATTGCCTAGTCTAGGATGAGGAGATAGTTCTTCACTTAAGAGTGCTGTAAACATCTGGAACTGCCTACTGTTCCAGTTAGTCTGTGGCTACGTTTACAGAGTTCAAAGACTAACAGATTTTTGGATAACGAAAGAATCAAGGAACATGGGCATCATATGGAAAGATGTACATGAAGTAGAAAATTAGCAATAATTCTAGTGAACAGTGCAGCACGTTCAAAGGGGCTGAAAGGCTTACTCTTGCTCTTCATTCTTACCTTCAGGAAAACATTGTTCCAGCCTCAGACTCAAAGCAACATTCTGACCAATCATTTCACAAACTGGGTAAAATTTGTCTTCAGCCAACTTGTCCAAAGCTTACAAAGGAAATTAATCAATGAAGCCGAGGAACTCAACTGAGCGACTTCAAATTCCAGGACAGACGAAATATACGCTAAGAAAGTTACACATTAAAAATGAAGGCTGAGGTGAGGGTAAAGGTGGGTGTGGGTCATTTTCACCAAAAGGGCATCAGAAATTGTTGAATAGGTGAATTGGATAAGACCAGTGAAACAAACAGAGTAAGTCACTTTCAAAAACGATCCACTTCTGCAGGGAGGGGCTACGGGGATGAGATGAACAAGTGTTTTCAAGTTTTCTTTCACTTTCCTGCTCCTGAAGATTTTTTTTTAAGGATTTGGAGGCAAGGAAAATAAGTCAACAAACTGTTAGAACTAGCTTTGTGTTTGGTGCAAACATCCAGCATTTAGCAAAGTGTTATGCAAGTACAAGTAAATACACATACCAGCTTGCTTAAAATACTTCAGCTTACCGTGTGACAGGGTGTAAGGAAATTCAATATGTTGTGGTCAAACTGGGTGATGTGGTTGGAGATGTAGATTTTGATATTTTTATCTCGATGCCTTGAGCCACGTTGTAGAACAATTACACCCAGAATTGTGCACATTGCCCGCACGATAACCCTGCATGATCCAGAAAAAGGCAGAAGTTATAAACATCACTTAGAACTTAAATAACAAACAATTTTTATACAGTTTCTTTCTATCAGGGATACCCTGTCATAAAACTGGACATTAGCGAGGCAAATCCTTTATTCATTAACGGGACAAGGGCGTTGCTGGCTAGGCAGTATTTATTGCCCATTCCTAACTGCCCAGAGGGCAGTTCAGAGTCAACCACATTGCTGTGGGCCTGGAGTCACATGTAGGCCAGACCAGGTAAGGATGGTAGTCTCTTTCCCGAAAGGGCATTAGTGAACAGATGGGTTTTTCTGACAATCAACAATGGATTCACAGTCATCATTAGATTCTTAATTCCAGATATTTTATTGAAATCAAAATACGACCTTCTGCTGTGATGTGATTTGAACCCAGGTCCCAGAACATCATCTGGGTCTCTGAATTAACAATCCAGCAATAATACCACTAGGCCATTGCCGCCCCCTCTGTTAGCTCCGCTGTTAGCCATTTACAAGTTAATCATTGTTTCCTGGCCTTGTCCTTCTCTCACTGAATACAAGACTGAAACTGAAAATGCAAATTTGAAAAATGACATTGAGATACAGCATCTTTCATAACCTCAGTGTTTCAGTACTGCTTTACAATCATGAAGTACTTTATAAAGAAGTTAATGCAGCAACGCAAGAAACATTGGCAGGGAATTTGTACACAGCAAGCTTCCACAAAATAATTTTTTTTTGCTGTTTGTTGAGACCAGGACACCAAGAAGCATTACTGTGTTCCTTGAAATAGAGTAGGGCTCCCTTAGCTAAGAATGTACACAATTTCAACAGCTCATTTGAAAGACTACCCTTCTGACAGTGCTACATTCTGCTGATTTCACACGAGGATTCATGAACTGATGCACCGTCTCAGATTATTTTAATAGACATTCTGCCCTTTTTAGTCACCTTCCAGCACTTTGGTAAATTGAAAATAAACTCGTCATTTATTAGAGCACAGAGTTTTGCTTTGATGAAGAGAAGAGGCTCACAATTGCAAAGTAGGAGATTGTAATGGAGATGATCAAGCAGCAGTGGTTAGACGATACATTGTTTCATAACTGGCATCTGGCAGGAGATAGGAGGAGGGAAGAAAGAAGCTTGAGAGGTTTGCTAAAGAGTAAAGCAAAAACAGAAGTTGCTGGAAAAGCTCAGCAGGTCTGACAGCATCTGTGAAGAGAAATTAGAATTAACGTGTCGGGTCCGATGACCGTTCCTCTTCAAATGTTGAAAATCTTAGTAACACAATGTCAGATTAGATTTTAACAAAAGAGCATCAGGAATCAACATCAGGGTTCGGTTGTGGCTCTGATGCTTTGTTCAGAGTTTCTAAAATTAATCAAAAACAACTAATATACATATAGAAATAGGGCACAATCACTTACCAAGTTCAGTGAACCTTGCCAAAGGTGAGCATGAGCCAAGCACTACCGGTTGATATTCAATCAACCTACTCAGACATTTTATTACATACCTCAGGAACAGGTGGGACTTGAACCCGGACCTTCTAGTTCAAAGTTAGTGACATGATCACTGCACCATTGGACCCTATGCACTATGTGTGTGATTGTAGTCAGTACCAGAGTTGGTTTGTAAAATTGCAAAGACAAGGTACCCACGGTCATAAATATTGTCAGTTTCAGCATGGCTTATAGTCACCTAGAAACAATAAGAAAAATTTCAGCTCCTAGCCGTACACCCAGCTCCCTTGTCAAATGTAAAGAAGGTGGGAATACCAACATGCTGTTCACTCATGGACACTATCTTTAGCAGAAAACCCCGTGCACATGATATACTTCATGCGGAGACTTAGCTACAGACAGCTATCACTATTTTGCAAAAATTCACAGTCATTCCTGTTCTGTAAAATTTGGAGCACTGATCTGAATTAATCAGCTGCACCTTAACATTTTTTTTCACCCAAAGGCTGCTTGTAGTACACTGACTTTATTCAAAGCGACTGCAAAGAACAATGACGCAGGATAAAACACATCAGCCTCACCTGTTCACCACCCAGAACATGACCGGATATCATGTTCCATTTGATATGACACCCCCTGTTGAGCTTGCTTTGTTTTCACCAACCTGGGTTGGCTGTTACAATCACCCAAACTGACCACGCTAACAGCTCAGAATTACAAAAGTTCCACACTCGGCACAATGTTTCTGGAATTTCCACGATACCACCTTTTTTCACCTGGTGTATATCCCATTTTTACAGATAAGTAGTAAGTGATCCATCAGCCACAACGCAGAGGACAGAGTCAAAAGGTAACAATGTTGCAGTATCGAGGGAGGATTGCCTTTTGAATGATATACTATATCAAGGTCGACATACAAGATTTCACGGCACTATTTTGTAAAGGAAAGACCTTGACAGGTGCTCTGCCTAATACCTACCCTTCAAACAAGGATTTAAAACACATTTACATAGACAAAAACAGAAGTTGCTGGGAGATCCCGGTAGGTCTGACAGCATCTGTGAAGAAAAGATCAGAGTTACTGTTTCGGGTCCCGGTGACCGTTCCTCAGAACTGGTTCTGAGGACCACAGGGCCCGAAACGTTAACTCTGATCTTTTCTTCACAGATGCTGCCAGACCTGCCGAGCTCTCCCAGCAACTTCTGTTTTTGTTCCTGATTTACAGCATCCGCAGTTCTTTCAATTTTTAAAAAAAATACTTTTACTTAGTCACTGCTTGGTGTGTCAGTTGATTGTCATATTCCCTACGTGGATTGGGAAACATTTTGGATGGCTCGTAGTCTAGAGAGATACCACTAATAATAGAAGTTACTTCTTTTCAATCATCTCAGTGTGTCGGCGGGTTTTTGTTAAGTGTACGTTGACTATTGCATATGCTAAAGTGACTCTTCAATAGCTAATTTGTTGTTGGAAAGAACATTGGGACACCCAAAGAGAGTGAAAGTTGTTATGTATAAATAGGATTAGACTACCGCTTCTCTAACATGCTTTAAAAATACATACCAGCACACATCTGGTAGATTCAAAGCTGTCATCAATCTCCACATGAACTATGCCTGGAAGCGTTCATGCCTTTATGGTATAAACTTATAAACAATGGACAGAAAAAGCTGAACAAGGCAGACCCATCCACACATGAAGATAAAAGACAGGTCAACGTTTCAAGAGGTCACCCGTTGTCTGAACCCAAACATTAAGCCGCCATTTCCTTCACTAGACAAGGACAGCCCTGAGTACAAGTCTAAGGGAGATAAAAGGTGGTAATGGCACAATGCACCATTTCCTCCCTCACCCACCCTGAGAACTTAAGACAGTTGTCTCTAGCATTTCTACTATGAGGTGTAGAGAAAAAAACGGAAAAAAATGCACGGAGTGTTATAGAATCCCGAGTGTGGAAGCAGGCCATTTGGCCGACTGAGTCCAAAAAGTCCCTCAGAACTGCATCCCACCCAGATTCACCCCCTACCCTACCCCTGTATCTCCCATGGCTAATCCACATAGCCTACATGGGCAATTTAGCATGGCCAATCCAGCTAACCTGCATACCTTTGGACGTGGGAGGAAACCCACATAGACAGTTGCCCAAGGCTGGAATTGAACTCGGGTCCTGGGGCCGTCACATCAAGACAGAGATCACTGGTTGTGAGAAACTGTTCTAACAGTCAAAATACTGACGTTTTTCTGACCACTTTAGCTGTCACATATTTCCAGTGATTCCGGCTATCACCATCTTGTGTCTAACTTGCGTGATTTGACTTTGTGAGAACAGCACGGTTGCAACTTAAGGCAGATGTCCATGTTTTAGAGGATGACGACATATTCCTGCAGCACCTTTCGTGACTTTCTGAATTTAAAATGAGGTCACTTTTATAATTTATAAAATGAGTTGCACTTTGCTCATAATAAGTTTCACAAACAGTAAATAATAATACTGCAAGCAAGTGGCTTTTAATGACAGTCAGAAGAAGTCACATTGGACTTGAAATATTAAATCTGCCTATCCACCGATGACCTGTTGAGTTTCTCAAGCACGTTCTGTGCTTATTTCAGATCTCCAAGTTTCACAGCATTTTGCTGTCTTTTTAGTGATGTTCTGTGAGGAATAAATATTGTCCAGAACACCAGAGAAAAATCCATTGTCCATCTTTTAAATAGTGCCTTGGGATCATTTACATTTAGCCAAACGCAGAGAGGGTTTAGCATCTCTTACAGAAAGATGGCACCTCAGAGAGTGCAGCCCTACTTTATTACAGCACTGCAAGGCGCAGCTAGAGGTAGCTATATTAAAACAAAGAAGCAACATAACATTTTGTATTATATATATAAACATTCAGCCTTTTTACAACTTCACATACCAAAGCCTGTCCTTCGCCTACAAGGCGCAAGTCAGGGCTGTGATGGAATACTTCCCAATTGCCTGAGTGCAGTTCTTACAACAGTCCAGAAGCTTGACACCACCCATGACAAAGCAACTGATTTGATTGGT
This sequence comes from Stegostoma tigrinum, assembly GCF_030684315.1. Classification (NCBI taxonomy): domain Eukaryota; kingdom Metazoa; phylum Chordata; class Chondrichthyes; order Orectolobiformes; family Stegostomatidae; genus Stegostoma; species Stegostoma tigrinum. The sequence continues at coordinate 182,522,399 of NC_081354.1, read as the reverse complement.
ACTGCATCTTCCATCAATCACTTCCTCCATCATCAATATTAAGTAGTAGCAGTCTGTACCATCGACAAGACACATAGCAGAAAGTCCCTAGGGCTCCTTAGAGAGCAGCTTTCAAGTTTTTAGATTAGATTCCCTACAGTGCGGAAACAGGCCCTTCGGCCCAACAAGTCCACACCGCCCCTTGGAGCATCCCACCCAGACCCATCCCCCTATAACCCACACAACCCTGAACACTACGGGCAATTTAGTATGGCCAGTCCACCTAGCCCACACATCTTTAGGACTTAACTCGCAACCATCTGCTCCAGGACACTTAGAGGGATGGACAATAAACGCGCCCTAGCCAAGAAAATTTACATCCCATAAGTTAATTTAAAAAGTCCTCTTTTTCATCCTATTTGCAAATTGAAACTTAACTAGATTTTTAATGAAATGGAGATTTTATTCCAAATTGAATTACAAAGACACTGAGTGCAGGATATTGAAAAGTTAAACAAGCTGAACTCCCTCCCCCACAGAATTGTAGGTGTATCTACACGAAACAGACCTTGGTGGGTTAAGAAGGCAGTTCATCACTGCCATCTGAAGGATAACTAAGGATGAGCAATAAATGCCAGAGATGTCCACGTTTAACGAATGATCTAGAATTAAAAAGTTCTCAGTTCCTGTCAAAAGGATCCTTTGCAACCACCTAAAATGGCAGAAAGGGCTTCAATTTAATGTCTCATCAGCAAGAAATGCGAGAAGCACAATTAAACACAAGACTGCAAAATGGTGAATGAACCCTCAAGGCATCAGCTAAAACTGCTTGGAGTTTATAGATTTAGAGAGCAGCTCGGTAAGTTGAAGTTGGAATCCAACGCACTACTTGGGAGTTGCTGACACAAACACAAACTCGGGTTCTTTATTCTCGAATTACAGATGCTCATCCTGAGTGGTGCGTAAGGTGGTGATGAGCTGCTCTTTTGCTCCAATGTAATTTGCAACACTGATATTCCGCCAATACCCATACACATACTATTACAACATAAAGAATAATAGCTGCAGTGTGTGATCATCGAGCCTGCTCTGCTCTTTAATACGGCCACGCTGAGTTCCTACATCAACTCCAGATTCCTTCAGAGTTTCTTTATCCCAAGACTCCTATTATTTTAGTCTTGATTATACTCAATCATATGACAACTACATCTCTATGAGGTAGAGAAGTGCAAGAATTCACAATCCGGTGAATGAGAAAACGCACTCACTTTCATCTTAAATGGGTAGTCCCCTTAGTCTAGATGGACCAGGCAGGGGAAACAGCGTCTTAAACAAATACTGTCAGATCTAAGAATTCTGTACTTCTCAACTCAGCACTTGAGTCTTTTTGAGCCCAAGTAACCTGCTTTAATACATATTGGCACAGATCACAGTAAAACAGGTAGACAACATGTGTGCAACATAGCAACTCTACCTGTTGCCTTCTATCTCAAGGGGAACTGTAGCCTCTCTCTGGAAACACTAGAAACTCAGGTATATTTCAGGGAAAGTCAGTTAAACACAATTTTGAGAAATGTACAGAAGGGATTTAAGCGACTGCTGGACATGCACATGGACAGCAGTGAATTGAAGGGAATGTAGGTTAGGTTATTTCATTTTTGGATTAGGATTATTCCACAACACAACATTGTGGGCCGAAGGGCCTGTACTGTGCTGCACTTTTCTATGTTCTATGGTACACCAGTAGGATTAGATATTGTAAGGTAGGAGAGCTCATATGGAGTGCAGGCTCATCAGGCTGTTAAATGGTTCTACCATATATATTCTAGGTAATGTCTCCACTTTACCATCATCAGCTATTTCTAACTTGAAAATTAACCCTGTTTCCTTTTCACTCCAACGTTCTCACCCAATCCTGGTGGATCATCACTTAATACCCATCTGTTAAAAAGTAAAGAAAAATTAAAACAAAACCCTCAGGACGCCATCTGTTTTTTAAAAATTTTAATTGAGAATGACTGGAGGACATGGAGAAGAGAAAAAGAACCTACCTTCGCAAAAAGCCATCTGGAAGAGCACTGCTGACTAAAAAAACATGAAGCCCAATAAATATCCTGAGAAGCATTAAACAAATCCCGAAAGGAGTATAGAGCACAAGAAGGGCAAGAATGAAGCCATCTGTAGGTAACCTGCAAATGCAAAATAAAGACACTCAGGAACTTTGCATAAAGTCTTAAGGGATGGAAAGAGGGTGGCAGATGGGTAAGTCACAGGTAAGTTGCTCTTAGAAGTTAAACACTTAGAGAGGTTCCATCTCTAGTACCAACTGCAAGATCCCTACTTTGGATTTTCCTGCAAATTAATGGTGCCAACTTACATTCTGTGCCTGGCCATGCATTTATTTCCATTCTTACCTTTACCCTATAGTCATTTCAGTGTGACTATATTCAGGGTAAAAAGAGATTAAGGTGCAAAAATGGGAAATTGCAATTTAAACTTTAACTGACCAAATATTTCATTGCCCAGAGGTACAGTGATGTCAAGTGGTCAGGAAGTAAAGTCAAAGAGTTCAGCAGAAATTCTGTTGCGTGTGAAAATACACGGCTGGCAAATGGCAGCAGGGAAACAAAACATGTCAAAGTCAGACAACATAAATTGGTACCAAGACAAGCACAGACACTATCCCAGAGAATTTAAGAAGTAGCAGATGCATGCGCGTAGAAAATGAACAGCGGGTTAAATCTATTCAGTTTAGGAGTCAGTGTGGACCCTGTAGTCAATTTGAAGGTCACAGTGAACAGCTGAAGAGTTCGCATGGACATTTCAAATCTCAGTGTGTTCAGAGTAGTTGTTTTGAGGGTCAGTGTGATCATTTTATGGATCAGTATGATTAGTGAGAGATTCAATGCATTCGGATTGAGGGTCAGAGAGATCAGTTTAAAGGTCACTGCGGCCCGTTTTAAGGTCGGTGTGATCCTGAGTCTCTCTCACCTTCTGAACTCCAGCAGCTGCTGCACCCTCGGCCTCTCCATTGCTCCGGGTCTTGAGCTGAGGCCCCGATCCCAGCTTCTCCTGCTCCCTGTCCTCCAGGCGAGTTGGAAACTCTTCCGGTGCTCGTCTCTCCTCTCAGAGGCCGCAGCGTCCACCCTCCACCACCATCCCTCCTCTTTCTCCCTCCTTCCCTCTCTCTCGCTCGCTCTAACTCCGTACCTCTAACCCTCAGCACGTCGCCGCCATGTTAGCAAAACTGGCCGTGGCGTATCGGCATTGGGTCAGCAACGCGCAGGCGCGGTCTCGCGCGCCGCCTGCCGGGAAATGCAGTCCACTGTCCGCAAGATCTCACGGTTACGTCTGGACAAACTGAACTACAACCCCCAGCATGCAGCGCGGCACGACAGCCTGCAGAATGCCCCTTTCCGTGAGGGGGACTGTATTCAATGGGCATGCGCTCTACAACTATTCTTTCTCATGCCAAAACTTTTGTTACGAAGGATTGAAGAGTCAGGACTAATTGACTGATTGATTGATTTATTGCCACATGTACCGAAATACTGTGAAAAGCTTAGTTTATGAGTGGTACGGGCAGATCATAGTAAGCAAAGCATGTACAGATCAGAAAGACTTAGAGGCACACAGCTTACATTTCTCAGGGCACGCTCTCGGCATGATCAAAGTTAGCAAAAATCAGTCTTATTTGATGTTACAGAACCGATTCATCAGTCTGATAATGGCCAGGAAGCAGCGGTTCCTGAACCTGCTGGTGCGTGTGTTCAGTCTTCTGTATCTTCCAAAAACCAAACAAAACTGCGGATGCTGCGGAGGCTTGGGGACCGCTTTGCAGAACACCTCCGCTCAGTTCGCAACAAACAACTGCACCTCCCAGTCGCAAACCATTTCCACTCCCCCTCCCATTCTCTTGATGACATGTCCATCATGGGCCTCCTGCACTGCCACAATGATGCCACCCGAAGGTTGCAGGAACAGCAACTCATATTCCGCCTGGGAACCCTGCAGCCATATGGTATCAATGTGGACTTCACCAGTTTCAAAATCTCCCCTTCCCCTACTGCATCCCTAAACCAGCCCAGTTCATCCCCTCCCCCCACTGCACCACACAACCAGCCCAGCTCTTCCCCCCCACCCACTGCATCCCAAAACCAGTCCAACCTGTCTCTGCCTCCCTAACCGGTTCTTCCTCTCACCCATCCCTTCCTCCCACCCCAAGCCGCACCCCCAGCTACCTACTAACCTCATCCCACCTCCTTGACCTGTCCGTCTTCCCTGGACTGACCTATCCCCTCCCTACCTCCCCACCTACACTCTCTCCACCTATCTTCTTTACTTTCCATCTTCGGTCCGCCTCCCCCTCTCTCCCTATTTGTTCCAGTTCCCTCTCCCCATCCCCCTCTCTGATGAAGGGTCTAGGCCCGAAACGTCAGCTTTTGTGCTCCTGAGATGCTGCTTGGCCTGCTGTGTTCATCCAGCCTCACATTTTATTATTTTTGCAGATGATGTAAGTCAGGTGCAAAAACAAAGTTGCTGGAAAAGCTCAGCTGGTCTGGTAGCATCTGTGAAGGAGAAAACAGAGTTAACATAGAGTGAACCATCCGCACCCTCCTCTGCTAGGCCAAACTTGGCCTCACCAGCTCTCTGATGAAGGGTCTAGGCCCGAAACGTCAGCTTTTGTGCTCCTGAGATGCTGCTTGGCCTGCTGTGTTCATCCAGCCTCACATTTTATTATCACCCTCAACCACTTATCTTTCAACTGCTCTCAATTTCTTCAGGTAAGAGGGGTTGCCATGGGAACCGGCATGGGCCCTAGTCACGTCTGTCTCTTCATGAGGTACGTGGAACATTCCTTGTTCCAGTCCTATTCCAGCCCCCACCCGCAACTCTTTCTCCAATATATGGAGGATATCATCGGTACTGCTTCCCTCTCTCATGTGGAATTGGAAAACTTCATCAATTTCGCTTCCAATTTCCACCCTACTCTCACTTTCACCTGATCTACCTCTGACTCCTCCCTTCCCTTCCTTGACATTTCTGTTTCCATTTCTGGGGATAGACTGGCCACTAATATCCATTACAAACCCACTGACTCCCACAGATACCTGGACCATACATCCTCACACCCCACTTCCTGTAAAGGCTCCATCCCATTCTCTCAGTTCCTCCGTCTCTGTCGCATATGTTCCAATAAGGCCAACTTTGACAAGGGAGCCTCTGAAAGGTCCACCTTCTTCCTCAACTGAGGATTCCTTAGCTCCATTGTCAACAGGGCCCTCAACCAGGTCCAACTCCTGCACTTCCGCCCTCACCCCTTTTCTTGCCTCCCACAACTGCGATAGGGTTCCCCTTATCCTCACCTACCATCCGTATCCAGAAGATCATCAGATGCCATTTCCTCCACCTCTGGTGAGATGCCACCACCAAACACATATTCCCTTCCCCTCCCTTGTCCGCCTTCTGCTGGGACCATTCCTTATTGGACACCCTGGTCCACACTTCCTTCACCCCAACACCTCCCCACAGCCCTATGACACCTTCCCCTGTAACCGGTAAAGGTGCAACACCTGCCCATTTACCTCCTGCCTCCCCAGTATCCAAGAGCCCAAACGTACCTTCCAGGTGAAGCAACACTTCACCTGCTCTTCCCAGAATCTAGTCTACTGCATTTGCTGCTCAGAATGTGGTCTCCACTACATTGGAGAAACGAAGCATAGACTTGGCAACCGCTTTGCAGAACATCTACGTTCTGCTTGCAAAAACTACCTGACTGCCTGTCTGACTCTGAACTAGCTCTTGCCTGCCACTTCAATGCACCACCCTGCTCCCTGGTCAACATCTCTGGCTTGCTGCAGTGTTCCAATGAAGCCCAATGCAAGCTGGAGGAACAACACCTCATTTTCCTCTTGGAGACCCTGCAGCCTTCCAGACTCAATATTGAGTTCAATAATTTTAGGGCCTAAACTCTTCCATGTCCTAGTATCCAAACCCACACACCAGGCCTTATTATCACATAGCCTGCCACTACACACCCACTGTTGTTAGTTACTAACAGTCCCCATTAACAACTGTGCACCTTCCCAGATAACAAGATGTAGAGCTAGAATGAACACAGCAGGCTGAGCAGGAAACCTGAGGTTTCGGGTCAACACCCTTCTTCAGAAATGGGGGAGGGGAAGGGGATTCTGAAATAAGTTAGAGAGGGGGGAGGCGGACAGAAGATGGATAAAGTAGAAGGTAGGTGGTGAGGAGACAAACAGGTCAAAGAGGCAGGGTTGGAGCCAGTAAAGGTGAATGTAGTTGGGGACTTAGGGAGGGCATGGGTCGGTCCAGGGAGGATGGACAGGTCAAGGTAGGAGAAGGAGGTGGTGCTTGAGGTGGGAGGAATGGTTAGGGAGGCAGGGAGGAGCTAGGCTGGCTTTGGGATGCTCACGGGGGAGGGGAGATTTTGAAGCTTGTGAAGTCCACATTGATACACTTGGGCTGCAGGGTTCCAAGCAAAATATAAGATGCTGTTCCTGCAGTTGTGTTCATCCAGCTCTACACCTTGTTATCTCAGATTCTCCAGCATCGGCAGTTCCTACTTTCTCTATTCAACCTCCCAGCCTGATTGTTAGCAACTCCTTTGTCTGTCCAACTGTTTTTCAGTTTGGGCTCTATCCCATCATTCCTACCCACCTTCCTATTTTTGCATAGAAACTGACATTTTTGCAGCCACCCATTAATTCTGAGGAAGTGTCACCAGACCCGAAACGTTAACTCTGTTTTCTCCTTCACAGATGCTGCCAGACCTGTTGAGCTTTTCCAGCAACTTTGCTTTTGCTTCTGTATCTTCTGCCTGACAGAAGAGGTTGTCAGATGTCATTACTGGGGTGTGATGGATCTTTGATGATGTTGACCGCCTTTCCACGGTAGCGAGCCATGTAAATGGAGTCTGTGGATGGAAGGTTGGTTTCTGTAATGGTCTGGGCAGTGCACACCACCTTCTGTAGTTTCTTACAGTCCTGGGCAGAGCAGTTGCTATATCAGACCATTATGCACCTGGATAGTTTGCTTTCAATGGTGCATCTGTAAAAGTTGGCGAGTTTCCATATGGACATGCCAAATTTCTTATGCTGCCTGAGGAAAGAGGCATTGTTGTTGCCTTCTTTGATGCTTTTCACCTTCTCAACCTCAGTTCTTTTGATATAGATGGGGGTGTATTCTCCTTTCTTTCTGAAGTCAATGATCGATTCTTTAGTTTTGCCAACGTTGAAAGAGAGTTCTCTTACACCATGTCACTAAGACCTCTATCTGTCTTCTGTATTTTGAGTCATCGTTGTTAGATATCCGTCCTGCTACGGTGGTGTCATTACCGAACTTGTAGATGGCATTCGTTCACAATTTGGCAAAACAGTTGGGGGTGTACAGAGTACAGTAGGGGGCTGAGGATGCATCCTTGGGGGGCTCCAGTGTTGACAGTGTTACTGTGAAGGAGGTGCACTTATCAGTCTTCACCCTTCGGTCCAACTTCTCCGCTCCAACCAAATATACCAATCTGACCTAGTCCCATTTGCCAGCATTTGGATCATATCCCTCTAAACCATTCCTATTTATATACCCAACCAGATGCCTTTTAAATGTTATAATTGTATCTTTCTTCACCACTTTCTGTGGTAGATCATTCTATAAACGCAACACCCTCTGTGTGAAAAAATTACCTCTAGGTCCTTTTTAAATATTTTCCTTGTCACCTCAAACCTATGCCCTCTAGCTTTGGTCTCCCCTACCCAAGGAAAAAGGCCCTGACTATTCACCCTATCCATGCTCCTCGTGATTTTATTAACATCTACAAGGTCATGCCTCAGCCTCCAATCCCCCAAGGGAAAAAAAGTCCCAGTGTATTCAGAGATAGTAGAACTGCTGATGCTGGAGTCAGAGATAACACGGTGTAGAGCTGGAGGAACACAACAGGCCAGGCAGCATCACAGGAGAAGGAAAGTTGATGTTTCGGGTCGTGTCGGGTCCGTTCTGAAGAAGGGTCAGTTCTGTAGAAGAGTGCCTACCCGAAATATCAACTTTCCTACTCCTCTGATGCTGCCTGATCTGCTGTATTCCTCCAGATCCACACTGTGTTACTCCAATCTATTCAGCCTCTCCTTATAGCTCAAATCTTACAGTCCTACAACAGTCGGCTCTGACGTCCATAATTATGAAGTTCTTCAAGAGGTTATTCATGGCTCATATCAACTCTAGCCTCCCAGGCCTCCTAGAACCTTTCCAATTTGCCTACCGGTGCAACAGTTCCAGGGCAGATGCAGTCTCCCTAGTTCTACACTCATCACTGGAACATCTGGATATAAGGAAACCTGTATCAAGCTTCTACTTAATGATTACAGCTCCACCTTCACCATTATAATCGCAACCAAACTAATCTCCAGACTCTGAGACTTGGGTCTCTGCTCTGCTCTCTGCAACTCGGTCCTCGACTTCCTGATCTACAGACTGCAATCAGTGAAGATAGACAACAGCACCTCCTCTACGACAATCCTCAATACTGGCACTCTGCAAGGATGCATACTCAGCCCCCTACCGTACTCCCTGTACACTTATGACTGTGTGGCCAAATTTCATTTGAGCTCCATCTACAAGTTTGCTGACAACACCACCATTGCAGGTGACATATCAAACAATGACGAAATAGAATACAGGAAAGAATTAGAGTGCTTGGTGGCATGGTGTATTTTGTTTTATTCAGTAACAGGTTGAGGGTGTCGCTGGCTGTGCAGAGTTGTTCTCCAGAGGGCAGTTCAGAGTCAACCACATTTCTGTGGGTCTGGAGTCACATATAGGCCAGATGAGGTAAGGATGGCAATTTCTTTCCGTAAAGGACATTAGTGAACCAGATGGGTTTTCCCCAACAATCAACAATGGATTCATGGTCATCATTAGATTGTTAATTCCAGAAAATTTTATTGAATTCAAATTCCAGCATCTGCGGTGGTGGAATTCAAACCCGGGTGCCAAGAACATTATCTGGGTTTCTGAATTAACAGTCCAGCAACAATACCACTAGACCATTGCCTCCCTATCATGTAAAGATAGCAATTTCTCCCTCAACATCAGCAAAGCTAAAGTGCTGATCAGTGACTTCAGGAAGCAAGGAGAAGGGCATGACCGAATCTACATCAATGGAGCTGAGGTGGAGACGGTTGAGAGTGTCAGGTTACTAGGCATGATGATCACCACCAAGTTGACACAATGTGGAGCTGGAGGAACACAGCAGGTCAGGTAGCATCAGAGGAGCAGGAGAGTCAATGGTTTGGGCCTATACCCTTCATCGGGACTCAGGTCCAGGCCCAAGACTCTCCTGCTCCTTTGATGCTGCCTGACCTGCTATGTTCCTCCAGCTCCACACTGTATCGCCTCTGACTCCAGCATTTGCAGTTCTTGCTACCTCCAATGATCACCAACAATCTGTCGTGACCACAGTGATGTGACAGTCAAGAAGGCATAACCACACCTCTTCCTCCTCAGGATGCTAAGAAAATTCGGTCTGTTCATAAGGACTCTTAAAACTTTGATAGATGCACCATAGAAAGCGTACCACCTCGATGCATCATGGCTTGATACGGCAACTGCTCTGCCCAAGACCATAAGAAACTACAAAGAATTGTGAACACAGGCCATACCATCGTGTAAGCCAACCTTCCATCAATTGACTCCAACCATACTTCTTGCTGCCTTGGAAAGGCAGCCAACATCATCAAAGACCCCTTTCACCCCAGTTATCATCTCTTCCAACCTCTTCCATCAGGCAGAAGATACAAAAGCTTAAACACACATTCCAACAGGTTCAAGAACAGCTTTTCCACCACCCTTATTAGACTTATGAATGGATCTCTCAAATTTCAAATTTAATGTTGATATTGATTTTTGTGCACCTTCTCTGCAGCTGTAACTTTGTATTCCTCACTCTGTTCAATCACCCTACGATCTTTATATGTTATGATCTGTCAGTACTGTGCATGAAACAAAACTTCTCACTGTACCTAGGTACATGTGACAATAAAAAACAAGTCAAATCAATTCAAACATCCTGGTAAATCTTTTCGGAACCCTCTCCAGGTTATATCCTTCCGTTGGCAGGGTGACCAGAACCGTACACAGTGCTCCAAAGTGGCCTCACCAACATTCGGAACAAACTCAATTTGATGTCCCAATCCCTGTACTCAACAGCCTGAGCACTGAAGAAGAGTGACGTAAATACCATCTTAAGTAACCTGTCTACCTGTGATGTAGTTTCTTTGAAAGTATGTACCTGGGCAAAGGTCTGGCAGATGGAATGCAATGTTGTTAAGTGTAAGGTCATCCATTTTGGTAGGAATAACAGCAAAATGGACTATGTTTTAAATGGTAAAAAATTGCAGCATGCTGCTGTGCAGAGGGACTTGGGTGTCTTTGTGCATGAGTCGCTAAAAGTAGGATTGCAGGTGCAGCAGGTAATTAAAAAGGCAAATGGGATTTTGTCTGCCATTGCTGGTGAGATGGAGTTTAGAAACAGGGAGGCTATGCTGCAGCTGTATAGGGTTCTGGTGAGGCCACACCTGGAGTACTGTGCGCAGTTTTGGTCTCCTTGAGAAGAAACATACCAGCACTGAAGGGGGTGCAGAGGAGATGCACTCGATGGATTCCAGAGTTGAGAGGGTTGGATTATGAGGAGAGACTGTGTAGACTGGGATTATACTCGTTGGAATTCAGAAGAATGAGAGGAGATCTTATAGAAACATATAAGATTATGAAGAGAATAGATAAGGTGGAGGCAGGGAGGTTGTCTCCGCCAGCAAGTGAAACTAGGACTAGAGGGCATCATCTCAAAATAAAGGGAAGCAGATGTCGGACTGAGGTCAGGAGGAACTTCTTCACCCAAAGCGTTGTGAATCTGTGGAATTCCCTGCCGAGTGAAGGGGTTGAAGCTATCTCACTGAATGTTTTTAAGGCAAGGCTAGGTAAATTTTTGAACAGTAAAGGAATTAAGGGTTATGGTGAGTGGATGGGTAAGTGGAGCTGAATCTCAAAAAGGTCAGCCATGATCTTATTAAATGGCGGGGCAGGCTCGAGGGGCCAGATGGCCTACTCCTGCTCCTAGCTCTTATGTGTGTTCTTATGAATCCCTACGTCTCCCCATTTGAAAGCATTACTCAGGGCTGTACCATTAAATGTATAAGTTCTCCCCTTATTTGTTTTACCAAAATGCAATACCACATATTTATCCAAATTAAACTCCATCAGCCACTCCACAGTTCAGTGGCCCAACTGACCCAGATTCCCTTAAAATCTAAAATAATCTTCTTCAACGTCGATTACATGATCAATTTTGGTGTCTTTCGCAGATTTACTAACCTTACTTCCTAAAATATCATTCAAATCATTTATATAAATGACAAACAAAAGTGGAGTACTGATTCCTGAGGGACACCGTTGGCAAGAGGACTACCAGTCCAAAGAGCAGCCTGCACCACCATTCTGACATTTACCATAAAGCCAATTTTACATCCAATTGGCAAACTTCCTGAATCCCATGTGATCTAACTTTACTAATTAGTACACCATGCAGAGCCTTGTCAAAGGCGATACTAAAGTCCATGTGGACAACATCTGCCACTCATCGTTTCAATAGTTACATCCTCAAAAAACTCAATCAAGTTTGTGAGACATGATTTCCCACACACAAAGCCATGATGACTATTCCTAATCAGTCCTGGCCTCTCCAAATGAATGTAAATCCTAGCTTTCAGAATCCCCTCCCACAAGTTGCCCAACACTGATGTCAGACTCACCGGTCAATAGTTGCCAGGCTTCTTCTTACAGCCGTTCTTAAACAATGTCACAACAATAATCACCCTTCAGCCCTTCGACACTTGACGCCGGGCTGTAGATGATACAAATATCTCTGCCAGGGCCGCACATCCGCTTCCCCGACTTCCCACAATATCTTTGGATACGCTTGATCAGGTTCTGGAAATTTATCTGCCTGAATGCTTTTTAAAACCTCCAACATTTCTTTTTCTGTAATGTAAACTGTTTTCAAAACATTGATGTTTATTTCCCCGAGTTCTCCAGACTCCATTTCATTCTCAACAGTAAAAACTGATGTGAAATATTTAGGGAGAGAGGGGGAGGCGGACCGAAGATGGAGAGAAAAGAAGATAGGTGGGGAGGAGAGCATAGGTGGGGAGGTGGGGAGGGGATAGGTCAGTCCAGGGAAGACGGACAGGTCAAGGAGGTGGGATGAGGTTAGTAGGTAGATGGGGGTGCGCTTGGGGTGGGAGGAAGGGATGGGTGAGAGGAAGAACAGGTTAAGGAGGTAGAGACAGGCTGGGCTGGTTTTGGGATGCAGTGAGTGGAGGGGAAGAGCTGGGCTAGTTGTGTGGGGCAGTGGGGGGAGGGGACGAACTAGGCCGCAACTTTCCCCCCACGGTGGTCGATAACGCCCTTGACCGCGTCTCCCGCATTTCCCACAACACATGCCTCACACCCCGCCCCCGCCACAACCGCCCAAAGAGGATCCTCCTCGTTCTCACACACCATCCCACCAACCTCCGGATACAACGCATCATCCTCCAACACTTCCGCCATCTACAATCCAACCCCACCACCCAAGACATTTTTCCATCCCCACCCTTGTTTGCTTTCCGGAGAGACCACTCTCTCCGTGACTCCCTTGTTCGCTCCACACTGCCCTCCAACACCACCACACCCGGCACCTTCCCCTGCAACCGCAGGAAGTGCTACAGTTGCCCCCACACCTCCCCCCTCACCCCTATCCCAGGCCCCAAGATGACTTTCCACATTAAGCAGAGGTTCACCTTCACATCTGCCAATGTGGTATACTGTATCCATTGTACCCGGTGTGGCTTCCTCTACATTGGGGAAACCAAGCGGAGGCTTGGGGACCGCTTTGCAGAACACCGCCGTTCGGTTCGCAACAAACAACTGCACCTCCCAGTCGCGAACCATTTCAACTCCCCCTCCCATTCTTTAGATGACATGTCCATCATGGGCCTCCTGCAGTGCCACAATGATGCCACCCAAAGGTTGCAGGAACAGCAACTCATATTCCACTTGGGAACCCTGCAGCCCAATGGTATCAATGTGGACTTCACCAGCTTCAAAATCTCCCCTTCCCCCACTGCATTGCAAAACCAGCCCAGTTCGTCCCCTCCCCCCACTGCACCACACAACCAGCCCAGCTCTTCCCCTCCCCCCACTGCATCCCAAAACCAGCCCAGCCTGTCTCTGCCTCCCTAACCTGTTCTTCCCCTCACCCATCCCTTCCTCCCACCCCAAGCCGCACCTCCATTTCCTACCTACTAATCTCATCCCACCTCCTTGACCTGTCCGTCTTCCCTGGGCTGACCTATCCCCTCCCTACCTCCCCACCCATACTCTCCTCTCCACCTATCTTCTTTTCTCTCCATCTTCGTTCCGCCTCCCCCTCTCTCCCTATTTATTCCAGAACCCTCACCCCATCCCCCTCTCTGATGAAGGGTCTAGGCCCGAAACGTCAGCTTTTGTGCTCCTGAGATGCTGCTTGGCCTGCTGTGTTCATCCAGCTTCACACTTTATTATATTGGATTCTCCAGCATCTGCAGTTCCCATTATCAGTGAAATATTTAATATCCCTCCCATCTCCTGAGGTTCAATGCAAAGACGACATCATTGACCTTTAAAGGGTTCTACTCACTCTCTAGTTGCTCTCTTTCTTAACGTATTTGTAGAATCTTTTTGGATAATCTTTAACTTTGTCTACCAAGGCTATCTCAAATCTCCTGTTTGCCCTCATAAGAATGCCCCTACACTCCTTACACTCTTCAAGAGAATCACTTTATCTTGGTTGTCTATACCCAAAATAGGACTCCTCCTTATTCTGGCTGGCCAGCAATTATTGCCCATTCCTAGCTGCCTTTGAGAAGGTGTTGGTGAGCTACCTTCTTGAACTGCTGCAGTCCACATGCTCTGAGTAGACCCACAATGCCCCGAGAGAGGGAATTCCAGGATTTTGACGCAGCGACAATGAAGGAATGGTGTGTGGCTTGGAAGGGGACTTGCAGGTGGTGATGTTCTCTTGGATCTGCTGCCCTTGTCCCTCTAGATGGAAGTGGCCGTGGGTTTGGAAGGTGCTGTCTAAGGATCTTTGGTGAATTTCTGCAGTGCATCTTGTAGATAGTACACACTGCTGCTACTGACCGTTAGTGGTGAATGCTTGTACATGTAGTGCCGAACGAGCGGGCCGCTTTGTCCTGGATGGTATCAAGCTTCTTGAGTGTTGTTAGTGCTTCACTTGTCCAGGAAAGTGGTGAGTCTTTCATCACATTCCTGACTTGTTCCTTGGAAACTGTGGATAGGCTTTGGAGAAAAGTTATTTACCAGAGGACTCTGACACGTCCTGTTCACCATAGTATTCTCACACTGTCAGGCAGATCACTGTGTTGGAGCTGAATGAGATCGCTTTACGAGGGGTGTGGACACGCACTGGCCATGACAGTATCGGTATAAGTAACCACAGCACATTATTAATGGAGACAAATTCCCATCTTCACATTGTAGATATTCTTCATCATTGTGTGACAGCATTACTGTGCTAAATGGGACAGACTTGGAGCAGATCTAGCAACCTAATACTGGGAATCCATGAGGTGTTCTGGGTCAACAACAGCAGGAGAACTGTATTCAAATACAATCTATACCCCAGGTTACTACTACAACAGGAAATCAAACCGAGTTCAGTGAAGTACAAATCAATGAAGAGTGCAGAAGGATATGTAGGAGCAGCACCAGGCATGTCTAAAAATGAGGTGTCAACCTGATGTAGCTACAAAACAGGACTACCTAATGTTAGCGGCGTAGGAAGCAAGTGACAAACAGGGCTAAGCAATTCCACAACCAATACTTCAGACCCAAACTTTGCAGGCCTGCTACATCCAGCTGTTAATGGTGTTGGACAATTAAACAACAAACTGGAGGAAGAGGCTTTACAAATATCCTCATCCAGTGTTGGGCTCCTGAGCGCGGGGATCCAACGCTCATGTGGCGGGTCTGGCCGCATCTGCATGGGTTCATCATTGTCTTTGCAGCTTGGCAATTTTTTTTTTGTTCAGCTGACCCGGGGTCTTCTCCTGCAAGAGCCTGGGGTCTCACTGATCTCCATCCCCACTCCATCTTGGGTAGCAGAGCCGGAAGACAGGCCAGGATCCGTCAATCGATGCTCACCATTGGAGGAGGAGTGGGACCCACACAGTGTGACCATCTCCAGCTTGGAGATGGCGGATGTAGGAGCAACTGCGCCAGTGGCAGCAGGGAAGCAGCACATTGTCAGGACCCCAGCGACAATGTCGGACTGATGTGACTGGAGGAACGTAGATGGCCAAGTCTACAGAGAGGGAGAGATGAACTTTTGAAGATGTTTCAGTTTCAGTAACATCAACATAAATGTCAATTTATTCAGGATTTTACCACTAATTCCATAATCCAAAATGACACATGTACCTCGATCCAGTGAAATTTTTGTTTTTGCATGCAGTACAGGCAGATCATTCCATATAAAGTGCATTAGAGTAATAGAACAGAGCGAGGAGTACAATTCTATGGTTGCAGAGAAGGCGCACAAAGAACGAGAACAACATTTGAATTTAGCATTTGCGAGGTCCATTCATAAGTTTAATAACAGCAGGGAAGAAGCTATTCTTGGCACAAGTGACAGTATTATATAAGTCTAAATAAATCCTCAATGACAGATGGGTGCATCTCATGAGTGCAAAAGTTAAGGCTGAAGTATTTGCAACAATCTTCAGCCCAATATACCAAGTGGATGATCTATCTTGGCTTCCTCTTGCGGTCCCTAGTATCTCTCAGATTCCAGCAAAAATGCCCTCAAATTGTTTTCTCGGTGCACACTGTACTCAGCAGTGATTTCTGGCACCGAAAATTGATGTGTTGACATGCCAATTGGTACGCAAGTAACCACACGGAAATGACAAGATTCTAGTCTTCAGCTAATTCAATTTATTCCATGTGATATCAAGAAACAGTTGGAGACACTGGATACTGTAAAGGTTATGGGCCCTGACAAGATTCCAGTTATAGTACTGAAGACTTGTGCTCCAGAACTTGCTGCTCCCTCGCCAAGCTGTTCCAGTACAGTTACAACGCTAGTATCTACCCAACAATGTGGAAAATTGCCCGGGTATGCCTTGAACACAAAGTGCAGGACAAATCCAACCTGGCCAATTACCACCCCATCAGTCTACTGTCGATCATCTGTAAAGTGATGGAGGATGTCATCACCTATTCAGCAATAACCTGCTTGGTGACATCCAGTTTATGTTTTGCCAGGGCCACTCAGCTCCTGACCCCATTACAAATTGGTTCAAATCATGAGGAGCACAGTTAAGGCATTTAGTCAAAGTCTTTTCCCCAGGGTTGGGGAGTTCAAAACCACAGGTCATAGGTTTAAGGTGAGGAGGCAAACTTATAAGAGTGCTAAGGGGGAACTTGTTTTACAAAGAGTGTGGTGCATATGGAGGAAGCTGCCAGAGGAAATGTTAGAGGTGGATACAATTACAACACTTAAGAGACATTTGGACAGATACATGCATAGGAAAGGTTCAGAGGGAGGCAAATGGGACTATTCAGCGAGGAAATGTGGTCAGCATGGACAAGTTGGGGCAGAAAGTTTGTTTCCATGTCAAATGTCTCCAAACAACTGCGAGAGGGTGGCACATGGTGGTCAGTAGCATTCTTTGTCCATGTTTGACCTGATGCAATGAAAATCCATGACACTCAGGACAGCTCCCTCCCACTGGATCAGCACCTCTGCTGGATCTGTCCCAACAGTGGGACAGCACATACCAGGGATAGTGATTGCATTTTGTGGGACAATCTCTGAGTATAACTCGGTCAGATATTGCTTGAGTAGGTTGAGACAGCTCACTGAATTTTGGTACTCGCCCCCAGATGTTGGTAAGGAAAACTTTGCTGAGTTTACCATTGCCCTTTCGAGCACCAAGGTTGATGCCAGGTAATCTGAGTTTTTTTTTCAGATTTTTAAAAATAGTTTTGAGTAGCCTGCTAGACCACTTCAGAAACACATGTCCTTCTCCAAAGGGAATTAGTAAACCAGATGGGTTTTTAATGATAATCAAAAGTTTCATAGTCATCATTTGATTTTTAGTTCCGGATATTCTTTGATGGGACTTGAACCTGGGTCCCAGTGTATTGTCTATAGTTAGTTTGGGGTTACTAGTGCAACACATATATCATTTTGTCACTGCATCCACCCGAGCATAAGCACTTGGTCGAAGACCTTAGTCATTTGCTTCTCTCCATTCCAGGTACTCAGTAAGAACGTTGACTATTTCCCACACCTTGGAAATCCCTTTTTTGAAGGAAGTTGGACATAGATAATCATTGTCACCTCCAAAGTGCCAGCTCAGCTTGCAATCACTTGAGCACCAGGGTGTTACCACACACAACTGAGTGACCTTCCTGTCACCAAAATCACCATGATTATTTCCTGGGAAATTACTAACCACCACCAGTAATAAAACACTCAACGTAGCCAATTCAATATTTACATGTTAAGGCCAGGGCAAACCAACAGAGGTGAGAGGGAGGTAGGGAAAGAAGGAAGGGACTGAATAAAAATGGAGTTGGAGGGGGAAGAGGAGGCACTGTTATTCCCCTGCGATGCCCACCTCTCTCTAAAGGCATCAACAGCACTGATGCATGCCGTGTGCTCCTTCTCCAAGCGTACCCAGGCACAATCATAACCACCAAATAGGGGCAGTCGGCAGACATGACGCCCTCTATGGCCCACTGCATGGATTCAGGTTTATAGCCAGCCTGGTCAGGGCCAGGAGCAGACGCATGAGGAGGTCCTCTGATCTGCCCCCACCCTCTGCACTAGGTGCCCAAAGCTCAGGAGCACAGGGCTGAAGTGCAGCCAAATTGAGACCCTTGTATTTATAACATAATGCACACAGCCGTCACATTTATCGAAGAGGGAATGGCCCGCTGGTATTATTGCTAGATTGCTAATCCCGAAACCCAGGTCATATTCTCTGGGGGCCTAGGTTCAAATATGTCGTGGCAGATGGTGAAACGTGAATTAAACATAAAATGAAATCTAGAAGTCTGTTGATAATATGAGACTATTGCTGATTGTCAGATAACCCAATTAACACCTGGTCTGGCCTATGTGTTTCTCCAGATTTACAGCAACGTGGTTGACTCTAACTGGCCTCTGTGCGATTAGGGACCGGCTATAAATGGTACTCACATTGTGAGAATGAAGAAAAGAAATTAAGGCTTTCTCAATTATATTTATTGCGTGCACAGATTATAAACTTCCTCTTTCCTTAATATATTACAGGTTATGGACACCCACTGTTGTATTTATTGACACAATGTACACCCAGACCACAAATTGAGTTGTATTTATTGGTGCAATTTAACTCCAGCCTTATTAAAGTATATTTACTGTTGCAGAGCACAACACTCAGGGGAGTTTACAAGCAAATCAACTGACTTTACATTCTGAAAAAAAACTCATGATATACACCCTGAAAACAGCTCTTTTGGACATATGCAATAGACAAGTCGAATTTGGGGGCACCAAACGCTCAGAAGCCTTTGAAGATGTTAAATGTTACTGGATTATAAGGTCAGGACATACCTCAACCATGCTAAATTAATCAACCTAATGTATAATTTCTCACTGTCTGAAGGCATTCATCACTTCCCTTCCTAATCTTGCATGTCAATGACACCCCAGCCCCAAACGATTCAGAGAAGGGAGCTTGGCAGAACAGTGTAGGGTTCAGATGCAGTGGCTACTCAGCTACGCTGTGTGGCCTCCTGCTTCACAGGGCTCCTTACGAACCTGCCCTCCATGTCAATGGCAAAGTTGTAATTTTTTGGATTGTCCAGAGCTTCCTCTATCCGTTGATCCAGGTTTTCCAGAGTGATGAAATTCTTCACCTCCTCCTGAGAGACAGAAAGACAGAAGGTGAAAGAGGATTGATAAAGGCAGACTTCTCATGCTGATTGTGTCAACTTCCAAACTTGCATATCACTTATATACTACATCAGGGTCTGTATCGCGTGGCATATTTTCGATCTAGGGGCTTATGTGGCAGTGGTGGTGTCCCTACCTCAGGGTCTGGAGTCCCATGCTCACACACAATTGCTTCAGAGGAGTGTCATATTATGTCTGAACAGTTTGATTAAAAATATCTGCAATCTCCCAATGTTTTAGACAGTTTCTGAGATGGCCCAACGCAGGACATTTAAAAGGCATCCGGATGGGTACATGAAGAGGAAGAGACAGAGGCCAAATATTGGCGGTTGGGACGAGACCAATTTACTGGTCAGTATGGACGAGTTGGACTGAAGGGTTTGTTCCCATGCTTTACATCACTTTAACTCTGTACGGCAGACAGTCTGCAAACTGCACGTATTATAATCATTTTCGAGATTTAGATTTAAAATAGGAGCTGGCAGATTCCGAACAGTCATGTAATGTTAATGGATAAAGTATTCCTACTGTTGAGTTTAGAACAGATAGAATAAACAAATTAAAGCAGTGAGCTTACTTCTGACTTCAGGTTGGAAAGCTGCAGTTTCAGAAGAACAAGACTTCCGCTTAAATGAAGAGAGTCTTTCTAGAGGAAGCGGGTTTATCGGTTTACGACAGAGTAAGATCATAGACTGCAACAGTTCAAAAAGGCAGCTCACTACTACCCTCTCAAGCAGACTGAAAGATGGGTTGCCAAGCCAGTGGCACTCACATCTCATGAGAGAACAAAAAAAAAGCCCTCACAGCTGAAGTGGTTTTCAGTCTCGGTATATTCCAAGCCAGGAGAGTGTGCGTGGAAACCTTCTGGTTGTCAGAACTAAAAATGTTGAGGATAATCAGGACTGTGAAAGGTTTATACCAGCAGACTTGGAAATGAATCATGAAAAACAGCCTCAGCCATCAGGGGAAATGAAATTGGAAAATGTCAATTAAGATTTTTAAAAATTGAGTTTAAGAGGAATTTTTCTATCGAATTTGGTTTTAGTAATGGATAGTGTTGGAGACAGTTTGACACTTTGTTTTGAATTTGTGTTAGGATCTAAGTGCCTTCAATTTAACCTTATAACCTATATAAGATTATAACATTATTTTGTCCTATTTCATGTCATAAACTTACGTCCAGCTGTTGAAGAACTTCTGCCTTGTGTGAATTTCTTTTGGTGATTAACCACCATTCTAATCAACTTACAAAATATTTGCATCTGATTTATCGAGCTGTGGCATCTGGTTGTCCAGAGTTACCATCAAAACAGCACAGCCAGATCCCAGAAACAAGAACTTTTCTAATTCACTCGTGGGACCTGAACATCGCTGCCTGGCCAGCATTTATTGCTTGTCCCTATTTGCTCTTGAGGAAGGTGATCGCGAATAATGTTGAGCTGGACAACTTTCATGTTACAAGTTTTGTCAAGATCAAAAATCGCTGATGTACGAACCACCTTTTGCCACAAAGATTGCCATTCGTATGAGTTTTCCAGGACTGCACATTTCCTTGCAGACAGGAATGGCCAGATCCATAGCAGATTTCCAAAATACAAGAGCTGCCTAATTATAGCAGAAGAAATGATTATTGGTAGGTTCAGAGCTCCTCCACCCACTACCCAGATGTTACCTACAACCCCGAGCTGAAACATACAAACTAGGAGCAGGAGTATATCATTCATCCCTTCAACTAATGGGTGATCTTCTATCTCAAAAGCCACTTGGTGCCTACCCCTCTGTACTATGTAGAGATGGGTTACCAAGTGAAAGTGAGAAATGCTCAATAGGTCAGACAGCATCTGTGCAGTTCTGATGTAGGGTCACTGCACTGAAATGTTAACTCTGTCTCTCTCCATAGATACTGTTCAGAAACGTGGGTCATTCAGACTTGCGATTCTGCAAAATCAAAACCAGGAATTGTCAAGCTGATGAAAATGGCAAATTCAGCTCACCCCAACGAGTAACATGACTGAAACACACGATCTGGCTATTTAGGTCTAGGAAAGCTGTTGTGAAACTTGAAAGGGTCCAGAAAAGATTTATAGGGAGAGGCTGAACAGGCTGGGGCCTTTTCCCCTGGAGTGTCGGAGGCTGATGAGAGACCTTATAGAGGTTTATTTTTTAAAAAATCACAAGGGGCATGGATTGGGTCAATAGTCAAGGTCTTTTCCCCGGGGTGGGTAGTCCAGAAGTGGATGGCATAGGTTTAATGTGGGAGGGGAAATACTTAAGAGGGGCCCAAGGGGCAACTTTTTCCACACAGTGTGGTGTGTGCATAGATTGAGCTGACAGAGGTGGTGGTGAGGTAGGTACAATTAAAAGGCATCTGCTTGGGTATGTGAATAGGAAGGTTTTTGAAGGATAAGGGCCAAATGCTGGCAAAATTGGACTGGATTAATCAAGGATTTCTGGTCGAGATGGACAAGTTGGACCAAAGAGCATGTTTCTGCGCTGTACAGCTCTGCGACTCCAGCTCATTGCAGCATCCATGGCGTTTTGATGTAAGGTCATAAACTGCTCTGCTTCTCTCTCCGCAGATTTGCTGAGTATTTTTAGAGTCTTCTGTTTTTATTTCAGATCTCAACCAGTATGCTCCAGTAGCAGCACTTCTGGAACCGTAACCATCTTCCATGGGCTCCACGGCTGTACAGCTCTGACCTCTTGTGCTTTCCCCATCTCCTTTGCACCAGTCATTTTAGTTCTCAGGACACAAGCTCTGGAATTACTTCCCCAAACTTTTCTTCCCTCCTAAATATTTGACCGGGCATTAGGTTCCTTGTTCTTGTGTTTCCATTTGTAATGCAATATCTTCATTATTTATCCAACAATGTTCCTGCAGAAGTTCCTTGTGATGCTTTTCTATGTTGAGGGGATAACGTAATGTAGGTTGTAATGACCTTAACACTGGAAAACAGAACCATAAAGCAGCAGGGAGCTTCCACAATGCTGGACTAATTGGCAAAGCAGCTGTGTGGGGAGAAACTGGAGTGATATTTTGATATATCTTTAATGATTATTAATGATATCACAACCGCACCATCAATGATTAATTAACACAAGTACACTTTCAATGGCAAATGAGAAATCCATTTCTTTGGTACAATCTATCTGGGAGCACAGTTTAAATCCAGCAGAGTTTGTATGGATAAAAAGATTTTCTTGTCTCTCAGCTTCCCCTTAACTTGAAAACGTATGTGAGAATGCTGGGAAGATAAACTGTGCATAAGAATTTGCAACTCAGTCAAGGTTAGACAATGTAAAGTGCAATAGCCAAATGGCTAGAATGCTTATTTCACACTTCCCCCTGTTTGAGGAGAGTTTGATGAAACAACAGAGAATGTTTTATTCTGTATCGAACATGTTTTACCTACCTTGCAATTATTTGATGCAATTGTAAAGGGAGCTTTACCCTATCTAATCTCACACCATACCAGTTCTGGGGGAGTTTGATAGGGATAGTGTAGAGGGAGCTTTATTTTTTATCCAACCCAGTGCTGTCCCTGTTCTGGCAGTGTTCGATGGAGACACTGCAGAAAGAGCTGTACTCTAATCCACTACTGTCTCTGTCCTGGGAGTATCTGATGGGGATAGTGAAGAGGGAGCTTTGTTCTCTATCTAACCCTGTGCTGCCCCTGCCCTGAGAGTGTCCGGTGGGGACAGCACGATGGGAAGATTACACTGGATGTGTAACATTTGGAGTTGTGACAATGAAGCTATACGTTGCGCCCATGCTCACTGTATACCTGAAGCTGCAGTACTTCCTGTTCCTTCTCCTTAAGGAATTCACTCTGTTTTTTTTCTCTGGTGATGGCTGCTTGGAGTTTCTGCTCCTGCTCCTCTTCTGCCTCTCTTTGTAGTCGCTCCTCACTGCCGTACAAACCCAAATACAAAAGGCATTAATTTAAACATATCTGGGTGTTACTTTCCCTCATCGATTTGCCCTTTCTCGCAATTTAAAACAAAAACAAATAAAGATTTTAATACCATGCCCATTCACTACCGTGGGGTAACATGAAACACTGTGATTTCACACTCCTCAATCACCAACCTTATGGATTTTTAAAACAGTAGACACAGGGAGTTGCTTTTCTACTCGTGGGAGACAGCACAATTCGAGACCATCAGTCTAAGGCAATCGCAAAGAAATCAAAACAGGAATTCAGCAGAAACCTCTTTACAAAGAGATCAGGGAGATCACTGAACATACTAACAGCTAGAATCTCTACACAGTGAGGAACCAGGCCATTTGGCCCACTGCCCCTCTGATCATCATCCCATCCAGACCCATCCCCCTGCCCTATAATCCTGCACATTCCATGGGCATGGCACATCCACGGACTGTGGGAGGTAACCAGAGCACCCGGAGGAAACCCACACAGACACGGGGAGAATGTGGAAACTCCACACAGACAGACAGTCGCCTGAGGGTGGAATCAAACCCGGGTCTCTGGCTCTGTGAAGCAGCAGTGCTAAACACTGAGCCACCGTGCTGCCGTGGAGCAGTTAAGATAAGTAGCATGTATTAAAGGGAAACCAGATAATCACAAAATAGAATGAATGGGCTGACCAATAGGATGAGATGATAAATTGAGGGAGAGATTTATGGTATAGATTAGTTGGACTGATGGCCCATTTCTCTGCTGTAAATTTCACTGGAATAAGGTAGCTGTGATATAATATGGCTCAGTGAAGTGTGAGACTCAACAACTTATATTTATCTGAGATAACAAGGTGTAGAGCTGGATGAACACAGCAGGCCAAGCAACATCAGAGAAGCAAGAAAGCTGACGTTTCAGGCCTAGACCCTTCTTTCTAGTGCTTTTAACATGACGAACTGTTCCAAGCCCTTCCCGAGGGCATTATAAAAGAAAGTATGATGCTGAGCTACACAAGGTATATTAGGGCCAAATGCTTGCTCAAAGGAGGTAGATATCAGGAATTGCCTTCAACGAGAATAACAACAGATAGACAGAGTGTTTGGGACATAGGTAACTCAAGACAGGCACCAATAGTGGAGTGATTAAAGTTGGGAATGCATGGAGACCAGTATTAGAGATCTGCAGGTATGATGGATGATAGGCTGTCTGAAGATGACAGCGATTGGGAGGGCTAAGGCCGTGGAGGGAAATTTTAAAATCAAGACATTGGGACGACATGGTGGCTCAGTGGTTAGCACAGCTGCCTCACAGCACCAGAAACCCGGGTTCCATTCAGCCCTCGGTCAACTGTCTGGGTGGAGTTTGCACATTCTCCCAGTGTCTGCGTGGGTTTTCTCCTACAGTCCAAAGATGGATAGGCTAAGTGGATTAGTTGTGGGAAATGCATGTTTACAGGAATAGAGTAGGGGCGTGGATCTGGGTGGGGTGCTCTTTGGAGGGTCAGTGTGGACTCAACAGGCCACATGGCCTGCTCCCACAATGGCAGGATTGTATGTCCTGCTTGACCAAGAACCATTTATAGCTCAATAAGCACAAGGTGACAGGGGAATGGAGTGTGGTGTGCGTTACGACACAGGCCACAGAGTATTGGATGATGGCCAAATACTGTGAATGCTGGAAATCTGAGAGTTATAGGGCACAGTAGAGGCCTTTCAGCTCATCAAGTCTGCAGCAACCTACCTACACTCTTCCCACCTTCCAGCACTTGGCCAAAAATCTTGAATGTTATGACTTTTCAAGTGCTCATCCACGTATTTTGTAACAGTTGTGAAGTTTCCCACCTCAATTGCCTTCCTAGGCAGTGCATTCCAAACCCACAGCATTCTCTGGATAAAAATGATTTTCTGCAAATCCCCTCTCAACATCCTGCCTTTCACATTAAAATTATACCCCCTTGTTACTGACCTTTCAACGAAGGGGAAAAGCTGCTTCCTATCCACACTGCTCATAATCCTACATACCTCTATCAGATCCCCTCTCAGCCTTCTCTACTCTAAAGAAAACAACTCAAGTTTATCCAGCCTCTCATCCCAAGTAACATCCTCGCAAATTACCTCTGCAGCCCTCCAGTGCAATCACATCCTTCCCATTGTGTGATGACCAGAACTGTACACAGTACTCCAACTGTAGCTGAACCAAAGGTTTGTAAAGCTCCAACATGACTTCCCGGCTCTTATAATCAATGTTATCATTGATTAAAGGCGAGAGTGTCCTTTATAGGGTCTTAATGACCCTATAAACCTGGTGTGTCACCTTCAGGAACATGTAGGCAAGCATCCAGAGATCCCCTGTTCCTGAGCTTCCTAGCGTCCTGTCATTCATTGAGTGCTCCATTGTCCAGTTCCATCTTCCAAAGTGCATTGCTTCACACTTATCAGGGTTAAATTCCATCTGTTATGGTCTGCTCAACTGACCAATCCATCTCTATCTTCCTGTAGCCTAAGGCCTTCTTCCTCACTAACCACCTGACCAATCTTTCAACTTGCTAATCACTGCCCTTCCTTCTCACCTACATCATTTGTAAGTACACAAACATTAAGGGGCCCAGCATTGATCCCTGGGGTATGTCACTGCACACTGGGCTCCACTCACACGAACAGTGACAACACCTTCTGACTCTTACCACTAAGCCAATGTGGATCTAATTTTCCCAAGTTACCGTGAATCCCACATGCTTTTATCTTCTTTATCAGGCTCCTATGTGGGATCTTCACAAAGGCTTTTCAGAAATCCACATAAACTACATCAACTGCACCACCCTCATCGACACACCTGGTCACCTCCTTAAAGAATTCAGTCAATTTTTAAAAGGTATGATCTCACTCTGACAAAGCCATGTCAACTATCCCTGACCACCAAACCTTGCCTCTCCACTTTGAGATGAATTCTCTTATTCAGAGCTTTCCCAGTTGTTTCCCTATACTGGAGAAACTCAGCAGGTCTGGCAGCATCTGCGAAGAGAGAAACAGAGTTAACGTTTCAAGTCCAGTATGACTCTTCAGAGCTCAGTTTTGGATAACCTCAGAGGTGGAATGTGAAAGACTAACTCAAAGCGAGCTGGAACAGTCAAGCCTAGTCGAGAGGTAATGAAGGCACGATTTCAGCAGTAAACGTACGAGACAGGCGAGGTTGAGTGATGTTACAGATGTGGAAATAGATAGCATTTCAAATGCCACAAGCGAGAGCTTGGAAGCTCACATTAAAGATCAAATGTGACATCAAGACCATGAACAGACTGGGTTAATCTCAGATGTTGCTGAAACAAGTCTGAAGTTAAATGAAAAGAGATCGGAAACAGGGACCCAAAAAATGGCTTCAGTCTTCTCAGCGTTTAAGGATTTCTGCTCATTCAATTCTGGACGTCACAGTCATACTGCATGGAGACTGACACTTCAGTCCTACTTGTCCACATCGAGTTTGCCAAACTAAACTGGTCCCATTTACCTGTGTTTGGCCCACATCCCTCTAAACGTTTCCTACTCATGGACCTGTCCAAAGGTCTTTTCAATATTCTAGCTGGACCTGTATCTACCACTTCTTCTGGCAGTTTATTCCAGATACAAACCACACTCGGTCAAAACGTTGTCCCTCGGGTCCCTCTTAAATCTTTCACCGCACCTTAAAAATATACCCCCTAGTTTCGAAATCCCCCATCCTAGGAAAAATACTTTTTCTATTCAATCAATGCACTCATTATTTTACAAACTTCAATAATGTCAGCTCTTAACCTCCAGCGCTCCAATGATCAAGAGCCCCAGCCTTTCCCTCCAATTCCTGCAAGATCCTGGTAAATATTTTCTGAACCCTCTCCAGTTTAATAATAGTCTTTCTATAATAAGGCGAACAGGACTGCACACGTCACTCCAAAAGTGGTCTCACCAACATCCTGTATAACCTCAACATGACATCCCAACTCTTACACTCAATGGGTCTGAGCAACAAAGCCAAGTGTGCTAAGTGTCTTCTTAACCACCCTGTCGACGTGTGATGCAACTTTCAAAGAACCATGTATCTGAACCCCGAGGCCTCTGTTTGACAACTAAGCAGGCTGACAATTTTGTAACTCAGAGTCTAGAAGAAGTCATACCATACTCAAAATATTAACTCTGTTTCTCTCCCCACAGATGCTGCTGAGTTTCTCCAGCATCCCATGCTTGTTGTTGTATTAAAAGATGTTTGACTCACCGTATTTTTCGGAGTCGTTCATTCTCCAAATTGTTGAAAGCCATGAGCTTCTGATGTTCTTCAGCTTCTAACTGTGCTCGTTCCTCGGCCAGAGAGCCCACTTCCTCTTCATAACGCTTGCGTAGCATTTCCTCCTTAAACTCAGCCCTTCCATTCCAGAGGTTGAAGAGAAACAAGATCAAATTCTGCTCACTTCATCTTTTGGGTGTGGACAGACAATACAATTTCAAACCCACCAGCAGGTATCAGAGGCTTAAGCCCAGTCCTGCAACTTCCAGTTCCCTGATATACGGAACGATCAGCACTCATGGTGACTGACTGGGTAGCACTCTTTGTTCAGAAAGTGTGGGTTCACAGCCCCACTTCAAAGACACAAGAAGAAAATCTGTACTGACACTACAGATGCAACGCTGAAGGAGTGCTGCACTGTTGCAGGGGCTATGTTTAAAGTGAGAACTGAGAGCAAGGCTCTATCTGCCTCCACAGGTAGCTTTTAAAGATCCCACAGGTCTATTACAAAGTACAGCAAGGAAACTCCTTGGGTTATGACCAGCTTTTGTCCTCAAGAAACAGATGATCTGACCATTACAAGTTCACACATTAATGCAATTGAGTACGTGGAACTTTCTTCTTGACAAGAACGATTATGCTTTTGGCACATAGAAAATAGGAGCATGTATAGACCATTGTGCCCTTCAAACCTGCTCTGCCATTCAATACAATCATGGCTGAACATCCAACTTCATACCCGGTTCCCTATTTCTCCCCATATCCTTGATACTTTCAAGGTCAGAATTCACACAACACCAGGTTGTAGCCCAACAGGTTTATTTGGAAACACAAACTTTCAGAGCCACATTAACACCTGACAAAGGACTATAATAGACCAGCCCAACACCATCAGCTCCGCATCATTGACATACCAGTCTTAAAAAAAACTTGGTCTGCACCTCTTGAAAGTCTCCAGAGCTTTGGTCTCAACAATTTCCTGTAGCAAAGAATTCCACGGGCTCAACACTGTCTGGGTGAAGAAATTCCTCCTCATCTCTAAAAAGGCCTTACTTTGAGACTGCGAGCCCTGGTTCTGGGCTCGTGTTTCTGTCCATTATTGACAGGCTCTTCACTCTCAATCAGTAGTCGGCCTCCCCACCTCTTTATTAAGATAGGTGTCTCTCACCCACTGTCTATTACTGATGGGCTGTCCTCCAAAATGTCCCCCCATCACTCAGGGCTCTCCCTACAGCCTTATCCGCGCCCCCCTCCCCCCCCATCACTCAGGGCTCTCTCCACACCCCGACCCCCATCTATTACCCGAGGGCTCTCCCCAAGCCCACCCCCCATTGCTCAGGGCTCTCCCCATCCCCATCATCCTCCATCCCCCCCATCGCTCAGGGCTCTCCCCATCCCCATCATCCTCCATCCCCCCCATCGCTCAGGGCTCTCCCCATCCCCATCATCCTCCATCCCCCCCCCCCCCCCTCATCGCTCAGGGCTCTCCCCATCCCCATCTCCTCCATCCCCCTCTCCCACCCCCAACCCCCATCGCTCAGGGCTCTCCCCATCCCCATCTCCTCCATCCTCCACCCCCACACCCCCCCATCGCTCAGGGCTCTCCCCATCCCCATCTCCTCCATCCCCCTCTCCCACCCCCCAACCCCCATCGCTCAGGGCTCTCCCCATCCCCATCTCCTCCATCCTCCATCCCCCACACCCCCCCCCCAATCGCTCAGGGCTCTCCCCATCCCCATCTCCTCCATCCTCCACACCCCCCCATCGCTCAGGGCTCTCCCCATCCCCATCTCCTCCATCCTCCATCCCCCACACCCCCCCCCCCATCGCTCAGGGCTCTCCCCATCCCCATCTCCATCCCCCACACCCCCACATCGCTCAGGGCTCTCCCCATCCCCATCTCCTCCATCCTCCATCCCCCACACCCCCCCCCCATCGCTCAGGGCTCTCCCCATCCCCATCTCCATCCCCCACACCCCCACATCGCTCAGGGCTCTCCCCATCCCCATCTCCTCCATCCCCCTCTCCCACCCCCCAACCCCCATCGCTCAGGACTCTCCCCACCCCCCTCTCCTCCACGTCACTCTGGGCTCTCCTCAACACGTGCGCAGCCCGACGTTCCCCACACACCACACCGCCCCCTCCCCCGGCACTGACCTGAGGGCCCCGATCAGAGCCACGTGTTGCCGGTACCGCTCCTTCACCACCAGCAGCTCCGCCGGATCCACCGGTGTCGGGACCCGCAGCCGATCAGCCTTGGATTTGGCGGGCGGGTCGTTGCGGGACTTGCGGCCCCGGAAGGGGATCCTGAGGGCGGGCCGACAGCGGCCGAGCAGGAGGGGCCGGCACTGAGCCCACATCGTCCCGCGGACCTTGTACCTGGGGACGGGGAGAGTCAGCCGCCGGCACCGAGACAGGCGATCACCGCCTCTCACATGGGCGCCGCCATCTTACCGGAAACCGCGAGTACTTCCGCCGGCCAAAGGTCTTAAAGCTGCAATTCCTATTTTTCCCCACTTTTCTGGGACATGCAGGAAGGGAACAAAAGCCCCTTTCACTTTAACCACTTCAGGCAGTCTGCCAGCCAGCAAACATTCTTCTGAAAGTAACACCTCGTGGACATGAATTTTCAAATTAGAGTTGCATGCTTCTCCAGAGCAAACTGTAGAAAGGTGGTTGTGGCGGGGGCGGGGTGTGAGGGACGTGTTGCGGGAAATAGGGGAGACGCGGTCTATCTCCTTCCCAAAATCCACAAACCTGCCTGCCCTGGTCGACCCATCGTCTCAGCCTGCTCCTGCCCCACCGAACTCATCTCCACCTATCTGGGCTCCATTTTCTCCACTTTGGTCCAGGAACTCCCCACCTACGTCCATGACACCATCCACGCCCTCCACCTCCTCCAGGACTTCCAATTCCCTGGCCCCCAACACCTCATATTCACCATGGACGTCCAGTCCCTGTACACCTGTATTCCGCATGGAGATGGCCTCAAGGCCCTCCGCTTCTTCCTGTCCCGCAGGCCCGACCAGTCCCCCTCCACCAACACCCTCATCCGCCGAACTTGTCCTCACACTCAACAACTTCTCTTTTGACTCCTCCCACTTCCTACAGACTAAGGGGGTGGCCATGGGCCCCAGCTATGCCTGCCTCTTTGTAGGTTACGTGGAACAGTCCCTCTTCCGCACCTACACAGGCCCCAACCCCCACCTCTTCCTCCGGTACATTGATGACTGTATCGGCGCCGCCTCTTGCTCCCCAGAGGAGCTCAAACAGTTCATCCACTTCACCAACACCTTCCACCCCAACCTTCAGTTCACCTGGGCCATCTCCAGCACATCCCTCACCTTCCTGGACCTCTCAGTCTCCATCTCAGGCAACCAGCTTGTAACTGATGTCCATTTCAAGCCCACCGACTCCCACAGCTACCTAGAATACACCTCCTCCCACCCACCCTCCTGCAAAAATTCCATCCCCTATTCCCAATTCCTCCGCCTCCGCCGCATCTGCTCCCACGACAAGACATTCCACTCCCGCACATCCCAGATGTCCGAGTTCTTTAAGGACCGCAACTTTCCCCCCACAGTGATCGAGAACCCCCTCAACCGTGTCTCCCGTATTTCCTGCAACACGTCCCTCACACTCCGCCCCCGCCACAACCGCCCAAAGAGGATCCCCCTCGTTCTCACACACCACCCCACCAACCTCCGGATACAACGCATCATCCTCCGACACTTCCGCCATCTACAATCCGACCCCACCACCCTAGACATTATTCCATCCCCACCCCTGTCGGCTTTCTGGAGAGACCACTCTCTCCGTGACTCCCTTGTTCGCTCCACACTGCCCTCCAACCCCACCACACCCGGCACCTTCCCCTGCAACCGCAGGAAATGCTACACTTGCCCCCGCACCCCCCCCCCCTCACCCCTATCCCAGGCCCCAAGATGACATTCCACATTAAGCAGAGGTTCACCTGCACATCTGCCAATGTGGTATACTGCATCCATTGTACCCGGTGTGGCTTCCTCTACATTGGGGAAACCAAGCAGAGGCTTGGAGACTGCTTTGCAGAACACCTCCGCTCAGTTCGCAACAAACAACTGCACCTCCCAGTCGCAAACCATTTCCACTCCCCCTCCCATTCTTTAGATGACATGTCCATCATGGGCCTCCTGCAGTGCCACAATGATGCCACCCGAAGGTTGCAGGAACAGCAACTCATATTCCGCCTGGGAACCCTGCAGCCTAATGGTATCAATGTGGACTTCACCAGTTTCAAAATCTCCCCTTCCCCTACTGCATCCCTAAACCAGCCCAGTTCGTCCCCTCCCCCCACTGCACCACACAACCAGCCCAGCTCTTTCCCCCCACCCTCTGCCTCCCATAACCAGTCCAACCTGTCTCTGCCTCCCTAACCTCCCACCCCAAGCCGCACCCCCATCTACCTACTAACCTCATCCCACCTCCTTGACCTGTCCGTCTTCCCTGGACTGACTTATCCCCTCCCTACCTCCCCACCTATACTCTCTCCACCTATCTTCTTTTCTCTCCATCTTCGGTCCGCCTCCCCCTCTCTCCCTATTTATTCCAGTTCCCTCTCTCCATCCCCCTCTCTGATGAATGGTCGAGGCCCAAAACATCAGCTTTTGTGCTCCTGAGATGCTGCTTGGCCTGCTGTGTTCATCCAGCCTCACATTTTATTATCTAACAATTTACACTGGGACAGGAAGAAGGGACTGATTGGTCACCAATTGATAGTTAATATCCTAATGAATATAAGTTGAAAAGCCTCACCAGCATGTCAGAGACAATAGGAACTGCAGATGCTGGAGAATTCGAGATAACAAGGTGTAGAGCTGGATGAACACAGCAGGCCCAGCAGCATCAGAGGAGCAGGAAAGCTGACGTTTTGGGCCGAGACCCTTCATCATGAAGGATCTCGGCCCAAAACGTCAGCTTTCCTGCTCCTAAGATGCTCCTTGGTCTGCTGTGTTCGCCCAGCTCCACACCTTGTTATATTACCACCATGTCTTTGTATTTTTTTGAATGAATGAATTAGCTTTATTGTCACATATACTCAGATGAGTAATGAGAAGTTTATGAGTTGCCACTCACAAAGGTATCTAGATAGAACTTCATTCCTGACAGATTAATTACAGTGTAACAGTGTCACTGACTCACAGTGTCATCTTACGTACAGAGTACTGAGGTCTAATGCCTAGTTACGGTTTAGAGGATTAAAGAAGAGAAAAGTTACATTGCAGCTAGACGGTGTCTAACCACAGGTCAGAGAAACAAGAAGCAGAGATAAAAAGATACACATTGCAGTCTCTCTCCAAGGGTTTTCTGCGGCAGACCAGGACCGGGGGTGTCTCCACATGGTCTGACCACTGTTCCTCACTATTTCTCCACACAATGTTTCAATTGTAGGGTATCTTTTGAACGTCGCCTCTAGGTGGCACAAAGTAAGCAGATGTAGTTCGCAAGTGATGGGAACAGCCGCCTGTCGAGAGATGGCACTGTAGAATATAAAATCAAGTACCTGGTGTGACAAAATAAAAAGAATTTTGTTTGAAGTTGATATCTCACGTTCTTCCAGTGCAGGCCAACAACACCCTGCACTGCAACACCATTTCAGGTGGAGGTGAAAGCCCACGTCATCCATGCCCCTGCCACTGCCCCTCACTCCCACACTCACATTTCGGACCAACCTTGTGCCTTTGCTCCTGTTTCCCGTTCCTTCATTCCCAGACACCCTTCTCCCCCTCCAAATCCGGATGCAAGCCAGCATTCCTCCACACTGTCTCTTCAATGCCCCATGTGACATTTGTGCCCCCCCACTCAGCTCTGCCTGTCCTCACCCTCTGACCCCTCATTGACGGTGCTACCCCTGCTCACAGATCATTGTTTCACCAATGGTGCAGATGCTTCTCCTGCCTCTGCCCTATAGGTCGTGCCTGACAAACCTGTTAGAATTCTTTGAAGAGGTAACAAGTATGTTAGACCAGGGAAACCCAGTAGATGTTATCTATCTAGACTTCCAAAAGGCCTTCAATAAGGTGCCTCACGGGACACTGCTGAGTAAGGTGAGGGCCCATGGTGTTCGAAGTGAGCTACTGGCTTGGATTGAGGATTGGCTGTCTGACAGAAGGCAGACAGTTGGAATAAAAGGCTCTTTTTCGGAATGGCAACCGGTGACAAGTTGTGTCCCACAGGGTTCAGTGTTCGGGCCGCAGCTGTTCACTTCATATATTAATGATCTGGATGAAGTGACTGGGGGCATTCTGGCGGTTTGCCAATGATACGAAGATAGGTGGGCAGGCAGATGGTACTGAGGAGGTGGGGGGTGCTGCAGAAAGATTTAGACAGTTTAGGAGAGTGGTTCAGGAAATGGCTGATGAAATTCAATGTGAGTAAATGTGAGGCTTTGCACTTTGGAAAAAAGAATACAGGCATGGACTATTTTCTAAACGGTGAGAAAATTCGTAAAACAGAAATACAAAGGGATCTGGGAGTGTTGGTCCAGGATTCTCTAAAGGTTAACTTGCAGGTAGAGTCCGTAATTAAGAAAGCGAATGTAATATTATCTTAAGAGGATTGGAATATAAAAGCAGCGATGTGCTTCCGAGGCTTTATAAAGCTCTAGTTAGGCCCCATTTAGAATACTGTGTCCAATTTTGGGCCCCACATCTCGGGAAGGACATACTAGCCCTGGAGCATGTCCAGCAGAGATTCACACGGATGATCCCTGGAATGGTAGGTTTAGCGTATGATGAACGGCTAAGGATCCTAGGATTGTATTCATGAGAGTTTAGAAGGTTGAGGGGTGATCTAATAGAAACTTACAAGATAATGTATGGCTTAGAAAGGGTGGACGCTGGGAAATTGTTTCCTTTAGGCAGGGAGACTAGGACCCGTGGGCACAGCCTTAGAATTAGAGGGGGTAAATTTAAAATGGAAATGTGGAGACATTTCTTCAGCCAGAGAGTGGTGGGCTTGTGGAATTCATTGCCACGGAGTGCAGTGGAGGCCGGGACGTTAAATGTTTTCAAGGCAGAGATCGACAAATTCTTGATCTCAGAAGGAATCAGGGGCTATGGGGAGACTGCAGGGAAGTGGTGTTGAAATGCCCATCAGCCATGATTTAAATGGTGGAGTGGACTCGATGCACCGAATGGCCTTACTTCCACTCCTGTGTCTTATGGTCTAATGGTCTTAAGAGCTCACTGGCTATATTTGCACAGTCGCCATTTTGTCACATGTGATAACCACTCCAATTATTTTCAACAAACTTTAAATTCTTAAACAAATGGTGTTACCGTTCCAGGAGTGGCCTCCTCTTGTGCCGGAATAAGTAAGCTTTTAGGGTTGTATGCACTTACAGCCCAGACTGAGGCCGTTCAACCCATCATGTCGGCACTCCTCAACAAAGGTCTTATCACATTAAACCCATTTTCCAGCTCTTGGCCCAAAGCCCTTGTGGCTATGGGAACACAAGTGAGTATCTAAACAACTGCTTAAATGTTGTGAGAGTTTCTGACTCAACCATTTTTATTTGTGAGCGAGTTCCAAACTCCCAAACACCCCCTGATTTTAAAAAAAACTTCAGCTCTCCTCCTACCCTTTTACCTCGCACCTGAATCCATACCCCCTGGTGGAATGACCCATCTGCTCACAGGAAAAGGTGTCTTCCTATTCATCAGATTAATACCACTCATAACCAACACTTCTATCAGGTTCCCTCTCATATCTTAAAGAAAAGCTTAAAGAACTGCAGATGAAGGCAATCAGAAAGAAAAACAGAGGTCATAGAATCACCCCAAGCAGGCCATTCAGCCCATCAAGACCACACTGACCCTCTGAATAGCATCTCAACCTGTCCGATCCCCCTGCAACCCTGTGACTCTGCATTTCACATGGCTAACCCACCATGCCTGCACATTCCTGGACACTATTCACAGTATCCCACCTAATATGTGTGCACTGTGGGAAGAAACCAGCACAAACATACGCAGACACGAGGAGAATGTGCAAACTCCACACGGACAGTCACCTCAGGCTTGAATCAGCATTGCTAATCACTGCGCCAATGTGCCGCACCATTGCTCGAGAAACTCAGCAGCATCTGTGGAGAGAAAGCAGAGTTAACCTTCTGGTCCAGTGGCCCTTCTTCAGAGCATAACCCCAGCCTATTCAATTTGCCTCGTAGCTCAGGTACATGTTGAGGGTGAAATGGGGGGTTGTGGGCACTGTGGGGGTGGAGCATGCTGGATTGATGTTGATGGGTTTGCGCATTGGTGACGGTTGAATGGGAATTAATGCTGGACAGGGCACAAGCAGAAAACAACAGGCAAGGCGGAGAGGGAACCGCAGAGGTCAGGGGGAGGACTTATGTGAACCGGAGATGGGTTACATGTGACCAAATGCATATTATAGCTAAACAGCAACACATTTCTCAGTTACAGCGTTCACTCTGACTCATATCCCTCCCTCATTAAAAGACAGTCAATAATTAGCACACTTCCTGTTATGTTGCATTACTTGATTCTTTTTGAATTGTGACTTTGCATTGGTAATTGGATTCTATATTTGGGGACACTGACTGAACGTTTTCAGTGAATAAAAATTGACAAGGTGGCACCACGAATGCAAGGAAAATCCCAGGAGATTTTATGGCAGTGATATCTTGGATTGGTTGTCGGCACAGTGAGAGAAAGTGGAGAGTCTTTTCATCACTTGTACATGGGATTTGGGCTAGGCCTATATTTATTGCTCATTCCTAAGGGTATTTGGGATTCAACCATATTGCTGTGTGCCTAGAGACACATGTAGGCCAGACCAGCTAAGGATGACACATTTCCATCCCTAAAGAGCATTAGTGAACCAGATGGGCTTTCCCTGACAGTCGACAATGGTCATCATTTTAATTCCAGATTTTAATTAAATTGAAATTTCATTCACCATCTATCATGGTGGGATTTGAACCCAGGTCCCCAGAACAATACCTGAAAAATACTCTAGCAAGAACACCACAAGGCCATCACCTCATCAGGTTGCTTGTTTCTAATTGTCCCTGAACTGAGTAGCTTCCTAGGGCCATTTCAGAGGGCAGTTAAGAGTCAACTACTTCGCTGTGGGACTCTAGAGTCATAAATCTGCCAAACTTGGTAAGGATGGCAGATTTCTTTCTCTAAACGTCATTGCTGAATGCGATGGGATTTTACAGCAATCGCTAAAAGTTGGCTGCAGAGGTCACCATCACATATTCTAAATTTATTACTCTAATTCAAATAGCACCAGCTGCCATGAGAAAATCACTGTCCTTCTGACATTGCAGCGCAGGTTAGCAGTGCTGGTAGTTATAGTCAGAACATCACCCCCTGCAAATTCCCTTTCTAAATAGTTGACATCCTGACATGGAAATATATTGCCGTTCCTTCAATGTTGTTGGGTCAAAATCCTGGAATTCCTTTTTTAATGTCATTGTGGGCCAACCTGCACCAAATAGATTGCAGCATTTCAAGAAGTCAGCTCACCGTCACCTTCTCCATGGCAACCAGGGACAGGCAATAAAAACCAAAAGAAGTGTGGATGCTGTGAATCAGGAACAAAAGCAAAGTTGCTGGAAAAGCTCAACAGGTCCGGCAGCACCTGTGGAGGAGAAAACAGAGTTAACGTTTCGTTAACTGAAATTATTTACTTCTAGTAGTCGTACAGGTTAGTCAATGAGTCTACAATTAGCGTCTCCATAACAAATGAATCGGCTGCATGA
Source organism: Stegostoma tigrinum (assembly GCF_030684315.1). Lineage (NCBI taxonomy): Eukaryota > Metazoa > Chordata > Chondrichthyes > Orectolobiformes > Stegostomatidae > Stegostoma > Stegostoma tigrinum. Next base: position 182,485,411 of record NC_081354.1, on the reverse strand, counting down.
AATTAGGACCTTCGTTGAAATCTAAATGTAATAAGATATATTTACAGTGGTCGGGGGGGAGTGTTTGTGTGTGTGTGTGTGTGTGTGTGTGTGTGTGTGTGTGTGTGTGCGCGCATGCGTGTGCGTGTGTGTGTGTGCAGCAAATATATGTAATCCCCTCTTACAAGCAGAGGGAGCCTCAAAAATCCCCCATCAAAATCAGCGTTCGCTGTGAGTACATTGTCACTGTCATAACAGCCTTACATAGGGAAGTTAACTCATGTTCTCAACACACTCCAACTGTTTCGCCTCAGATTGCAAATGTCAGCCTTTGCTCAGTGGTTAGCACTCTGGCCTAAGGGTTAAAAAGTCATGTGTTCTTGTCCCACTCTGTGTGTCTTAGCCCAAGCGATGAAGTTGTTTCTAATTTTCAGGGATCTTGAGATACAGGGGTAGTATCCCTCCTCTGAGCCCCTGGGCCTGTGTATAACTGAACATGTTGATAACAGAAACTATCTAAAAACTGGCAGCAGCGAAGGGGCAGTGCTACATTGTCAAGAGGGGCTTTCTTCAGATAACATGTCGAAGCGAAACCTAGCTACACTCTCCGCTGGCTGTAAAAGAGCTTGTACTTGTTACCAATCAACTTGACTGTTCCAACGCATTCCTGATAAGATTACCAGCTACTTCAGGATGAGAGTGATAGATTTCTAATTAGTAATGGGTTGAAGGTTTATGGAGAGTGGGCAGGAAAGTGGAATTGAGATCAGCCATGATCGTATTAAATGGCAGAGCAGGCTTGAGGGGCTAACTGGCCTACTCCTAGCTTCTGGCTCTTATATTCTAACCGTCCATCCTGCATTAATTTGAGGTCACGTTGAGGTTATGTGGCACCATAATTCAGTCCTCTCATGGTAACTTCAGCCAGTGCAGGAATAGAAAGCTCACTGTTGGTTTCAGTCTGCATCACAACTGGCCATCCAGCCAATGGAAGGAACAAATCCCCAATCCCTTAAATCTCATCATAAGGTACCATCACCTTGGCATTCCTGCAGTGCCCCAAACTGGGACTGTGCTGTAAATAAAACACCTCCATTCAGTAGGACCTGATATTGTTTCACTCTTTTTTTCAAACTCTTCAAATTGAATTTTAAAATGTAGCCATGGTCGTAATTGAAAGCAAACTCAGCAGTCAATTAGTCAAGATCCCAGCAAAGAGCATTGTAGTAACAGCCAGATATTAACCAAGCACAGGAAGAAGCCCCTTGGCCCACCATGTCTATGCTGACCATGATACTATTCTAAAATAATCCCATCTGCCTGCACATGTCCATATCGCTCTGTTCTCTGCCTGTTCATGTGTCTGTCTAAATGCCTGTTCAATGTTGCTATCATATCTGCTACTACCACCTTTCTTGGCAGAGCATTCCAGACACCCTATCACACTTAAGAAGCTTTCCTCACAAATCTTCTTTAAAACTTTCCCCCTTTCACATGAAACTAATATTTGATATTTCCAACTTCATTTCAAAGTGCCTAACATCACATTTTCTCACCCTGTAATGCATCTGCCACTTCTTTGCCCAGTCTCCTAGCCCGACCAAATCCTTCTGCAGCCTCCCCACTTCCTCGATATTATCTGTCCTTCCATCTATCTTTGTGTCATCTACAAAAGTAGCAACATTGCCTTCAGATGCTTTGTCCAGAACATTGTATAACATGAATCGTTTTGGTTACAGCACGGACCCCTGTGGAAAGCTGCCCGTTGCCAGCTTCCATTCTCAAAAAGACTCAGTTACCCCCATTCTCTGCTTTCTTGCAATAATCTAATTCTCTATCCATGCCATTACCCTGTCCGTCACACCATAGTCTGTTATTTGCAGACTCATGTGCAACTCCTTGTCAAAAGACTTCCGGAAATCCAAATACAATTCATGATCCTTTTTAGCCTTCCTAATACGTTGTTTAAGTAATTTCCTGCTTCCTTTATATTCCACAAGGGCCTTCTCTGATTTCAGTTTCCTAAACCTTATATATACTTCTTTCTTTTTCACTAAAGCTTATCTTGTCATTCTGGTTCCATAATGTTGCCATCCTTATCTTCCATTCTCACAGGAACATGCTGGTCATGAACTCTGATCAATTGATCCAATGATCAGGTGGGCCAATGGGCCAAGGAGTGGCAGATGGAGTTTAATTTAAGTGCATGTGAGATTTTGCATTCTACTGAACCAAAGCAGAGCAGGACATAATGATAGACCCCTAGGGAATGAAGAGACACAGGAACTAGGAATGCAGGTGCATGGTTTCTTGAAAGTGGTGTTGCAGGTAGACAGGGTGGTGAAGAAGGCATTCAACATGCTTGCCTTCTTTGGTTAGAATATTGAGTACAGGAGTTGGGAGGTCATGTTGTGGCTGTATAGCAGCCTCTAGAATACTGCATATAACACCGGTTGCCCTTCTATAGGAAGGATGTTGTTAAACTTGAGAGGGCCGGCAAAAGATTTATGAGAATGTTGCCAGGACTTGGATTTGAGTTATAGGGAGAGGATGATTAAGCTGGAGCTATGTTTCCTGGTGTATCGGAAGTTCAAGGGGTGACCTTATAGAGGTTTATAAAATCATGAGGAACATGGAGAGGGTGAATAGCCAAGGTCTTTTTCCTCGGATGGGAGAGTGTAAAACTGGAGGACATAGGTTTAAGGTGAGAGGGGAAAGATTTAAAAAGTGAGGGGGACCTTTTTCACACAGAGGATGGTGCATGTATAGAATAATGTCTCAGAGGAAGTGGTCAAGATGGGTGAAATTGCAATATTTGAAAAGGCATCTGAATGGGAATGTGAATAGGAAGGGTTTTGGAGGGATATGGGCCCAATGGTGGCAAATGGACTAGGTCAGATTGGGGATATCTGGTTGGTGCAGACAAGTTGGACGGAAGGGTCTGTTTCTGCGCCACATGACTATGACTCAATGGCTCTACATTTAGCAATAATACTTATGGAGAAGGGCCTCCTGGTGTATAGACATGATGATTATTTACACTAATACATTGAGAACCAACGAGAAAGTGTGTTGTCCTATTCTTGATGAGAAATGTTTAATTACCAATCTCATTGACCCATGCCCGTTGTAGAAGAGTGAACATAATCTTGTGTGATGAAACTTTGGCTTTAAGAGGCGTATTTTGTCCTGGGATAACAATGTGTAGAGCTGGATGAACACAGCAAGCCCAAGCAGCATCAGAGGAGCAGGAAAACCAGGAAGGCCTAGACCCTTCTTCAGAAATGTTGTTCAGAAATATTTTGTCCTGGATTTTTTTTACAAAGGGAGATTGAGACGGAGGTAATGAGGGGTCTGTACTAAGGTGAACAGCTTGTGGGGACTTGGATTTATTTTTTAAAGTATAAACAAGAGAAGCAACATGAAGGGGTGGAGCAAGCTCCCACAGAGCCAGGATCTTAGTTTAACTTTCAGTTGCTGTTGGAATTTAGAAGCTGCTGTACATCTCTCCCTATTGCTGCAAATTACTAGAGCTCTCTCTCTCCTCTAGTCTTCTGTTAATGTTCTTTCATCCTTGGTTAGAGAATAGCATGTGAATTTTACTGAATCTGCCTTTGCCAAAGGTGTGTTTATAGGATGTTACTTTATTCTAGCAGTTGCTGTTTAATATTTAAATCATGTATTATTCTGTTAATGTTTACAATACAGTTAAGTTATTTCAATTCTTCCTCTTTTGTTTGTATTTTAACTATAGTGTAAGAATACAGTATATTTTGCTTCAAGCCTATAAGTTTGACAAATCAAATTGCATCCAGAACATAACACCTTACGCTTGCCTTTTAAACTAAGGAAACATTAGGATCTAGGCTATCTTCCTAATATATTTTGAGGGGATTTAGTTTTATCCATCATACCGTTAGAATTATTCATTAAGGTGGTAACTGAAAGAGTTGAATCCAAAACTCGGGACTTAATTTTAAATAAAGGAAACTATGATATGTGAATTGGCAAAGATACTTCCAGTCCATCAACCAGTTCTCATTCCACAGCAAAATATTTTCTCCATTGGCTTGGAGTCACATATAGGTCACACCAGGTAAAAGGGCATTAGTGAAGTAGATGGTTTTTGTTTTCTTGGCATAATTAGACTCTTAATTCCAGGTTTTTAAAAAAATTGAACTCAACTTCTACCAGAGCAGAATTTGAACCCAATTCCTCAGATCATTAAAAACCGAAAGAACCACGGACTGCTGATTTTGTTTCCAATTTCCATCCTGCCCTCACGTTCATCTGGTTTATCTGGGACTCCTCCTTCCCTTCCTCGACATCTCTGTTTCCATTTCTGGGGATAAACTGGCCACTAATATCTATTATAAACCCACTGACTCCCACAGCTACCTGGAATTATCTTCCTCACACCCTGCTTCCTGTGAAGACTTCATCTCATTCTCTCAGTTCCTCCACCTCCATGTTCAAATGAGGCCAACTCTGAAAAGGAAACCCCTGAAATGTCCACCTTCTTCCCCAACTGAGGATTCCTCAACACCGTTGTTGTCAGGGCCCTTAACCGGGTCCAACCCATCTCTTGCACTTCCACCCTCACCCCTTCCCTTCCCTCCTGCAACAGTGATAGGGTTCCCCTTATCCTTATCTACCATCCCACCAGCATCCACTTCCATGAGATCATCAGATGCCATTTCCACCACCTCCAGCAAGATGCCACCACCACACATACTCCCCTTCCTTTCCTTGTTCATCTTTTGCAGGGACCGTTCCCTCTGGGACACCCTGGTCCACACTTCCTTCACCCCCAACAACATCCCACAGCCCCATGGCACCTTCCCCTGTAACCAGTGAAGGTGTAACACCTGCCCAATTACCTCACACCCCCCCGCCAAGTCTCCAAGGGCCCAAACATACCTTACAGGTGAAGCAACATTTCACCTGCACTTCTCAGAATCTAGCCTACTGCATTTGTGGCTCACAGTGCGGTCTCCTCTACATTGGGGAAATGAAGCGTAGACTTGCTCACAGAAAAGCCCCTGGACTACCTGTTGCCTGCTACTTCAGCGCACCACCCTGCTCCCTGGCCAACATCTCTGTCTCTGGCTTGCTGCAGTGTTCCAGAGAAACCCAACGCAAGCTGGAGGAACATCATGTCATTTTCTCCGAGATAATGGGAACTGCAGATGCTGGAGAATCCAAGATAACAAAGTGTGGGGCTGGATGAACACAGCAGGCCAAGCAGCATCTCAGGAGCACAAAAGCTGACGTTTCAGGCCTAGACCCTTCATCATGTCATTTTCAGCTTGGTGACTGTGCAGACCTCTGGACTCAATATGGAGCTCAATAATTTTAGGGCCTGAACTCTCCCATGTCCTAGCTCCATAACCCACACACCAGGCCTTGTTACCACACAGCCTGCCACTGCGCACTACCTGTTGTTAGTCACTAGCAGTCCCCATTCACAGCTATTCACCCTCCCAGCCTGATCGTTAGCAACTCCTTTGTCTGTCCAACTGTCTTTCTCTCTCTTTATCCTTTATCCTATCATTTACTCCTTACTTTTTAACCCACTCTGTCCTCTGCATATAAACCAACATTTTCCTATCTACCATCAGTCCTGAAGAAGGGTCATTGGACCAGAAATGTTAACTCTGATTTTTCTTCACAGATGCTGCCAGAGCTTTTCCAGCAACTGTTGTTGTCCCCAGAACATTACTTTCATCACTGGGTCTAGCAATAATAGCACTAGTTAACTCTTTCGGTTAGTTTGGTGATAAGGTAAGAGTTAATCACATAATGGTCAGGTGTCACATGTCAGCCAGACTAGATAAAGTCAGCAGGTAATCTTTCCGAAAAGCTATTTGTGAATCAGACTTGCTTTTTCCTCCTCAACCAATGATTTTGTGTCACTATGCCTGAGGCTAGTGGTTATCTCCAGCTTATATAACTGGGCTTAAAATTTCCCCAGGGGGCAATGGTGAGCATCAGCTTGGGCCTCTGATCCCAAATTCAGTATAACTAATACAACAGGACAGTAGACTCACATTAGTCACATTTTACCAATGGGGGAAAAAAGGAAGGGAGAAGGAAGTGAAGTCAAGGGAGGATGTGGAGTGGAGCAGGAAAAGGGGTGTGTCAAGATGATGGTTTCGGGAAGGATGAAGGAGAGTGGGAGTCAACAGCGAAGACGAGGATGGCGAGTGATGGTATTGGGAAAGGGGTATTTGAAGAGGAATGTCAAATGACAAAGTGAAGAGGGGGAAGGGAGAAAGAGCAGGGGTGGCAGGAGGGAGCAAAGGAAAGGTAGTTGTTGTCGATGACGAGGAGTAAGGTGGGGAAATTGCAGTTCAAGGGTCAGCGTGAGAGGATTGAGAGTAGAGTGAGGGCAACAGGGACGGTAGGACTTCGGAGAAGAGAGGCATGAGAAGATTGGAAGGTGAGGAAAACCCTTGAGAAGAGGTGGTGGGGGAACGCAGGGAGGCAAATGGAGAGAGCAGGTGGAGTGAAGCTGACTTGGGACTAAAGGGGGAGAGGAAAAGTTGGGTGTAGAGAAGAACATAGGCAAGAAGGAGAGGTTCAGTTAGTGGAGGGAACGAGAGTAGTGCAGATGGGGGCAAGTAAGAGAGAAGACTGAATATGAGCCTTCCCCACAATGATGACCTCTCACATATAAAAATCCAGAATTTATTTAATGTGAGTGGCAGTCTTTAGGGTATCATTGATCTCTGTGACACGTGACAGTTGTGCTGAGGAGAAGCTGTGTACAATGACCTTTTCAGTTGTTGCAGAGAGCATGCCTTCTGCACTTTAATCCTGCACCCCACAGAGTTGGCTTTCAGATACCAATGAGGCTGTGAGCTCTGCTAAGGTTTTGAAGTGCAGCTTCTCCTGTGGAGTCAGCATTGACCTGTCCCTTGCTCACACATCACATATTCACTCACACAGCCAACATAGGGCCACTTCAGTAGGATCACTTCTCCTTTTGATGCTAATTGATTTGCTTCGACTGGCCCATCACTCATTTCAATTTGACTCAGAGCCAGGGAAAAAGTGTGAAAAAGTCGCTCTTTCCCATTTTAATCTCGCAAAGGTGTTAAGCTGCATTTAAGGAAGGAGGGGATGCAGGTTCGCCTCGAACAATACAAGGTGCTTAAAGGGTTAATACAAGAGTAGACAATGACAAAACCTTGCTTGTGTCCCCAAGAATTTAGGAGTTTGAGAGGTGATTTGAATGACTTCAAGATACGTTTAGCATTGACCAGAAACTACTGCAGTAGCTGTATGAATGATCTGGCTACTAGAGCAAGTCAGAGTCTATCAAACCTGCAGACAGTAACTTACCTCCTGACTTCCCCAAAACCTGTCCATTATCTACAAAGCACAAGCCAGGAGTGTGACAGAATATTCCCCATTTATCTTGATGCAACTCTAACAACACCCACGCAGCTTGACACCATTCAGGACAAAGCAAACCTATCTGCCATCTTGAACACCTACTCCTTCCAACACTGTGACGCTCATTAGCAGCAAGGTGTAACATCTACAAGATGTACTGCAGAAATTCACCAAGAATCTTTAGACTGCGTATTTCAACCCAAGATCACTCCCATCCTGAGGACAAGGTCAGCAGATACATGGGATCAACTACCACCTGCAAGATCCCATCCAAGCCGCTCACCATCCTGACTTGGGAACATATTGCCATTCCTTCATTGCCCCCGGGTCAATATTCTGAATGGTTCTTCTTCAGATCATTGTGGGTGCCCCTACAACCTGCGGACTGCAACAGTTCAAGAAGGTAATCAGCGCCTTCTCCTGTGTAATTAGGGAAGTGCAATAAATTCTCCCCCCATTAGCAATACCCACATCCGATGAAACAGTTAAAAACATAACCAGGTAGACAGCATTCCCCTCGTGGGACAAGAGAAATGAGGGAGATGAAGCGAAAATTGGTGTTGGCCTGTTCTGAAGTCAAATCAGGAAGCATTTGTTCTCAAAAAATGATGTGGAAATCTTAAATTCTCTCCCGCTAAAAGCTGCTGTCAATTCCAACTTTCAAGGCGAAGCTCGACATAGGAGTCGTGTGTTGGGTAGGCTAAATAGGAGCATAGAAACCAGGAGGAATAGGCCACTCAGCCTTTTGAGCCTGTTCCACCATTCAGTGTGACCATGTCTGATCCTCCATGTCTACACACCCACCACGAGGCCTTTAAAATCGAGAATAAAAATGATCGATCACTTTCTCGAGTATAGTCAGTGGCCTAGCCTCCACATTCTTCAGTGGTAGAGAATTCCACAGGTTTATTATGCTAGAGTGCTGATGGAATAGTTGAATGGTTACATCACAGGAGGAAGCCATTCATTCCATCCTCTTTTTTTGGGTGTTGTCACTTCTTGAGATGTGAGTGCCGGTGGCTAGGCTAGCATTTATTGTCCAGGCTTAATTTCCCTTCAAGGGTGGTGGTGAGTTGCCTTCTTAATCTGCTGCATTCCCAGGGTGCAGGGACAACTAAAGTGCTATTGGGGAGGGAGTGCCAGGGTTTTGGCCCAGTGACAGTGAAATAGTTCCAAGTCAGAATGGCGACTTCTTGGAGGGGAACTTGCAATTGATGGAGTTCCCATGTATCTGCTATTGATCTCCTTTCAGGTGATAAAGCATATTTGGAAGGTGCTGTCTAAGGAGCCTTGGAATGTTGCTGCGGTTCATCCAACAGATGGTACAAACTGCTGCTATTGTGCATTGGTGAGGTTTTGAGTGAAGTTGATATTGACACACCATTATGGCCTCCAATTGTATTATATTTAAGAAATCCAGGAGACGAAAGATAGGTGAGGAAAAGGACTGTGGACAGGATGAGCCAGCTGACCACGGCACCGTGGTGCAGAAGGTCGTTCAAGGGGGCGGCGCAAAAACACAGGTAGTTGTTAAAGGGGATTCTATAATTAGGGGGACAGATAGTATCCTATGCAAGCCGGATTGGGAGTCCCGCATGGTGTGTTGCCTGCCCGGTGCCAGGGTGCGGGACATCTCCAACTGGCTTGAAAGGATATTGGAGCAGGAGGGTGAGGATCCAGTTGGTGTGGTCCACGTTGGGACTAACAACATAGGCAAAGCTCGGGTAGAGGACCTGTTCAGGGATTATCAAGCATTAGGAAAGAAATTGAAGTACAGGTCCTCAAGGGTCATAATCTCCAGATTACTGCCTGAGTCACATGCCAATTGGCATAGGGAAAAGAACGTTAGAGAAGTAAACACGTGGCTAAGGGATTAGTGTGGGAAAGAGGGATTCCATTTCATGGGGCATTGGCATCAGTTTTGGAACCGGGGGGATCTGTACCGTTGGGACGGTCTCCACCTGAACCGATCTGGAAACAGTGTTCTAGCGAAAAGGATAAATAGGGTGGTCAGTAGGACTTTAAACTTCTGAGGTAGAGGGGAAGGGAAAGCGAAAGTGACAGGGAGTATAGCGTTAAATGGAAAGATAAGCAACAGGATAGCATGTGTACAGATGGATTTAAGCTCGAGGCAGACTAGGAATACAGCAAACAGGAAGGATAGCTGAAGACATCTCAGGATTTCCAATATCTCAAATAATGATAAGAAAGTTAGCATTAAGGCACTTTACCTAAATGCTCATAGTATTCGCAACAAAGTAGATTAATTAACAGCACAAATCCTCTTGAATGATTATGATGTGGTAGGTAACACAGAGACATGGTTGCAGGGAGTTCAGGACTAGCAGGTAAACATCCTAGGACTCAAACCTTATCGAAAAGACAGGGAGGTGGGCAGAGGGGGTGGGGTTGCCTTTTTAGTTAAGAATGAAATTAAATCTACGGCACTGAATGACACAGGGTCAAAGGATGTGGAGTCTGTGTGGGTGGAGTTGAGGAACGACAAAGGCTAAAAAACCATAATGGGAGTTATGTACAGACCTCTTAACAGCGATCAGGACTAGGGGTGCAAGATGCACCGGGAAACAGATAGGGCATATCAGAAAGGCAAGGTCACGGTGATCGTGGGGGACTTCAACATGCAGGTGGATTGGGTGAATAATGTTGCCCGTGGATCCAAAGAAAGGGAATTCATGGAATGTTTACAGGATGGCTTTTTGGAACAGCTTGTGATGGAGCCCACAAGGGAGCAGTCTAATCTGGACTGGGTGCTGTGTAATGAGCCAGACTTTGTAAAAGATCTTAAAGTAAGGGAACAGTTAGGAGGCAGCGATCATAATATGGTAGAGTTCAGTCTACAGTTTGAAAGAGAGAAGGCAAAATCGGATGTAATGGTGTTACAGTTAAATAAAGGTATCAACAGGGGTATGAGAGAGGAATTGACGAAAATCGACAGGAAGACAGTAGAGCAACAATGGAAGGAGTTTCTGGGTGTAATTGAGGACACAGTGCAGAGGTTCATCCCAAAGAAAAGAAAGATTATCTGGGGTGGGATTAGACAGCCATGGCTGACAAAGGAAGTCAGGAAATATATCAAAGAAAAAGAGACAGCCTATAAAGTGGCCAAGAGTACTGGGAAATCAGAAGTTTGGGAAGGTTACAAAAACAAACAGAGGATAACAAAGAGAGCAATAAGGAAGGAGAGGATCAAATATGAAGGTAGGCTAGCTAGTAATATTAGAAATGATAGTAAAAGCTTCTTTCAATACATAAGAAACAAACGAAAGGCAAAAGTAGACATTGGGCCGCTCCAAATTGATGCTGGAAGGCTAGCGATGGGAGATAAGGAAATAGCTGAAGAACTTAATAAGTACTTTGCGTCAGTCTTCACAGTGGAAGACATGAGTAGTATGCCAACAATTAGGGAGAGCCGGGGGCAGAGTTGAGTATGGTAGGCATTACAAAAGATAAAGTGCTAGAAAAGCTAAAGGGTCTAAAAATTGATAAATCTCCTGGCCCCGATGGGCTACATCCTAGAGTTCTGAGGGAGGTGGCTGAGGAAATAGTGGAGGCTTTGGTTGTGATCTTTAAAAAGTCACTGGAGTCTGGGAAAGTCCCAGATGATTGGAAAATTGCTGTTGTAATCCCCTTGTTTAAGAAAGGATCAAGACAAAAGATGGAAAATTATAGGCCGATTAGCCTAACCTCGGTAGTTGGTAAACTTCTAGAATCCATTGTCAAGGATGAGATTTCTAAATTCCTGGAAGTGCAGGGTCAGATTAAAACGAGTCAGCATGGTTTTAGTAAGGGGAGGTCGTGCCTGACAAACCTGTTAGAACTCTTTGAAGAGGTAACAAGTATGTTAGACCAGGGAAACCCAGTAGATGTTATCTATCTAGACTTCCAAAAGGCCTTCGATACAGTGCCTCACGGGAGGCTGCTGAGCAAGGTGAGGGCCCACGGTGTTCAAGGTGAGCTACTGGCTTGGATTGAGGATTGGCTGTCTGACAGAAGGCAGAGAGTTGGGATAAAAGGCTCTTTATCGGATTGGCAACCGGTGACGAATGGTGTCCCGCAGGCTTCAGTGTTGGGGCCACAGCTGTTCACCTTATGTATTAATGATCTGCTTGCAGGGACTGGGGGAATTCTGGCGAAGTTTGCCGATGATACGAAGATAGGTGGACAGGCAGGTAGTACTGAGGAGGTGGGGAAGCTGCAGAAAGATTTAGACAGTTTAGGAGAGTGGTCCAGGAAATGGCTGATGAAATTCAATGTGAGTAAATGTGAGGTTTTGCACTTTGGAAAAAAGAATACAGGCATGGACTATTTTCTAAATGGTGAGAAAATTCACAAATCTGAAGTGCAAAGGGATCTGGGAGTGTTGGCCCAGGATTCTCTGAAGGTTAACTTGCAGGTAGAGTCTGTGATTAAGAAAGCGAATGTAATGTTGTCGTTTGTCTCAAGACGGTTGGAATATAAAAGCAGCAATGTGCTTCTGAGGCTTTATAAGGCTATAGTTAGGCCCTATTTAGAATACTGTGTCCACTTTTGGGCCCCACACCTCAGGAAGGACATACTAGCCCTGGAGCATGTCCAGCGGAGATTGACACGGATGATCCTTGGAATGGTGGGTTTAGCATATGATAAACAGCTAAGGATCCTGAGATTGTACTCATTAGATTTTAGAAGATTGAGGGGAGATCTAATAGAAACTTACAAGATAATGTATGGCTTACAAGGGGTGGATGCTAGGAAGTTGTTTCTGTGACGCAGGGAGAGTAGGACCCGTGGGCACAGCCTTAAAATTAGAGGGGGTAAATTTAAAACTGAAATGAGGAGACATTTCTTCAGCCAGAGAGTGGTGGGCTTGTGGAATTCAATGCCGCAGAGTGCAGTGGTGGCCGGGACGTTGGATGCCTTCAAGGCAGAGATCGACAAATTCTTGATCTCAGAAGGAATCAAGGGCTACGGGGAGAGTGCAGGGAAGTGGGGTTGAAATGCCCATCAGCCATGATTTAAAAGGCGGAGTAGACTTGATGGGCCGAATGGCCTTACTTCCAATCCTCGGTCTTATGGTCTAGTATGGACCTTTCTACAGAGAGAAATGTTACAAACATTAACCATCAAATTCAACTACACAACTACTTTAATAAATGTCTTTTCATGAGACAATTAGACTTAGCCCATGCAAGGATGACAGCAGCTCCAAAAGAGGAGGAGAAAAAGACAATGAATTATAAAGCTTAAAGGATACTTCAGCACATCGAACTTGCGACAAGGTGTGTCGACAGGCGCCCACGAACTACACCAGAACATGGAGTGCAGAGATTGAACCAACATGATTGGTATCCAAGAACAGTGCAACAAGAAGTGGGGACATATAAATTAAGTCTCCAGTCCCTGAATAAAGATGAGATATAGCAAAGCTTATTTTCCTCCATTGGGGGGATGGGTAAGCTTGGGGTTTCCAGAACAAGTCAGAACAACCTCACAATCAAATGCAGGCCCACACAAAGGGTGTTTACATGTGAAACTCTCCAAATGAAAGGCGGTAGATGTGAACTGACTGAATACATTTTAACCTGACATTGATTAACATTTTGTTTTGCTAACAACTCCTTTCAGGGTCATGGAACCAAGGTTGGTGCTATGCTCCTGTTGAGTGACCCAAATCAGGATCAAGGGTGTGAATGGCTTCTTCCTGATGTGTGTCCATACTTTTGCATACTTCACTATTCATTGCATTCAGGCTTGTTTGCTATGGTAACTTCAATGCATGATAAATGCCACTCCATGTCTGAATCTAATGTAGAGAAAACAATGAGATCATCCAATCAGACCTTCTGATGGCATAGGAGTTTGAGTGAAATTGAAGCAAACGCAAGACTCAGCCACCAACATTGGATGAGAAGAGTAGATGAAGAATCTAGATACATTGGCGAGCGTGCGCAGGAGACTTCCTGGAGTGACAGCAGATTGAAGCATTCAAAATTTTACCAGGATGTTGCCTGGAACAGAGAAGTGGTCTTACAAGGAAAGGTTAAGAGAGGTGGGGGCTTTTCTCTTGAGAACAACGAAGGATGAGAGGTGACTTGATAAAGGTGTACAAGATGATCAGAAATAGAGATAGAATGGACAGCCAGGGACTTTTCCCTGGGATGGAAGTAGCTATTATGAGGGGGCATAGTTTTAAAGTGAGTGGGGATAGATATAGGGGAGACGGCAGAGGTAGGTTCTTTACTCAGAGAGTGGTAGGGGCGTGGAATGCATTGCTGGAGAGGGTAGTGGAGTCAGCCTCATTAGGGACATTTAAGCAGCTATTAGATAGGCATATGGATGACAGTATAAAGGTAGCGGTGGAGGTTAGATAGACCTTAAGTTTAGAGTAAGAGTTTGGCACAACATTGTGAACTGAAGGACCTGTACTGTGCTGTACTGTTCTATGTTCTAAAATCATGAAGACATGTGTCAGGTTAGTGACAAAAATCTGATTCTATTGGCAGATTCTATTGGTTACCAAAGGACACAGAATTAAAGCAATTTTCAAACGAGAGGAATGGGAACGAAGGAGAATTTGTTTTAATGCAGCAAGTAATTATGATTTAGCATGACAGAATGCAGATTCACAATTAACTTTCAAAAGGAAAACTTGAAGGGGAGAAATTAGACATTGCTGTGGCTACACAATTCAATAAACACAGCCCCCACCCAAAGATGAAGACTCTTGGATTTTACAGTATGGTACTTGATTAACCCACGCCTATTGCTTTTGATGCAGGCAACAGCCAAAGTTTGCACTGCCTTTTGATTTATGTAATTACAGCATGCAGCCAACCCTAAACACACAGTTGAGTGGCTACCCAATGGCGTGCAGGGTCAATAATTATGAAAGGTCAGCTCAAGTTCAAGCTGGACTGTACCTCTTAAAAGGGGCAATATGCTTTGAATTGAATAAGTTGATTAGCCTTATCATCACATGCAATCAAATGAGTGCAGTGAAAAGTGTACAATGTCTCGTTTCCAGTTTTAGGTACAAGATACCCAGGAACAGGCACTTAAGCATTTGGTACAAAAATTAAAAGCAGAAGAAATAAAAGTGCAGTGTAAGAATTAAAAGGCAATATAAAGTACACAAGTTACAGTCCTTACACCCCAGTCCGTGCCAGCACTGAGCCACCAGACCATGTCAGGATGAGTCTGAAGAACATGCCAGGTTTCAAAATTCAAGGCCTCACTGGCCCTGCGCCAGCCTCTGGTCTCAGATTCTCCTACCCCCACGCCAACCTCCGCGCCAATCTCCGCTCCGGGACTCCCATTGACCCGGACCAGCCTCCTGTCCGGGACTACCCGCTGCGTGCGCCGGCCTCCGATCCAGGACTCATCTCCCCCTACGCCAGCCCTTTGTCTGGGAGTACTGTCCCCCCGCGCCGACCTCCGGTCCAGGTCTCCCCTCCCCCTGCACCGGCAATTTGTCTGGGAGTACCGTCCCCCCACGCTAACCTCTGCTCCGGGACTCCCATCGACCCGCACCAGCCTCCTGTCTGGGACTACCCCCTGCATGCGCCGGCCTCCGATCCAGGACTCATCTCCCCCTGCGCTGGCCTTTTGTCGGGGAGTACAATTCCCCTGCGCCAACCTCTGGTCCAGGACTCCCCTCCCCCTGCACCAGCCTCCGGTCCAGGACATCCACCCACTTGCACCAGCCTCCTGCCCGGGACTCCCCTACCCCCACACCAGCCTCCTGTATGGGAGTCTTCTCCCCCTGTACCAGGCTCCAGTCCTGGACTCCCCTCCCCTCGCATCGGCCTCCTGTCTGGGACTACCCTCCCCCCGCGCCAGACTCCGGTCCAGGGCTCCCCTCCCCCCGCACCAGACTCCGGTCCAGGACTCCCCTCCCCTTGCGCCAGCCTCCAGTCCAGGACTCCCTTCTCGCACGCTGGCCTCTTGTCTGGGACCCAACTCCTGCCCGCCAGCTTCCGGTCCAGACCTCACCTCCTAGTGCCGGCCTCAGGTCCAGGATTCACTTGCAGCACCCTTGGGTCTGGGAATCGCCTACTCCGTTCCCGTTCAAGTAAGTTTAACACGTTAAAAGTTTGATAAAAACACTTCAAAGAAAAGCGATAAAGAAGGAAAAAAAGGGGTGGTGCAGAGGAGCTCTGGTGGGAGCGTCCCATTATGCTAGCACCTTTCAGTGGGAATGCATTGATTTGATTAGAATGGCTGGGAGAGGTTTTTACCAAATGTGAATTTGACCAGGGCGAGATACAAGATGCCATTGGGCAGTACAGTGCCATCCACCAAGATTCTCTGATGTAGCCCTGGAGACTTTTCTGCTGGGTAAGAGATGAAGTGAGAGATCATAGATCCACATGCAGCGGGCTTTTTACAGACACTTTGAAGGAAGTGACAGCAGAGTGCCGTGGAAGTCAATCCCAACAATCCCGCCCCCTGTGCCGCACCCGAGGAACTTGGTGCAATGTTGCAAGGAGTTCGGTGTCAGTAGTCAAGGTCAGTGAATGTATCTTCAAACACCAATGCTCACTTGATTACATTGTTGCATCAGCCAACCTCTTCCTGAGCTCAATGCAGCACATTCTCATCGTACCTTGACCTACAATCTTTGGGAGCAGGTTTAGAATTCCAGCCCATCCTCACATACCCAGCAGCTGCTTCAAGCTTTACTCTCTACAGACCACAGGCCTGCTGGCTTTTTGGCCACATCACTGTAACCACATCTCTCTGCACATTTTCTGTCCCGCTGAGCACATTGGGGTATATTCCGGGGTACATGGGCTTTTTTTTGTTCACTCATGGCAGTGGGCATTGCTGGCTGGGGCAGCATTTATTGCCCGTCCCTACTTGCCCTTTGAGAAGGTGGTGGTGAGCTACGTTCTTGAACCGCCACAGTCCACCTGCTGTAGGTTGACCCACAATGCCCTCAGGGAGGGAATTCCAGAATTTTGACCCAGCATCACTGAAGGGACAGTGATATATTTCCAATTCATGATGGTGAGGGCCTTGGACAGGAATTTGCAGGTGGTAGTGTTCCCGAATGTTTCCTGCCCTTGTCCTTCTGGTTGGAAGTGGTAGTGGATTTGAAAAGTGGCCTTGAAGGAGCTTTGATAAATTTCTTCAGCACATCTTATAGATAATATGCAATGCTGTTACTGAGTGTCAGTGGTGGAGGGAGTGGATGTTTGTGGATGTAGTATCAATCAAGTGGGCTGTTTTGTCCTGGATGGTGTCAAACTTCTTGAGTGTTGTTGGGGCTGCACTGATCCAGGCAAGTGAGGAGTATCCCACCACACTCCTGACTTGTGCCCTGTAGATTGTGGACAGGTTTTGGGGAGTTAGACAGTGAGTTACTCACTGCAGTATTCCTAGCCTCTGAGCTGCTCTCGTAGCCACTGTGTTAATGTGGCGAGTAGCGTTCAGCTCTGGTCAATGGGAAACATGTCAGATGTTGAATGCCACTTCTGCTTGAAGATTGCTGTGAATGCTTTTCATTGGCGTCTTCAATCACTGAGGGTGGGGATATTTGTGGAGCCTACTCCTTCTCCTCCAGTGAGTTGTTTAATTGTCCACCACCATTTGCAACTGAATATCACATGATTGGAGATCTTTAATCTGATCCATTGGTTGTGGGATCACTTAGTTCTATCCATCACTTGCTGCTTATACTGTTCAGCACACATGTCGTCCTGTTTGGTGGCTTCACCAGGTTGATACCTCATCTTTGGGTGTGCCTGGTCCTGCTCCTGGCATGCCCTCCTGCACACTTCATTGAACCAGACTTGATCCCCTGGCTTGATGGTAATGGTTGAGTGGGGGATATGCTGGACCATGAGGTTACAGATTGTGCTGGAGTAAAGTTCTGCTGCTGTTGATGGCCCACAGCGCCTCATGGATGCCCAGCCTTGAGTTGCTAGATCTGTTCAAAGTGTGAAGATAGAATGGCTTAAACAGATATATTTTGTCCTGGTTTTTTTCCAAAAAAGAAATTAAGACAAGGTAACAAGAATTCTGTTTCATCCTCTTAAAGTGAACAGCTTGGTGTTGGAACAATAGAAACAGCTTGACTGGGTGGGGTCAGACTCCCAAACAACAAAACACTGGAGTTCCTTCTCTGTGTGTATGTCTGTCTGTCTCTCTTCCTTTCTCCACCTCAGACTTTCTCTTGATGTTGTATTTTACTGAATTTGCCTTTGCCAAAAGTGTGGTGATATTGGAACAGTTAGTGGTGGGCAGCCTATGTATTTTTGATAGAGTTTCAGTTAAGATAATTTTGGGAATTCCCTATTTTGTCTGTATTTTAACTGGACCCTTAAGAATAAAGTGTGTTTTGCTTCAAGCCTGATAGTTTGACCAATTGAATTGTATCTGGAAGACAACGCCTTGCACAACAAAAATAAGAAAACGTTGGGGCCTAGGCTATCTTTTTAATATATTTTCAAAGGGTTCTGCCTGGCCCATAACAGAAGCCAGTCCCTATTAGCACAGTGAAAGTGCATGATGGAAGGTATTCTCAATGTGAAGACTTGGCTTCAATGGCTGAGAATAGGGAGATGATGATAGTTGCTATGACTGAGGCTATGGCCAACAATAGGGCTGAACCCATCAGGCAAGATGGTTTGCTCAAAAAGAATTCTCTTTCTCAGATCCTGCTCTCCTCTCACCCATAATCTTTTGATTTATAGGTCTGTTGTTGGCGGTTTATGCCCTCCCTCTCAACATCTCTGACACCACTCTCCTTTTAGATACGCTAGAACAGCTATTTAGGCCACACAATGGTGCATCCAGAGGAAAGAGAGACTGATATTGAAGAAACACCATAAATTACATTCAGCCATCAGCTCAGATTCTAGAGACGAGCTCAAAGGAGAGATGGCCACAGTGAGACAGAGAGCATGAGAGATGGCAGTCTGGAAGGTGTATCAGTGTGAGCTTTAATGAGGACCCCTGCAGAGCAGCTTGGGCCGGTACAGGGAAAGGGCAATGAGTATACTCACTGATAGGATTTGTACATTAACAGATCTGCAGGTAATAAGGAAGGCATATGGAATTTAGGTGTTTATTGCTAAAGGAATGGAGTACAAAAGCAGAGAAGTGACTTTTTTGTTAGTCATTCTAAGGATGCTAGGCCAACACATTTTGTCTATCCCTAATTGCCTGGAGGGCTGTCGAGAGTCAACTACATTGTTGTGGGTCTGGAGTCACATGTAGGCCAGATCAGGCAGTTCCCTTCCCTAAAGCCCATTATAATGTTTCAATTTTACAAGGTGTTGGTGAGTCCCAATATGGAGTGTTGTGCATAGTTTTGGTCACCTTACTTGATGAAGGATGTAATTGCATTGGGGGCAAGTCAGAGAAAGTTCACCCAATTAATTCCAGAGCTGAGAGGCTTATCTTATGAGGAGAGGTTGAACAGCTTAAGCCTATACTCAATGGAGTTAAGGAGGATAGAAGGAGATCTAATTGAGGTATGTTTTATGCTTGAGTGGATTGACAAAGTAGAGCAGCGAGGATGTTTCCTCATGTGGGTCAATCTAAAATGAGAGGTCATAGTTTTAGGAAAAGGCGTAACATATTTAAAATAGGCATGAGGAGAAATTAGAAACAAAAGCAGGTCTGAGGAAGGGTGATCAAACCCGAAACGGTAACAGATTTCCCTCTACAGATACTGCCATACCTGCTGAGCTTTTCCAGCAATTTCTTGTTTCTTATTTCTACCATTTGCAGTTCTTTCCGTTTTTATGTGGAGAAATGGCTTTTCTCAAACGGTCATGAATCTGGAATTCGTTATCCCAGAGTGTGTTGGACGTCGGGACGCTGAATACATCTAAAGAGGAGATTCACATTTTTAATTAGTAATGGGTCAAAGGATTATGGAATGTGGGCAGAAAAGTGGAGCTGAGGCTGAGATGAGATCAGCTATGATCGCATTAAATGGCACAGCAGGCCTGAGGGACTGAATGGCATACTCCTGCTCCTAGTTCTTAGGTTAACATTTGTGATTCATTGAGGAAGCCAGCATTAAGATTGTGGATGACTTGTGCACAGTCTGGAGCCCGTTATTTCCCATAGTTGAGTGTTGGCCTATGCTTTTTGTGGTCCATGACCTAATAGCTACAGCAGAAACATTGGATTGCAGCAGTGAAAGCTCAGACTGCAACCGTACAGCTCAAAGCATTACGGTGTAGGCTCAGACTGAAGACACAAGTTTAAGCAACCCATGTCCCAGCAAAATTATTGAATTGATTAAAAGTCTTGAGGAGAGACAGTAATTGAGAAAAATAGCAGCTAGTGAATACACAGATCTTTTCCAAAAAGACAACTTATTACAACTGTGGAAGTTCCAGGAATTCATGACTAAGCAGAAGAGGCAGGAGCTTCTGTGGCCAGAAAAGACATTTCAGGATGGTATGATTCATAAGACTGTTCAATATAGGAGCAGAATTAGGCTATTTGGCCCATCAATGGTGGTTCACCATTCAATCATGGCTGATATGTTTGTCAATCCCATTCTCCTACATTCTCCCTCTAACCCTTGGCCGCCTTACTAATCAATAATCTATCCAGCATTGTCTTAACTACACTCAATGACTTGGTGCCCACAGCACTCTGCAGCATTGAGTTCCACAGATTCACCATTCTTTAGATGAAGGAATTCCTCCTCATCTCAGGGACATTGAGTTTCAGAGCCATGAGGTTATGCTGCAGCTCTATAAAACCCTGGTTAGACCACACTTGGAATATTGTGTTCATTTCTGGTTGCTCATTATAAGAAAGATGTGGAAGCCTCAGAGAGGGTGTGGAGGAGATTTACTGGATGCTGCTTAGGCTGGAGGGCAGGTCTTATGAGAAAAGGTTGAGGGAGTTAGGGCTTTTCTCATTGGAGCGAAGAAGGATGAGAGGTGACTTGATAGAGGTGTACAAGCGGGTGAGAAGCACAGATAGAGTGGATTGTCAGAGACTTTTTCCCAGGGTGGAAATAACTATTATGAGGGGGCATAATTATAAGGTGATTGAAGGAAGATATGGGGGAGATGCAAGAGGTAGGTTCTTTACCCAGAGAGTGGTGTGTGCATCGAATGTACTGCCAGCAGTGGTAATGGAGTCAGATATGGTAGGGACAGTTAAGCGACTCTTGGACAGGCACACGTATAATAGTGAAATGTAGGGTACAAAGGTCTTAGACTAGGATAATAGGTTGGCAAAACATCGTGGGCCGGAGGACCTGCAATGTGCTGTACTGTTCTATGTTCTATATTCTGTTTCCTGTTCATGTACTTACCTAAATGTTAGCAAGTTTTGAGATGTCTTTTAAACATTGTAACTGTGCCTGCACCCACCACTCCTTTTCCAAGTGAATTCCACACGAGTATAAAATAATTGCCCCTTGTGTCTTTTTAAAATGTTATTCCTCTCACCTTAAAAAATCTCCCCTAGTCTTGAAATCTTCCACGCTAGGGAAAAGGCACCTGATCTATATCCCACATTATTCTGTTAACTTCTACAAGGTTTAAACTCTCAATCTCCTACACTCCGGTGAAAAAGGACCTAGACTATCCAGCCACTCCTTGTCTCTTCTGAACCCTGCCCAGCTTAACATCCTTCCCATAACAGGGCAACCAGAACTAGACAGTACTCCATCTGGATGGACCACATTTGAGCAGGATTGGGACCTGGGATTTTTGGGGGGCGGGGGGTGGATGGGGGTGAAGAGAGGGCATCAGGGGAGGCACTGTTTTCTCATTCTGATGGGGAAAGGTTTAAACCGAATAGCAGGGGGTTGAGAACCTGAGCAGGGAGTCAGCAGAGTGTGAAACAAAGTTCAAAATGAAGGGTGGAAAATAGGAAGGAAAAATGGAAACTCCCCATGGACACAGATACTGTTTAGCTGCACACAACCCGGTGGTCTTTTGGAGCAAGCGACGAGCCTGAATCTACGAAGTATTCTCAAGTTTCCATGTTGAATTTTCTTGACATCTCCCTTGCTTTGGTGAAATGGGAACCCAAATATTGCTGAGCTGAGTTGTGCCATTCACAAGGCATTGAACAAGATATTATCCCTCGTACTTGGCAACTCACCACTGCCTCATGAGAAACTCCCTACATGGTGTTTGAAAAGCCTTCAAGATGTAACAAGTTGCTCTCCAACATCGAGATGGGCTTTGCTGAGCTGTCGGCTGGTAATTTTTCCGTAGCCCTCATTGCTCAGGCCCCTGTAAGATCCTGCCTTTGTCTATCTCAGCTTTGAATCAATTCAATGGCTCAGCTTCATTGTGCCGTGGGCTAAATGGCTCTACTATTACTAAAGTTTTGTAAGAATAATAAGATTCAACCAACTCAGCCTTTCCTTTAAAGTCAGCCTGTTTATCCATGCAATGAACCTTCTCTAATCTGCCACCAACACAATTATACACGGTACCTCCTTAAATATGGAGACAAAACCACTTTGCAAAACAGTTTCACAAAAGCCTGTGGAGTTGTAGTAGGAGTCTTCTACTCCTACGCCCCTTATAGGAATGCTTGACCTTGCATTTGTCTACATACTAAATGCTGTACCTGCAAGTTACTTCTTTGTGATTCACATACAAGGGCACACCGATTCATCCATACTGTGAGATGCTGCAGTCTCTCTTCAACCAAAACAAAATTGCTTTTCAATTCATCCTACAAAGGGCCGAGCATCATATTTTCCTAAATTAAACTTCATTGTTCCACTCAATCTATCTACACTCCTTTACAGATTCTTTGTTCTTTCTTTGCAATTTGCTTTCCCACCTATCTTCAGCAAATTTGCCTACTGTGCACTTCGTCCCTTCAACCAAGTCATTAATGTCAAGTTATGGACCTGCTTAGGAAATTGACCAAGCAGCAGGAGACCTGGAGTCGGAATGATTGATGTCCTGTAATTGGCAGGATGTGACTAGTGGTGACCCACAAGGGTCCATCCTCTGGTCTCAGCTATTTATTGTGTCTGTTGGTGGCTGAGGTGACGAGGCAGAAAGTCACACGTTCAAATTGGCTGATGACATAAAGACGGATGGCATAGCAAGGTACGCAGATAGAAGAATAAAATAACAATGCGATATTTATAGACTGAGCAAATGAGCAAACCTGTGGCAAATGGATTTCTAAAGAGGCAAATGGAAGGCCAGAGAGAAATGATAGAACAGGGCTCTTTCAAAATGATGAAGGGATGTAAATTTTAGAGTTCTAAAGACACTTGTGTGTTCAGCTATATGCATCTTTATAACATCTTAATGAGATAGTGAAAAAAACCAAAAAGGCTAATGTAACACTGTCCTTTATGTTGAAAGGATTAGAATGCAAGAGGTTAGAAGCCATACTTCATTTACACAAAGCCTGGTTAGACCACACCATGAGTTACCCTGAGCAGTTCTGGCTAGCACATCCTAAGAAGAATGTACTGGACTTGGAGGAATTGTGGCATATGTCTAATGGAATGACACTTGGAGACTTGAGTTTTACTTCTCATTGGTGTTGGGTCTGAGGCATTCGGGGAGTGGATTTAACTGCGTGCCTCACACTGGACCAGTTGGCAGAAATATGCTGCAATGGCTGGCAGAACTCTGCCTCCCACGGATCATTTTCACTGTCTGAGGAAACTCTCCCAGCAGCAGATGGAGTTGGAGAGGCGGGGAAACAATGTTCCAGGCAGGCTCAGAGCTCCCGCCAACTTTCCTGAGGAAAGAGCCTGGCTGCCAAAGCCATTGTTAAATTGCAGTTTTAGAAGAGTTACAAAAAGAGAGAGAGAGAGAGAGAGAGAGAGAGAGATGGAGGGCACTTCTATTTTGGAGCTCTAAGCCTGCCATCGTAGCTTTCTGCTGCAAGCAAGCTTACAAGCCTCTCTCACTGGCATTCCAACATTGAAAGCCCAGCTTCTTGTCAATGAGATAATGACCTTACCCACCCTTTGGCTATTAACAGGCTCCCTCGGAGTTTAGGGGCAAGATGTTCCTTCGAAGATTCTGAACCCCACCATCAGGCTGAAATACAAATCAAAAGCTTGTACTGTGTAGGGAAAATCAGAGAGAATAACTGCCTTTAAATGCCAAGTGTTAAATCACTCGGAGAGGCTGTACAAGCTGGGGTTGCATTCCCTTGAATTTCATGGGTTAAGAAGCGATTTGATTGTAGTTTCCACAATACTAAGGGGGCAAGCTACTACCACTGATGACTTTTACTCCTAAGTTCTTATGTCTCTGCACTCTTGCTGCTTTTCAGAAAGTTTCCACAATGAGTGCACAGCCTCAAAAGCACTTTGGTGGCTGTAAAGTGCATTGAAAATGTGAAAGGCACAAGACACATGCCTTCCTTTTTTTGACTTTATTCATTCATGAGATAAGAGCACTGTTTACCAGGCCAGAATTTATTGCCCATCCTTAATTGCACAGAGGACAGTTAAGGGTCAACCACATTGCTGAGGGTCTGGAGTCATATGTCCACCAGACCAGGTAAGGATGGCAGTTTCCTTCCCTAAAGGATATTGGTGAACCAGATGGATTTACCCTGACAATCAACAATGGATTCATGGTCATAATTAGAGTCTTAATTCCACAAATTTATTGAATTCAAATTCCACCAGCTGCTCTGGTGGGATTTGAATCCAGGTCCACAGAACATTACCTAGGTCTCTGGATTAACAGCCCAGCAACAATACCACTAGGCCATTGCCTCCCCAGTTTAGATTTGTAAGGAGCCAAGGATTGCCTTCTTATGAGCTAATACTCAATCACCTCACGTTTCCAGGCAGAGGTGAGGAAGGTTAGGAAAAGGTGAAGAAGAATGTTTTGACCTTTTATCATTCTATCATGAGATATGGGTATGGCTGACAGGCCCAGAGGTTATTGCACATCTTTAATTGCCCTTAAATTGCCAGGCTTTCTAAACAATTTCAGAGTCAACAACATTCCTATGGGTCTCGAGCCAGACCAGGTAACGATGGCTGATTCTGTCAATGACCCAGACAGACCTTTGCAACAACCAATGTTATTTTCATTGTCACCATTGAGACATGAGCTTCATATTCCAGACTTACTAATTGAATTTAAATTGTAATATGAATTATTTAGTTCATTCATGGGATATGGGTACCACTGGGCTGGTCAGCAATATTCCCCATCTTTAATATCCCAATGAGTAGTTAAGAGCCAAAATTATTGCTGTGGATCTGGAGTCACATGTACACCAGGCCCAGTAATGACAGAAGATTTTGTTCTGCAATTCATGCGCAGTCAAGTGATTGGAAGTAGCACAGGAAGCTGGGCCAATCAGAGATGCCCTGTTGCCCTAGTTTCTGTCTTCATTCCTTCTTCTCATGACCCCAAACAACAGAGTGCCCCCCGAAAATAGCACTTACTTGTCAATTTAGTTCTGACTGTATTGAGTGTCCTTCCATGCATCACCAATGATTGATTAGAGGAAGATATAGTGGGGCCTATCTCTGAAAACAAAAAAAAGAAATTGCTGGACAAACTCAATAGATTTTGCAGCACCTGTGGAGAGAAAGCAGAGTTAAGTTTTAGGTCTTAAATAGCTCCAGAAATACTGGTCCCCCGTCACCAATTCACACTTTATTTACACATAGAGAGACCTGAATGCTGATCCAGCTTCCTCAGAGTCAGCTCAACTTCTGACACTTCTGCTCCTGAGATGCTGCTTGGCCTGCTGTGTTCATCCAGCTCCACACTTCATTATCTTGGATTCTCCAGCATCTGCAGTTCCTATTATCACAGAACTTCTGACACACCTGATTATATCCTGTTTATATACCAGGGCTACCTGATTGGACCAGATTAGCAGCCCCAATTGGGAAACTCATATTCAATGAGATCCACAAGGCTGACCTCGTTATATTCACTACTTCCCACCCGCCCTGAGTCCAAGGTCATAAGTTGGTTCTTTTATTTGTAGGTCCCCTCCTGGGACGTCTTAGTATTGGGCCAGGTTTCTGCAATTCTGCCTCTCATTCAGGTGGTGTGTAACGTACAGTGGCTTTCCTTTTGCGGCAGGAGCGTCTCGGAAGATATTCATTTCCCTCTTTAGGTCACAAACACATCTAGGCAGCGACACCACCGCATCTGTCTCAGATTCCAAGGTGTCTTCAATGCCTGACAGAGAGAACCACTAGGTTCTAGAACAGTCAGAAAGGCAATTGAGGAGCCGGGAGTGTTTTTGCTTCTGTACCATTTGTGAGTTTGCAGCTTTTATATGGTCCACGTGCTTGTTCAGGACTGCCACATCTACCCGAGCTTAGTGCATCACTGGACTTGACCTCGCGTTGACCGTGCCTCTGACCCATGCAGGGCCATTCCTGTGGCTCCTACACCAAACATTTTGCCCCTGAAATAAACTGAATCTTTCGCTGAGCGGAGTCTTGTGCCCTGCATTGGCATTCCTGATGTTGATTCATCCTCCGCTGAAGGTCCGGGAAGATAAGATTTAACCCGATGTGGTGAATTCTTGCCATTAGCAATTCTGCTGGAGCTATCCCTGTAGTTGCACAAGGGTTGGCCCTATAATCAAATGGGAACCGGACAATTTTGGTATCGAGTGACACTGTAGGTTGTTTCTTTAAGCCTGCCTTCAAAGATTGGACTGCTCTTTCTGCTAGATCATTGGATGATGGAACTCTCCTTAGATGACAAATATCATTTGACTTTATGAAACACTCAAATTTCCTGCTGGTAAATGTGCCTTTATCTGTGACCAATGCTTCCTGGAGTCCATGTGTTGCAAAAGGATGCACTTAATATTTCTATCATCATCCCCGTGTCTGGCAAGTATAAGTACATCCAGTGAGTGTCCGCAATGACTAAGAGCATTGAGCCCATGAAAAGTCCTGCAGAGTGGACATGTAACTGAATCAAGGGTTTTAAAATGGCCACCCAAGTGGACAGGGTTGTTAAGAAAGCATATGGTGTTTTGGCTTTCATTAACAGGGGGGATTGAGTTTAAGAGTCGTGAGATCTTGTTGCAGCTCTATAAAACTTTGGTTAGACCGCACTTGGAATACTGTGTCCAGTTCTGGGCGCCCTATTATAGGAAAGATGTGGATGCTTTGGAGAGGGTTCAGAGGAGGTTTACCAGGATGCTGCCTGGACTGGAGGGCTTATCTTATGAAGAGAGGTTGACTGAGCTCGGTCTCTTTTCATTGGAGAAAAGGAGGAGGAGAGGGGACCTAATTGAGGTATACAAGATAATGAGAGGCATAGGTAGAGTTGATAGCCAGAGACTATTTCCCAGGGCAGAAATGGCTAGTACAAGGGGTCATAGTTTTAAGCTGGTTGGTGGAAAGTATAGAGGGGATGTCAGAGGCAGGTTCTTTACGCAGAGAGTTGTGAGAGCATGGAATGCGTTGCCAGCAGCAGTTGTGGAAGCAAGGTCATTGGGGTCATTTAAGAGACTGCTGGACATGTATATGGTCACAGAAATTTGAGGGTGCATACATGAGGATCAATGGTCGGCACAACATTGTGGGCTGAAGGGCCTGTTCTGTGCTGTACTGTTCTATGTTCTATGTTCTATGTTCTATGTTCTATTCCCATGAATATGGGGGAGCTGCTGGGTCAATGCTTGTCCTTGTTGGCACCCTGGGCACTAACCCACTAATGCAGCTATGTCTGCATTGAATGCTGACCACCAGACGTAATATCTTGCCAACATCTTTATTTTGGAAACCCCTGGATGACCCTGGTGGAGTTCAACCAGTATCTGGCAGCAACATTTGCTTGGAACATACTCTTTTGCTCACCACAATAATATACCATCCTCTGCTGTGGTCCGGTCTCTGCAGTTCCGAAAAGGGTTCAATTCTGGTTCATTTTCACCATGGAAGTCCAGGAACTCCCCACTGATGTCCGGGACACCACCCACGCCCTCCCCCTCCTCCAGAACTTCCAATTCCCTGGCCCCAACACCTCATTTTCACCATGAAACTCCCTTGTTCACTCCACACTGCCCTCCAACCCCACCACACCCGGCACCTTCCCCTGCAACCGCAGGAAATGCTACACTTGCCCCCACACCTCCTTCCTCAACGCCATCCTAGGCCCCAAGATGACTTTCCATATTGAGCAGATGTCCACCTGCACATCTGCCAATGCAGTACACTGTATCCACTGTACCTGGTGTGGCTTCCTCTACATTGGGGAAACCAAGCAGAGGTTTGGGTACCGCTTTGCAGAACACCTCGGCTTAGTTCGCAATAAACAACTGCACCTCCCAGTTGCGAAGCATTTTAACTCCCCCTCCCATTCCTTAGATGACATGTCCATCCTGGGCCTCTTGCAGTGCCACAATGATGCCACCCAAAGGTTGCAGGAACAGCAACATATATTCTGCTTGGGAACCCTGCAGCCCAATGGTATCAATGTGGACTTCACAAGATTCAAAATCTCCCCGTCCTGCACTGCATCCCAAAACCAGCCCAGCTTGTCCCCGCCTCCCTAACCTGTTCGTCCTCTCACCTATCCCCTCCTCCCACCTCAGGCCGCACCTACATTTCCTACCTACCACCTCATCCCGCATCCTTGACCTGTCCATCTTCCCTGGACTGACCTATCCCCTCCCTACCTCCCCACCTATGCTCTCCTCTCCACCTATCTTCTTTTCCCTCCATCTTTGGTCTGCCTCCCCCTCTCTCCCTATTTATTTCAGAATCCCCTCCCCATCCCCCTCTCTGATGAAGGGTCTAGGCCCGAAACGTCAGCTTTTGTGCTCCTGAGATGCTGCTTGGCCTGTTGTGTTCATCCAGCTTCACACTTCGTTATCTTCAATTCTGGTTCCGATGGCTCTTTGGTTTTCCCCATCACCACCAGCTATTTCAGTTTTGCATACCCCCACCCCCCCACCCCGCCAAAGCCTTCAAAGGCAGGATTGAATGAGCCAAGTTTCCCAGATAATGGCTTGATGCCAGAAATGTTTACCCCACCTCAAAGATGACAGTTGCAAGGGAATTTCTTTAGCACTGTGCGATTTTTTTTCTCATTGCCACTGAAATCCCTCCACAAAGGCCAGTATCCTGTCACCACGTCACATTTTATTTACATGTGCGCAGTAGTTTACACTGGTTCACCTTCCTCAGAGCCAGCTCTGAGTGAACAGGAACCTCCATCTCTCCATCTGTCAGCCAGGGCTCCCTGATTGGACCAGATTAACAGGCCCAGTCAGGGAATTCACGGTCTCTGTGGTCTAACTGGTTGACCTTGACACAATCACTCCAGGGCCCAGTCACTGATTTCCATGACCTACAGCTCTTTGTTTTCTTTTGTTTAGCCTTTCTCCAGGTTGTTAGCTTGAGTGACCTTTATAACAAGGGACTGAGACCTCCAATAACTCAGGAAGATCCTGGCCTGTGTCCTGATCAAACAGAGCCTTGATTTAGAAAGGTGAACTCTCATTTGCCAAAACCTTTAATGATCTATAACCTGCAAACTCCCCCAGCTCCATCATCCCCAAAAGTGTCTGTGCTCTTCCCATTCCAGCCTCTTGAGCCCCATTGCATCTATGAATATGCATCCAGCTGGCTAGGCCCCAAGCTCTGGATTTCCTTCCCTCCACCTCTCTGCATTTATAACTCCCTTTCCACCTGTTTGAACTAAGCTTTCAGTTGTCTACCTGAAAGTTTCAAATATCAGTGCCATTTTTGCTTTGTAATGCCCCTGTGAGTTGCCTGGGCACATTTTTTTTAAATGCCCAAAACCCTCTGCAGATACAGATTGTTCTTGCTGGTGACCAGGCCACGGACTCCACGGAAATGCACTATTGAAAAGTTCAAACTACTTTCCATTTGACTTGCGAGTCAGACAGACAATGAGTATCAATCCAACAATGCAGACTGGAGTCTCCACAGTCAAGACAAAACAGCAGTAGACCAAAATGACCATTCATAGGAGCACCATGCTGCAGCTGAAGCTGATAATCTCTTTACATTGACAGCCATTAAGTAATGTGAGGGATGACTCAAATATGGTTCTGGCTCCCTTCCGATGATTGATTGTTTGACATTTTTCTGTCTGCAGAACTGGTGTGTATTCAATATAGCATAGAACATAGAACATTACAGCACAGTACAGGCCCCTTGGCCCTCGATGTTGTGCCGACCTGTCATACCGATCTCAAGCCCATCTAACCTACACTATTCCATGTACGTCCATATGCTTGTCCAATACCGACTTAAATGTACCTAAAGTTGGCAAATCTACTACCATTGCAGGCAAAGCGTTCCATTCTCTTACTACTCTCTGAGTAAAGAAACTACCTCTGACATCTGTCCTATATCTTTCACCCCTCAATTTAGAGCTATGCCCCCTCGTGCTCGCCAACACCATCCCAGGAAAAAGGCTCTCCCTATCCACCCTGTCTAACCCTCTGATTATTTTATATGTTTCAATTAAGTCACCTCTCAACCTTCTTCTCTCAAATGAAAACAGCCTCAAGTCCCTCAGCCTTTCCTCGTAAGACCTTCCCTCCATACCAGGCAACATCCTAGTAAATCTCCTCTGCACCCTTTCCAAAACTTCCACATCCTTCTTATAATGCAGTGACCAGAACTGTACGCAATACTCCAAGTGCGGCCGCACCAGAGCTTTGTACAGCTTCACCATAACCTCTTTGCTCCAGAACTCGATCCCTCTATTAATAAAAGCTAAAACACTGTATGCCTTCTTAACAGCCCTGTCAACCTGGGTGGCAACTTTCAAGGATCTGTGTACATGGACACCGAGATCTCCCTGCTCATCTACACTACTAAGAATCTTAGCATTAGCCCTGTACTTTGTCTTCCGGTTACTCCTACCAAAGTGCATCGCCTCACACTTGTCTGCATTAAACTCCATTTGCCACCTCTCAGCCCAGCTCAGCAGCTTATCTATGTCTCTCTGCAACCTGCAGCATCCTTCGTCACAATCCACAACTCCACCGACCTTAGTGTCGTCTGCAAATTTACTAACCCATCCTTCTACGCCCTCATCCAGGTCATTTATAAAAATGACAAACAGCAGTGGACCCAACACTGACCCTTGCGGTACACCACTAGTAACTGGTCTCCAGGATGAACATTTCCCATCAACTACCACCCTCTGTCTTCTTTCAGCAAGCCAATTTCCGATCCAAACTGCTCTATCTCCCACAATTCCATTCCTCTGCATTTTGTACAATAGCCTATTGTGGGGAACCTTATCGAATGCCTTGCTGAAATCCATATACACCACATCAACCGGTTTACTCTCATCTAACTGTTTGGTCACCTTCTCAAAGAACTCAATAAGGTTTGTGAGGCACGACCTTCCCTTCACAAAACCCTGCTGATTATCCCTAATCAATTTATTCTTTTCTAGATGATTATAAATCCTATCCCTTATAACCTTTTCCAACACTTTACCAACAACTGAGGTAAGGCTCACTGGTCTATAATTACCAGGGTTGCCTCTACTCCCCTTCTTGAACAGGAGAGCCACATTTGCTATCCTACAGTCATCTGGCACTATTCATGCTACACCTGATACCGCTTCAGTTACCTCTGTATTTGCTTCCTGCAGATTAATGGGTGAGGCTGCTTTCTTATCCCAATGTTATTCCCTCTCAATGATCTCTCTCCCTATCTTTCAACATGAGTGTTTTTTTAATTTATTCACAAATGATGGTATCACTGGCTAAAACAGCACTTACTGCCCATCCCTAACTGCCCAGAGGGCAGTTACGTGTCAACTGCCGCGCTGTGGGTCTAGAATCACATGGAGGCCAGACCGGGTAAGGATGGCAGTTTCCTTCCTAAACGACATTAGTGAAACAGATGGGTTTTTCTGACAATCAACAATGGATTCATGGTCATTATTAGACTTTTAATTGCAGACTTTTAATGAATTCCACTGTCTGCTGTGGCAGGATTTGAACCCACATCCCCAGAACATTACCTCATTTGCTAATTAACAGATGAATGATAGTACTGCTAGGCCATTGCCTCCTCCCAGCTGAAAGAGTTTGAAGAATTGAAGCAGAGTCAGTCTATGTAGCTCACTGAATGAGAGCAGTTCCCTCCCTAATGGCATTGTGGACATGCCCGCTGGAAACAAACTGCTGCCATTCAAGAAGAAAGCTTAGCACCATCTCCTCAAGTGCAATTAGGAATGGGCAATAAGTGCTGTCTCAGCCAGTGTTGCCCATACCTCTTAAATGGATAAAAAAAATCTGAGTGAGCAGTATGTTCAGACTTGCTGAACAGAAACAGATCCTGCCCTTAGTAAGCTATAAATGGTACGCACCTGCAGCAGTCGCTAGGTTATTGCCAATAGATGGAGAATGGATGATAGTGCAGTTGATTACTTTTGGATCAGAAGTAGACCAGAGGAAGATTGGATTCCACTGAAGTGCAGAAGCGGGAAGGACTAGCGACTTTTCATTAAGTTTATGACAATGATAAATAGTTTATTTCTTTCTTTGATTACATCCTTGGCCCAGTGAGAAATGGTGGGCCTTTTTGTGGAGCAATATGCAATTCCAGTTCTTTTGCTGACCCATTTCAACCATCTCTTCAGGGTATCTTTTCCTCCCACACTGTTGGCCATGTTCACTGTTGTTTATAAACACAGTTATTAGATTTAAGGGGAATCAAAGTCTTCAGCATACAAAGTCCTGTGGTGGCTAAGGAGTAAGGGGAAATGTCTTAAAAAATTCATAAATGTACTTCAGTGCAGTCACTATCTGATTGTATGAGGGTTCTTCTTAGGAACATACCCAATTTCCCTTTGGCATAGAAGTGAACCATTCAACCCATCAAACCTGTTCTGACAGTCAATTAAAGCAGGTTTTAACTTGATCGATCAGCCTTGGTTCTGTAATCTGAAATCGACGTGAGCTTGAATTAACCCTCTGCTTTTTCGGGGGGAGAAATTTGGAGATTACGATAATGCTTTCTGCAAAAACACAGCTTTCTAACATTGCATCTGATCAGTGGGCTCTGATTTTGAACATATGTTTCTGAGAGCTGCACTCTTTGCCAGAGAAAATGATCTCTCCCTGTCCAACTGAACAATTCCTTTAGTCATCTCAATTTTTTTTAGGAATTCATTTACAGGAGGGATGTGTTGCTGGTTAGGCGGCATTTATGGCTCATTTCTAATCGTCCTGGGTTCTCTTCTTGAATTGTTGCAGTCTGTGTGCTGTTGGTAAATCCACAGTGCCGTAGGAGAGGGGGGTTCCATGAGTTTGGCTGAGTGCCAATAAAGGAACATCATATGCTCTCCAGTCTGCAGGTGAGTGGCTTGCAGGGGAACCGAACATTATATGCTCTTCAGTCTGCAGATGAGTGGCTTGCAGGGGAACCGAACATCATATGCTCTCCAGTCTGCAGGTGAGTGGCTTGCAGGGGAATCTGGGTGATATTGTCCCTATTTGAGCTTCTTAAGTGTTGTTGGGGCTGCACTCATCCAGGTAAGTGGGGAGTATCCCATCACACGCCTGGCTTGTGACTTGTGGATGATGGACAGGCTTTGGGGAGTCAGGAGGTGTATTAACGGTTCATGATTGTATATTATAAAGTGATGACTTTATGATTTATGGCTTTCTATAGTAATTTCTCTGCAGGAGATTAAAGGTGTAGGGTCCCTCACATAATCAAAAAATTGTTATGGTGCAGAGGAAGACTATTCAGTCTATTGAGTCTGTTCTGGCCTTTCGAATGATCATCATGACTTATTGACATTTTCCCACCTTTTCATATAAGCCTGAACATTGTTTCTATTTACATAACCATCCAATGCCCTATATAGAACATAGAACATTACAGCACAGTACAGGCCGTTCGGCCCTCGATGTTGTGCCGACCTGTCATACCGATCTCAAGCCCATCTAACCTACACTATTCCATGTACGTCCATATGCTTGTCCAATGACGACTTAAATGTACCTAAAGTTGGCGAATCTACTACCGTTGCAGGCAAAGCGTTCCATTCCCTTACTACTCTCTGAGTAAAGAAACCACCTCTGACATCTGTCCTATATCTTTCACCCCTCAATTTAAAGCTATGCCCCCTTGTGCCCGCTGTGACCATCCCAGGAAAAAGGCTCTCCCTATCCACCCTATCTAACCCTCTGATTATTTTATATGTTTCAATTAAGTCACCTCTCAACCTTCTTCTCTCTAATGAAAACAGCCTCAAGTCCCTCAGCCTTTCCTCGTAAGACCTTCCCTCCATACCAGGCAACATCCTAGTAAATCTCCTCTGCACCCTTTCCAAAGCTTCCACATCCTTCTTATAATGCGGTGACCAGAACTGTACACAATACACCAAGTGCAGCCGCACCAGAGTTTTATACAGCTTCACCATAACCTCTTGGTTCCGGAACTCGATCCCTCTATTAATAAAAGCTAAAACACTGTATGCCTTCTTAACAGCCCTGTCAACCTGGGTGGCAACTTTCAAGGATCTGTATACATGGACACCGAGATCTCTCTGCTCATCTACACTGCTAAGAACCTTACCATTAGCCCTGTACTTTGCCTTCCGGTTACTCCTACCAAAGTGCATCACCTCACATTTGTCTGCATTAAACTCCATTTGCCACCTCTCAGACCATCTCTGCAGCTTATCTATGTCCCTCTGTAACCTGCAACATCCTCCCGCACTATCCACAACTCCACCGACCTTAGTGTCGTCTGCAAATTTACTAACCCATCCTTCTACGCCTTCATCCAGGTCATATATAAAAATGACAAACAGCAGTGGACCAAACACTGACCCTTGCGGTACACCACTAGGAACTGGTCTCC
Organism: Stegostoma tigrinum; assembly: GCF_030684315.1. NCBI lineage: Eukaryota > Metazoa > Chordata > Chondrichthyes > Orectolobiformes > Stegostomatidae > Stegostoma > Stegostoma tigrinum. The sequence continues at coordinate 182,451,231 of NC_081354.1, read as the reverse complement.
AGGATGAACATTTCCCACATGTGTGTGACAGAGTGTGAGTGTACAAGCACACACACTCACACTCTCCCTCACACACACACAACGCAGACATTATCTCATCTCTCTCTCTCACACACGCACACACATGCGTAAGCACACACAACACACACACACACACACACACACACACACACACACTCCTTGTCTCTCTCACATGCACACACGTGCGTATGCACACATAACACACAGGCGTATACACACACACACATTCCTTGTCTTTCTCTCTCTCACGCACACACACACATACACACACACTCTCTCTCTCTCTCTCTTTCTCACACACACACACACTCTCTGCCTCTCTCTCTCTCGCGCGCACGCACGCACACACACACACACACATACGTGCACTCTCTGCCTCTCTCTCACACACACACATACACTACTCTCTTTGCCTCTGCTCCCCAACACACACATACCCTCGCTCTCTCTCCTATACATGCGCACACACACACACACATACACACATGCACACACACACATACACCTGTGCACACCCACGCACTGTCTGTCTCTCTCGCCCTCTCTCACACACACACATACATACACACACACATGTCTAAATCTTTGGGGTGAATTTGTACTTGCAGATTTGTCTTTGCTGATACATTCTATTTTGTTCAAAAAGTGCGCAATTTATTGACAATGTGGCATGTTATAAGTTCCTACTTTGGAAATAAACTAGTTTAACTCCAGGTTAAAACACAGACAGATTCTAAACAAGGTCTCACATCTAAAATGCATGGTCTGACCTGAGATGTCACCTCTTGTGAACACTGATAAAATCTTTAGTTAGAGATAGTAAGAGCTGCTGATGCTGGAGTCTGAGATAACACAGTGTGGAGCTGGAGGAACACAACAGGTCAGGCAGCATCAGAGGAGCAGGAAAGCTGACGTTTCGGGTCAGGGTCCCGACCCAAAACATTCGCTTTCCTGCTCCTCTGATGCTGCCTGGCCTGCTGTGTTCATCCAGCACCACACCGTGTTAAAATCTTTAGTTATCTTGGGCAGTAACTTGAAAGAAATTCTGGCATTTGCATTTAAATCAATTGAAACCTGCATCTGCTTTCTAACTGAGAAAAGAAATAACAGGAGGTAGTCGGCCAGCCGTGTTGGGTTTATTCAATACATTTGCATCAGTTGTCTGGCCTTTTGATCTTTTACTTGTAAATTTCCATCTTGAAGCTTCTCACACTACACCTGATGGAGGAGCAACATAGAGACATACAAGATGAGCAGAGGATTAGATAGAGTGGACAGTGAGATTCTTTTTCTGAGGATGATGACGTCAGCTTGTACGAGGGGGGTATGGCTACAAATTGAGCGTTGATAGATTTAAGGCAGATATCAGAGGCAGGTTCTTTACTCAGTGAGTGTTAAGGGCTAGCGAGTTTTGAGAAGATTTGTAGCTCAGGTTGAGGTTCTGGATGTGAGTTTTCTCGCTGAGCTGGAAGGTTCGCTTTCAGACGTTTCATCACCACTCTAGGTAACATCATCAGTGAGCCTCCGATTAAGCACTGGTGTTATGTCCCACTTTCTAATTATCTGTTTAGGTTTCCTTGGGTTGGTGATGTCATTTCCTGCATTGGTGATGTCATTTCCTGTTCTTTTTCTCAGAAGGTGGTAGATGGGCTCCAATTCAATGTGCTTGTTGATGGAGTTCTGGTTGGAATGCCATGTTTCTAGGAATTCTCATGCATGTCTCTGTTTGGCTTGTCCTAGGATGGATGTGTTGTTCCAATCAAAGTGGTGTCCTTCCTCATCTGTATGTAAGGATACGAGTGATAGTGGGTCATGTCGTTTTGTGGCTAGTTGATGTTCATGTATCCTGGTGGCTAGCTTTCTGCCTGTTTGTCCAATGTAGTGTTTGTCACAGTTCTTGCAAGGCATTTTGTAGATGACGTTCGTTTTATTTGTTGTCTGTATGGGGTCTTTTAAGTTCATTAGCTGCTGTTTTAGTGTGTTGGTGGGTTTGTGGGCTACCATATTGCCAAGAGGTCTGAGTAGTCTGGCAGTCATTTCCGAAATGTCTGATGTAAGGGAGAGTGGTTATGGTTTCTGGGCACAGTTTGTCTGTTTGTTTGGGTTCCAATGAACACAGTCCGCCGATTTCTCAGCAACAACTCTCCAACTTCAGGTACATTTAAGTCGTCATTGGATAAGCATATGGACGTACATGGAATAGTGTAGGTTAGATGGGCTTCAGATCGGTATGATAGGTCAGCGCAACATCGAGGGCCGAAGGGCCTGTTCCTCGCTGTACTGTTCTAAGTTCTATACTGGAGTTGACCTTTCTCTGAACCTTCTCTGTAACTATAAGACTATATTCTACATTCTGTTCTATTACCCTGATGTACTTATTTAAGGTATGAATTGTCTGGGTAGAACACAATTCAGTATTTTTCACTGTATCTAGGTCCAGGCAACAATAATGAATCAAATCAAATTAAATAAAATCTTAAACCTCGCTTAGGTGAATTATATAGATATAGACAAAGGCATTAAAAGTAATATTAGCAAATTGGCTGATGATATAAAGCTGAGTGGCAGTGAGAAATGTGAGGAGGATGTTATGAGAATACAGGGTGACTTGGACAGGCTAGGTGAGTGGACGGATGCATGGCAGATGCAGTTTAATGTAGATAAATGTGTGGTTATCCACTTTGGTGGCAAGAACAGGAAGGCAGATTACTATCTAAATAGAGTCAAGTCAGGTAAAGGGGAAGTACAACGAGATCCAGATGTTCTTAAAAATGAGTCAATGAAAGCAAGCATGCAGGTAACAGCAGGCAGTGAAGAAAGCTAATAGCATGCTGGCCTTTATAACAAGAAGAATTGAATATAGGAGCAAAGAGGCCCTTCTGCAGCTGTACAGGGCCCTGGTGAGACTGCACCTGGAGTATTGTGTGCAGTTTTGGTCTCCCAATTTGAAGAAGGACATTCTTGCTATTGAGGGAGTGCAGCGTAGGTTCGCGAGGTCAATTCTCAGAATGGCGGGACTATCATATGTTGAAAGATTGGAGCGACTGGGTTTGTATACACTTGAGTTTAGAAGGATAAGAGGGGATCTGATTGAGATGTATAAGATTATTAAGGGATTGGACACTCTTGAGGCAGGAAGCATGTTTCCGCTGATGGGTGAGTCCAGGACCAGAGGACACAGTTTAAAAATAAGGGGTAGGCCATTTAGAACAGAGTTGAGGAAAAACTTCTTCACCCAGAGAGTGGTGGATATATGGAATGCTCTCCCCCAGAAGGCAGTGGAGGCCAACTCACTGAATACCTTCAAGAAAGAGATGGATAGAGCTCTTAAAGATAGTGGAATCAAGGGTTATGGGGATAAGGCAGGAACAGGATACTGATCGTGAATGATCAGCCATGATCATAATGAATGGTGGTGCTGGCTCGAAGGGCTGAGTGGCCTACTCCAGCACCTGTTGTCTCTTGTCTATTGAGTATCGAATGTATGATATCCCCTAATATATTTTGAAGAAGAGTAGTGGAGTTGTTGTGCATTGCCCATGAACTCACACAAAAAAATTAATGATCATATTAGCATATTATTGTCAATGGGATCTTGCTTTGAGCAAATTGGCTGCTGTGTTTCCTCTTTTACAACAGCAACTACATTGAAAGAAACAAACATACTTATTTGGTTGTGAAATAATTTGATGTCCCATAGTCGTGAAAATGCTACTTAAGTGTAAAATATTTCTGTTGTGAAGGTAACAGGAACCTTATTATGCACAGTTCTGGTCACCACATCACCAGAAGGATGTGAATGCTTTGGAGAGGATACAGAAAAGGTTTGCCAGGATGTTGCCTGGGTATGAAGCATTTTTTCTCTTAAGAAAGTTGGATAGACTGGGTTTGTTTTCACTGGACGCAGGTGGTTGAGGGGCGACCTGGTCGAAGTATATAATATGGTGAATGACATGGCTAGAGTGGAAAGTATGAGGCTTTTTCCCAGGGGGAGGGATCAATCATGAGAGGATACAGATTCAAAGTTTAAAAGAAATGTGCAAGGCAAGGTTTTCACACAAGGGGCGGTGTGTGCCTGGAATGTTGTGCCAGAGGAGGTGGTGGAAGCAGACACGTTAGCAGCATTCAAAAAACACCTGGATGAATACAAGAATGGGAAGGGAACATCGGGATAACAAGGTGTGGAGCTGGATGAACGCAGCAGGCCAAGCAGCATCTTAGGAACAGGAAAGCTGACGTTTCAGGCCTGAAGGGTCTAGGCCCGAAACATCAGCTTTCCTGCACCAAAGATGCTGCTTGGCCTGCTGCGTTCATCCAGCTCCACACCTTTTTATCTCGGATTCTCCAGCATCTGCAGTTCCTATTATCTCTAGGGAACTGAGGGAGTTGTTTCAGAGAAAGTAGAAACTGCAGATGCTGGAGAATCTGAGACAACAAGGTGCGGAGCTGGATGAACACAGCAGGCCAAGCAGCATCAGAGGAGCTGATGGTGCTTGTCCTGCTGTGTTCATCCAGCTCTGCACCTTGTTATCCAGGAACAGAGGAATACGGATCCTGTAAGTGAAAATAGTTTTAATATGGAAAGACAAAATGTGTCAGCGCAGGCTTGGATGGCCTAAGGGCCTGTTCGTGTTCTTTGTTCTTTATTCTAGTTGCTTTGATTGTGAAGTTCTTTTCCTCTCAGAGGGTCTGTTCCTCGAAATCGGTGAAAGCAGTGTCTTTAACTATTTTTAGGGTAATGGTAGGTGGGATCCTGATTAGCAAATGGGTGAATGGTTGTCAGAGGCAGGTGGGAATGTGGAATAATCAGATTAGCCAAGGTCTCATTGAATGGCAGATCAGGTTTAAGGGGCTGAGTGGCCTACTCTTGCAGTAAATTTGTATGTTCCTACGATGTACTGCAGGATTAAAGGTGAGCGGGTAGTTTGGGTTTGAGATATGACTTGACATGAGGTTATCAGATCAAGGAGAGATAATATTGGACAGGTGGTGCAGAAACATAGTGAATAAGAGCAGGGATAGGCCATTCAGCCCTTCAAGCCTGCGCCGCTGTTCAGCCCTTCAAGCCTGCGCCACCATTCAATATGATCATGGCTGAGCATTCCATTCTGTACCCTGTTCCTGCTTCTGCTCCTTACCCCGTGATCCCTTTTTTCCTGAGCAATATATCGAATTCCTTTTTGAAAGCCTTCTTGAAAATGCAATAGAGAAGGGAGTTTAGGGGATCGGGTTTACAGTATGAGGACAGAGGGTATATCGGAGGGACATGATAATTAGAGAGGGCAGGGGCTATGGGAAGGGAGAAAGGCTATAGCAGGGGTGTATGAGAAAGATGGTGAGAAAGGTCAGGGTCAGGTATTAAGGAATGGGAGAGATGACATTGGTAAAGGTAATGGAATGGGGAAGAGAGATTGCGATTCATAGGTGGCCGTGATGTGGAGGTGCCAGTGTTGGACTAGAGTTGGCAAGGTCAGAGGTCACACAACACCAGGTTATAGTCCGACAGGTTTGTTTGAAATCACCAGCTTTTGGAACACTGCTCCTTTGTAACCTGGTTGTATTATAACCGCGATTCATTGGGACAAAGGGTCGGAAATAAAGGATATAGAGACATGGTGTTTGCAATCAGTAGAGAGGCGCTGGGAAAATACTGAGTAGAAAGAACACGGGAGTGGGAATTACTATTTGGCACCTTCACCAGCATGTTGGGCTGACTGGTGTTCTCCTGTGCTTTCTAATCTCATCAGAACTCAGATGGTGTTGCAAAGAGCCGCCTGAAGGCATAGCTGTGGGGGTGGTGACAAGAAGGATGGGGGGATGGGAGGGGGGTGGGTGGAAGATGAAACATCTTCAGTTAGAATTACTAAAGAGCTTGTCTCTGGGACAAGCTGCTGATGCATTGAGAGTATCGCTACAGGGCAAAGTGAAGAAGCCGAGGAATGCAAGGAGCAGAATAAAAACTGCAGCATACACAAACCATTCAAGCATTAAAGTAGTGAGGCACTACATATTGCACGCACCATCTGATTGTCTCAGTAATGGGCCCGGGCTTCAGGCAGACATATGGAAAAACAAGTAAGCACAAAAATAAATGGATCAAAGCCACGGACATTTCACTACAGAAGGGAGCCATTTGGCCAATTACGTCAACTACTCCAATCCCATTTCCCTGTGCCATCTAATCTATTATTTCTATTTGCTTCAAAGACGTGGGCAATAGCTTATAAATTGTGTATTTCTCGTTTTGTGCAACCGAGTGGCAATTTAGGATGCTAACAGTCAATGTGTATCATGGCATACAGTCACAGCTATTAAAAAGATGACTATGCATTCTTAGACAGATTGCTTTCCACAGGCTTACAAGGCTTTGTTGCTCTCATCCCGGCCCACCAAAGGTCAGATTTTTTTGAATTCATTTCCTTGTAAACTCTAAACTCAACACCTTTGTTTTTTTTTGCTTCCGTACCAAGGATACAGAGGAGCAGATCGCTCAGTCCCTCCATTTTTTTGTGTCATTCAGTGAGATTATTTTTTAAATATATATTCACAGGATATGGGCTTCGCTGGTGAGGCTGGCATTTAAGGCCCATCCTTAATTGCTCAGAAAGCAGTTAAAATTCAACCACATTAGTGTGAGACTGGAGTCACATATATGCCAGACCAGTTTGGGACAACAGATTTTCTTTCCTGAAGGATATGACTGAGCCAAGTCGGACTATTTTTTTAACCACCAACAACTGGCATCGGTTTTATGGCCATCTTAATCACTCAATTCCAGATTATTGAATTCAGATTCTGTCATATGTGACAGCTCAGTGGTTAGCCCTTTTGCCTCACAACACCAGGGACTTGGGTTCAATTCCACCCTCGGGTGACTGTCTGTGCGGAGTTTGCACATTCTTCTGTGTGGGTTTGCCCCTGGTGCTCTGGTTTCCTCCCACAGTCTAAACGTGTGCAGGCCAGGTGGATTGGCCACACCAAAGTTGCCCCATAGTGTTCAGGGATCTGCAGGCTAGTGGAATAGGCATGGTAAATGGAGGGTGTGGGGATAGGGTGAGGGGCTGTGTATGGGTGGGATGCTCTTTGGAGGGTTGTTGCAGACTTTATGGGCCAAATGGCCACTTTCCACACTGCAGGGATTCTACAATGTGCTATGGTGGAATTTGAACCCAGGTCTTGGGAAGAATACTTGGGTTAATAGTCCAATGCTAATACCACTAGGCACCGCTATGACTAACTGAGGTCTTAAATTAATTTATTTTGGCTTCCATTACTACTACCTTTTCCTAACAGAATTCTACTAACCTCAGTTTTGAAATTTTCAGTTGACCACTCTGTCCCCCACCTTCAACTAGCCTCAACAATCTTCCAGGGGAGAGAACATCAGGTTTCCACATTTTAAGAAGTGCTTCATGTTGTCATGCTCAATGGCCCAGCCCTAATATTCAAGGCCTTGTTGTGTACTTCCTTCATCATTCCATCAAATCTCAAGTACCATAATTAATCCTAACTCCATGTACAACTTTCATTTCATATTGGTGAGGCCACACTAGGTTACTGTGTCCAATTCAGTCTACTTATGAAAGCAACGATATGCTCTCCCTGGTAATTACATTGTATATTCACCAGACTTGTTCTTAGGATAAGATGGTTCACCTACAGGAAATGACTACGTAAACTAAGCTCAAAATACCTGAGGACGTCTGTTGAGGGAAGGCATGTTAACATTTTGGGTCCAGTGACCCTTCTTCAGAACTGATTATAGCCAGGAAATGGTTGGTGTGTTTGCTAAAGGTGAGATGGGGTGGAGGGCCCAGGAAAAATAGAGGGTGAAATAGTGGGTGCAGCGCAGAGAGAGAAAGAACAGCCTTTGGCAGACAAATGTTAAGTCTTGAAGAGTTGTAAATTATTCACCTCAGAGAGCTGAGGGCACTCAGTCAATGAGTATGCAAGCACAGAAGTGTGAGACTGGTATATCTTTGGGTACAAAGGGGATTTAGGGATAGGAGATCATTTGGCGAAATGGAGTTGCAAGACAAAACAGTTATGACTTTGTTAAATGGCTCAGCAGGCTTGTAAAGGCAAGAGACCTCTACTCCCACACCAACGTCACATGTACAGGACATTGGCTAGGCCACCTCTGGAATACTGTGTTTAATTCAGGTCTCCCTGCTATAGGAAGGATGTTGTGAAACCTGAAAAGGTTCAGAAAAGATTTACAAGGATGTTGTTGGGGTTTGAGAAACAGGGAGAATCTGATTTAGCTGGGGCTATTTTCACAGAATGTCAGAGGCTGAGGGGAAGACCTTACAGAATTTTATAAAGTCGGGGGGGGGGGGGGGTGGGGTGGGGGGGGGGGGGGGCGCGCATGGACAGGGTCAATTTTTTTACCAGAATATGGGAGTCCAAAACTACAGAGTATAGGTTTGAGGTGCAAGGGGAAAGATTTAGAAGTTACATATGGGCATTTTTTTCATGTAGAGGATGATGCATGTATGGAACAAGCTGCTAGAGGACGCGATGCAGGCTGGTACAGTTGCATAGAATAGTATTATGAAATCATAGCCTGTAGAATCCCTGCAGTGTGAAAACAGGACCTTTTGCCCAACAAGTCCACATTGGCCCTTGGACCATCCCACCCAGACCCATCTCCCTATAGCCCACCTAACCTACTCATCCCCGAAAACTATGGGCAACTTAGCATGTCCAATCCACCTCGCCTGCACATCTCTGGACTGTGGGAGGAAACCAGAGAATCCGAAGGGAACACACACAGACACGGAGAGAATGTGCAAACTCCAAATCATTTAAAAGCCATTTGGGTGGGTTTCTGAATAGGAATGGGCTAGAAGGATATGGCCCAAATGCTGAGAAATGATTAATTTAGAATATCTGGTTGGCATGGATGAGTTCGACCGAAGAGTCTGTTTGTGTGCTGTATAACACCATGCTTTTATTTTCAAGCTGGAATATGGGATCACCTCTTGTTCAGGAAAGGAGAGGAATGGTTAAAGGAGACAAGGAACTTGGACTATCCCTCTTTTAAAAGCAATAGTCATTCAGTCATGACAGGGCACTCTGCTGGGCATATGGCTGAGAAGCTGATAAGTCCCACTCCTACTGAGGCTCATGGGTGACGAGGCAGCTCCAGGGCACACTGAGCATTCAAACAGCTGCTGGTATTTTTATTTACGAGCGAGCTAGGCACTGCCTCTAATCACCTCCTTGGAGGCTTTCTCGAGGAGGGAATCCAGCTACAACAGAAGTAGAACAATGCTTCAGAAATAATGCCAAAACACAAATTTAACCACGGTTTTCCATTGCGGATGCTGGAAATTTTAAATAGAAACAGAAATTATTGGAGAAACTCAGCAAATCTGGCAGCATCTGTGGAAAGAGATAAAAACAGAGTTAATGTGTTGAGTTCTTCAGAACTGATAGTTGTGAGGAAAAGGTGATATTTATTCTGATGATGGTATAGGGAGGTTTGGAGGGAGGATGGCGAATGTGGAAAGGAATGAATGGACAGGTGGACAGCCCAGGGGCAGAGAAAAGACAGTTAGGTAAATAAAGGGAAGATTCATAGTAACACAGGGAAGGAGAAAACCTGATTATGGGGACAGTGAGTTGGTGAGAATGGATTGGCTGTGTTAAATGCAGCCCATGACAATGACAAGACCTGAGGTGTGCTGGTGGGTGTAAGGGTGTGGAAGAAGGTGTTCAGGCCCTAAAATTATTGTAGTTGATATTGATTCCTGATACTGAGTTCCCAAATAGAAAATGAGATGCTGTTATTCCAGCTTGCTGTGAGCTTCGCTGGAGCATAGCACCAAACCTGAGACCACGCTATTGGCCAGGGAACATGGTGGTTTGCTAAATGCCAGGCAACTGGAAGCACAGAGGGTCATTTTGTTGACAGAACATTCTGCAGTTATTTTAATGTTTTTGGTTAGATAGAGAGGAGTTATTTCCTCTGGTATCAAAGTCCTTCCAGAATAAGGGAACATATTCTTAAAATTAGAACTAGACATTTTGGGGTAATGTCAAAAGCACCTTTAAACAAAACAATATAGCACAGGAACAGGCCCTTTGGCCAACTAAATCTGTGCTGATTCATAATCCTTATTTAGACCCACTACACATTGCCTATGCATGGGACCTATCCCTCTGTTTGTCTCCCGCTCTTGTGTCTATCAAGATGCACATTGCTAATATGTCTGCTTCCACCATCTCCACTGGCAGTGCATTTCAGGTACGCACCACTCTCTGGGTGAAAACTTTTTCCCACAATTCTCTAAACTTTCCCCCTCTCACCTTGAATCTGTGACCTCGTGTAGTTCACCTTTCCACTCTGGGTAAAAAAAAAGCCTCTGAATATCCACCTCTATCAGGTCGCAATCCCCCCAACCTCAGCCTCCGTCTTTCCAGTGAGAACAATCAGAGTTTATCCAACATCTCCTCAGAACTAAAACTCTCCAATCCAAGGCAATACCCTTGTAAACTTTCTCTGTGCTCTGTCCAAAGCATCCATGTCCTTCTGGTAGTGTGGCGACCAGAACTGCATGCAATATTCCAAATGTGACCTGACTACAGTTTTATATAGCTGTAACAAACTTGCCAACTTTTACATTTGCTGTAGATAAACAGGAGGCTGGAAAAACACAGCAGGCCAGGCGGCGTCCAAAGGAGTCAAAGTCAACATTTCAGGTATTACCCTTCTTTACGATTGGATGTTGGGGGACGAGGGGGTAGGGTTGTGGAACGGCACCCTCTCACCGGCAGTAGGTACGACCTGGTTGGTTTATGGGAGCGATGAATCCGGTTGGCTTCTGGATTGGAAGGGAGGTGGCGATAGGTAGAATGGAAGGGAAGGGGTCGGGGTTGGAAAGGGATCTGGGGGATGGGTGGGAAGGTTATTTGAAATTAGAAAAATCAATTTTTAGCCAAGGCTCTATCGAGTAGATTGTTATTACTGTTTTCCACATGACCACCAGAAGTAGGAACAGGAGAAGGCTTTTGATCCTTCAGACATGCTCGGTCATTCAATAGGAACTTGGCTGATCCGACATTCCTCATGTCCATTTTCCCATAACCCTTGATTCTCTTACTGATCTAGAAGCTATCAGTTTCAGTAGGATTAACTGATTTCAGTTCTCTACTCCTCCCTAATCCACCAAAAAAAGTTTGAATTTAGTCATGCCAACTCTTCATCTGTCTGACTGTACACAGCTCAGTGTCAGATGCAGGTCAACCACAGCCCTTCAGTAACAAGTATAGAACTGATTAATTGCAAACAAACTTACTCAAAAGAAGATACGGCAAAAGGTTTAAAAGCTACTACACTTCTTGAAAGACAGAATATAAACGCATTCTTCAAGTCAGGGAAAAGGAAATTTTAAAGCTCTCCAGATTGTTAACTTAAAAATTAATCTGGCCAAGTAACACTTACATTCAAGAAAAATAATTATTCACAGTTTATTCAAATGTTAGTTTGTAGCTAAAGTCACTGCTCACAAGCTGTTGGCACTGAGATTTCTTCCTGGATCAGTCATGACTGGCTGATTTCTATTTGTCTGGAGATAGTGGTGATATTCAGGTTACATCAATGAAGACTTCCTCGTGGAGCCATTGACTTGTGCTGATGAAGTCTTCCAGTGGATTTGAACTCACAAACTTTGAGGAGAATGAGTTTAAGACAAAAAAAAAGTACTGAGAGGGAATAGGTTCTTGATCCAGGCAACTTAACTCCCTAGTGCCCCATGTTGACACTTTTGCACTTTTGGGACTGGAGGGTTTGAGTTACAGGGAGAGGCTGAGTAGGTTGGGGCTTTTTTCCTTGGTGTGTTGGAGGCTGAGAGATGTGCTTATAGAGATTTATAAAACCATGAGGAGCATGGATAAGGTGAATAGCCAAGGTATTTTTCCCAGGGTAGGGAAATACACAACTAGAGGGCATAGGCTGAAGGTGAGAGACACAAGATTTAAAAAAAAAGACGTGAGGGATATCGCTTTCACACAGAGAATGGTGTATGTATGGAATGAGCTGCCAGAGGAAGTGATAGAACTGGTACAATTACAATATTTAAAAGGTATTTGGATGGGTATATGAATAGGAAGGGTTCCCATTGATATGGGCCAAATGCTGGCAAATGGGATGAGGTCAGATTGGGCTGTGTGGTCAATGTGAATTAGTTGAACTGAAGAGTTTGTTTCTGCACTGTGTGAACATAAAAACATAAGAACCAGGAGCAGGAGTAGGCTATCTGTCTCTTCGCGCTTGCTCTGCTATTCAATAAGATCATGGCTGATCTTTTCAAGGCCTCATTTCCACTTACCCACCCTCTCACCATAACCTTTAACATATATATTACTATGGCTCTATAAATATTCCAAACTAAATATAAATCATCCTCTGATACTATTAAAAGATGAACAGGGAAGTTATTCCCAGTGACTTGAGCAATACTTATGATTCACCAGCATGAGTAGAAGTAAAACGTCTGTTTAGTATCACACTACCATTTGTGGGAGCTTACAATGTGCAAATTACAATAATTGAATGGGGTAATAGACTTTGGGTTTGACTGAAGATGTGAAAGGCACTACAGAAATTTATTCATTAAAACTCACTTGAATAATATAAACAATGATTCTGTGAAATAAGCGTAGATGTTTGCTAGACAACTACATGACTAGAATGTCAAATTTGTCAATTCCCCATGTTATTGTCAATTGATCTCTGATGAAGCCAAATTCACCCACAGATCTGGGCTAGGTTCCAATCCAAATCCCAGAGATAAAAGTAACTGTGTTTGATCTGTGGCCCACTTATGCATCAGAAAATTATCTTACAAAAGGAAGAAGTTACAATATGAGAGGAGACTAGCTAAAAATATAAAAATAGATACCAAGAATTTCTACAGATAAAGGAAAAATATAAATAAAGTGAGTACTGAACCTTTGGAAAGTGACAGTTTAGAATTAATGGTAGGTAATAGACGAGATAATGAGGGCTGAGTGGGCTGGGTTGAACTAGGGAAGGAAGTTACCAGAAAAGAAGCCAAGGAATAAAGACGGATATTTAAGGAAGTAATTCATCAGTCGACAAGGATATACCCCATAATAAAGAGGGGGATAAATCAAACACAAATAACCAAGGAAATTACTGATAATATCAATTCAAAAAAGAAAGCATAGAAGGAGACAATGATTTGTAGTAAGTCAGAGGATTGGAAAAGATGACCAAAGTAAAAATTAGGAAGAAAGTAATTTGGGCACAAATTTGCAAGTAATATTAAGTTGGACAGCAAGAGCATCCTAAGGTATGTGAAAGGAAAGATAGAGGACAAAGTAAAGATGAGTGTCTTATCTAATAAAGCTGGGGAAAATGAGGAAATAGCAGAGCAGTTGAATAAGTACTTTGGTCTTTTTGGTGGAAGGCATTAGTAGCATTTTAAAAATACTAAACACTCCAGGGGCAAAGGTGGGGGAAGAATAAGTGTAATAGCTATCACAAGAGAAGAGGTTCTAAGGAAGCTAATGAGGTTAAAAAGCCAACAGGCCATCAGCACCTGATGGAGTGCAACCTGGAATATTAAAGGAAATATTACAAAGAGAGTGGATGCACTGGTAGGAACCTGTCAAGAAACCTTAAATTCTGGGAAAGTCCCAGAGGATTGGAAAATTGCAAAGGGAAGGAGGCAAAAAAAAACAGGTGACTATAGGTTGGTTAGCTTAACATCTGTTGTTGGGAAAATGTTGGAATCTATGATAAAGGATGCAATAGCAGAGCATTTAGAAATGCATAATATTACTGCTCAGAGTCAACCATGATGCTTGAAAAAATTATTATACTTTTTGGAAGAGGTAGCAAGGAGGAAATGTAATACATTTGGATTTCTAGGATGCTTTTGATAAGATACCATGTTTTGGGCTATTTATTAAGATAAAAATCTATGGTGTTGGAATAATTACATTATTAAGGATAGAAGATTAACTAACTAATAGAAGACAGAGTTGGGACAAAGGGGGAAAGCTGTAACCTGGGGACCGCCACAAGGACCACATATTCTCAGAATATGTACTAAAGACTTGGATGAGGAAAGTGAATACTCTATAGCCAAGTACATGGATGGCATAAAACGAGGTGGGAGATCAAGCAGTGAGAATGGCACAATGTGTCTATAAAGTGATATAGACAGGTTGAGTGAGTGGGCAAAAATCTGGCAGGTGGAGCAGAATGCAGGAAAATGTGGAGTTCATTTTGGCAGGAAAAATTTAAAAATCTGAAAACAATTCAACTGGAGAACGACTGCAGAATTATGAGGAGCAGAGGAATTTAAGTATTCTGATTCTTGAATCTCAAACTGTGTGCAGATACAGCATATAACCAAGAATGCTAATGGGATGTTATCCTTTATTACAGGAAGAATTGAACATAAAAATATGAATTTTATTCTTCAGTTATACAGGGTTTGGGTGAGACCACCTTTCGAGTGCTGTGTGCAGTTTGCATTTGTAAGCATATAAATTAGTTGGAGATGGTTCAGAGGAGAGTTACTAGATTATCATTGGAGCCGTACACATTCAGGCAAATGGAGCATATCTCAATATACTCCTGACTTATGCATTGCAGATGGAAGACAGATGTTGGGAGATAAGGAGGTGAGTTGCACTCTGCAAAATTCCAGGTTCCTGACCTGTTTCTACAGCCATAGTATTTATATGGCTAGCCCAATTCATTTTCTGGTCAGTGGAACTCCCAGGATGTTTAGTTTGTATGTCAATGATATATTGGTATGAGCTGGTTGTCTTATGAAGTAAAGTTGGACACACTGGGCTTGTTTCTACAGATATTTAGAATGCTGTGACTGGATTGAAGAGTGAAAAATCCTGAATTTCTGGATAAGATGGACATGATAATGGTATTTCCAATCCAGAATGAGAGGGCATTTTTAATATCAAGGGTCATCTTTTCATTCAGATGGAGATTGGTGGAAATATTTCCACTTAGAGCATTATGTGATTTTGAAACTTTGTCTCAGAAGGAATTGGAGGAAGGGGGCTTGAAATAGTTTTAAGGTAGATAGGTTATTGTTAAGTAAAGTAATCAAAGGTTATTGTGGATAGTTAGGAATATAGAAATTGAAACAAAAGTGGCTCAACCATGATCTAATTGATTGGTAGAGCAGCCTTAAGGGAGAAATGTTCTATCCACATTTCCTCTTTGGGAGATGTTGTTGCAGAACAATGGCAGTATATCGGGGAGGCGATGACCTAGTGGTATTATCGCTGGACTGTTAATCCAGAGACACAGACAATGTTCTGGGGACCTGGGTTTGAATCCCACAATGGCAGATGGTGGAATCTGAATTCAATAACTATCTAGAATTTAGAATCAAGTGATCACCATGAATCCATTCCTTATTGTTGGGAAAACCCATCTGGTTCACTAATGTCCTTTAGGCAAGGAAACTGCCATCCTTACCCGGTCTGGCCTCCATATGACTCCAGACCCACAGCAACGTGGTTGACTCTTAACTGCCCTCTGGGCAATTAGGGAAGGGCAATAAATGCTGGTCCAGCCAGTGACAACCTTATTCCGTAAATGAATAAAGAAATAGACAAAATTTGATTATGTTGTTAGAAGTGGGAATGTCTATTGTTATATGCAGAATATTAATTACTGAATCCTCCACTGTCAACATCCTGGGAGTTCCACTGACCAGAAAATGAATTGGGCCAGCCATATAAATACTATGGCTGTAAAAACAGGTCAGGAACCTGGAATTTTGCAGATTGTAACTCACCTCCTTCTCTCCCAACGTCTGTCTTCCATCTGCAATGCGTAAGTCAGGAGTATATTGAGATATGCTCCATTTGTCTGAATGTGTACAGCTCCAATGATAATAAAGAAGCTCAACACCATCTGTGAGAAAGCAGCCAGTTGGTTTAGCAGTCCACCCATCATTTTCATTGTTCACTCTTGTCACTACTGGCACACAGTGACAGCAGCATGTGCTATCTATAAAATGCACTGAAACAACTTGCAAAGGCTCTTTAGACAGCACCTCTTGACATCCAGGCTGCATTCGACCAAGTGTGGCACTAAGGAGCCCTAACAAAACTGGAATCAACTGGTATCGGGGGCAAACTCTCCGGTGATTGGAGTTATACATGTTACTCGATGATTGCACAATGTTCGGCACCATTCATGACACCTCAGTTACAGAAGCAGTCTGTGGTCAAATGTAACAAGATCTGGACAATATCATGGTTTGGGCTGACAAGAGGCAAGTGACATTCGTACCACACAAATGCCAGGCTATGACCACCAATAGTAAGAGACAATCTAACCACTGCACCTTGAGATTAAATGGTGCTACCATCACTGAATCCTCCACTATCAACATCCTGGGGGTTATCATTGATCAGAAACTCAACTGGACTCACCACATTAACACAGTGGCTAAAAGAGCAGGTCAGAAGCTAGGAATATTGTGGTGAGTAACTCCCCTCCTGACTCCTCAAAGCCTGTCCACCATCCACAAGGCACAAGACAGCCTTCTGATGGAATATTCCCCACTTGTCTGGATGGGTGTAGTCCCGACAACGGTCAAGAAGCTTGACACCATCCATTTCTGATGAAGGGTCGAGGCCCGAAACATCAGCTTTCCTGCTTCTCAGATGCTGCTTGGCCTGCTGTGTTCATCCAGCTCCAGACCTTGTTATCTCGGATTCTCCAGCATCTGCAGTTCCTATTATCTCAGGACAAAGCAGCCGCTTGATTGGCACTACACCCACAAGCATCCACTCCCTCCACCACTGACACTCAGTAGCAGCAGTGTGTACTGTCTACAAGATGCACTTCAGAAATTCACCAAAGATCCTCAGGCAGCACCTTCCAAACCTTCCACTTACATGGACAAGGGCAGCAGACATATGGGAACACCGCCACCTCCAAGTCCCCCTTCCAGCCACTCATTATCCTGACTTGGAAATACATTGCCGTTCCTTCAACGTCGCTGGGTCAAAATTCTGGAATTCCCCTCCTAATTGCATTATGGGTCAATCTACAGCAGGTGCACTGCAGCTGTTTGAGAAGGCAACTCACCACCACCTTCTCAAGGGCAGCGAGGAATGGGCAATAGTAGCTGCCCCAGACAGCGACACTCATGTCCCACAAATGAATACAAAAGAAACCTTCCAAAGCCACAACCTCTATAATCTCGAAGGACATGGTCAACAGACACCATAGTGTCATACAGTCATACAGCATGGAAACAGGCCCTTCAGTCCAAGTAATCCATGTCGAACATAATCCCAAACTAAACTAATCCCACTTGCAAGTTCCCTCCAAGTCACACACTATCCTGACGGAATTATATCACTGTTTTTTCGAAGTTAATGGGTCAAAATCCTAAAACTTCCCTCTGAGTAGTACAGTGAGTGTCCCTACACCCAATGATAGCAACAGGCCAACAAGACAGCTCGCCACCTCTTTCGTGAGGGCTATTACTGATGGGCAATAAACACAGGCCTTACCGACAATGCCGACATTTGGTGAATTAGTAATAAAAAATAATGGATTTGGAACAAACACCCTGAACTATGAACTTTGAATCTTTTACTCCTTACATCATCATGCCAAAAGAATATTGTACACAGGAAGATAGGAATTGATAAATGAAAGAAATATCAAATTTAATCTGTTTGCTTTCCAGTATCTTGGCTGTCACCCAATACATCAATAATGGCACAGTCTGACTATTCAGAATGATCAATCTCTGTCAATTAAGTGTACTTTTGGGAAAAAAACACAGTAATTGAGAGCCATCGTCACCTGTGTCATCTAAGCATGTTGCATTTTCTCGCTTTTAGTTCTCGAGTTTCTCATATGTTGCTTCCAAAAAATGGCTAATATCCACCCTAAAACCAATCTAATTTCCATTTTAATGAATTAATATTAACTACCTCCACTTCTTAGAAGGCTGCTCCATCAACTGAGAACTTATAAGACATGTTGTTTTCACAAGTTTGATATGAATATACCTCCTTCAAGCCCCAGGCTTTGTGCTATTCTCCTGCTGAATCTTTTCCTTCATCAGTGGGTGGCACAGTGTCTCAGTGATTAGCAATGCTGCCTCACAGCACAAGGAACCCAGGTTTGATTCCAGCTTTGGGTGACTGTGCGGAGTCTGCACATTCTCCCCGTGTCTGCGTGGGTGTTCTGGTTTCCTCCCACAGTCCAAAGATATGCAGGTTACGTGGATTAGTTGTGGGAAATGGAATGGATCTGGATGGGATGCTCTTTGGAGGAGGTGGTGTGGATCCAGTGGGCAGAATGGCTTGCTTCCACAGTGTTGGGATTTTATGAAAAAGTTGAAAGTGTTGATTAAGGTCTGCATTATGTACAGAATCCTGAAAACAATAATCACCTCTCAACCTTCTCTGTTCTAGGAAGGACATGCCCAATTCACCTAATTGCTCCTCATAATTACCACAGTCCCTCAATTGTTCTGATTACTCACTTCTGCATAACAATATTTGCTGCAATATAATTTCCAAAGCATTGGGACCAGAATTGCACACAGTGTTCTAAGTGCAACCACACCAAAGCTTGTAAAGTAATGAGTTACCTCACCATTTCAAATTGATATTAACCTTTGGGAACATTCTAACATTTGATTTTGTTTTATTCTCTGCTGAATATTGAAACTGTCACTGTATCAGTTGCCAAGGTAACACAATGCTTCTTCTGATAGTGCACTGATAATCACTTTGAAAGCATAGTGTACTGCTCTGGATGATCACCCATGATCATATTAGAGTATATTCAAAGGGTTGAATGAATGCTCCTATATTCTTTGTAAGAGTTAATAGGATTTGAAACAAAGATGATGATTGTAAGTATGGCAGACGCAATTTATCTGGAATGCTTGGTTATGTTACCATGGGGCAGCAACACAGTGAACATGAATTTGTATCTTTTTTTGTGAATTTGAATTCTGTCCTTTCAAATTTGGACATACAAAGCTGATAGACTTGGTAAAGGTTAATGTTACAATGTGATAGTGTCTGGCACATAACTTGGCAGCATCTCAGAGCTCTAAGGAACCAACGGGACAGATGTAAAGCAACAAACAAATTCAGCAAATGCCCTTTAGGGGAGGAAGACTGCCATCCTTAGAGGTTTGGGCCTGTGCGTGAGATTCCTGTCTCACACTGCCATTGTTGCATCTTAGCTCTGCATAAATATCATGAGCAGACTCTGGGACACTTAGATGAAGACTGGAAATTGTACTGGTCTCAAGTGAGGAAATTTGTTAACTTTTCACACTGGGCACAGAGATGATGTTGAGCAGGACTTAATTAAAATTTTTGTCACTCAGGCTCTAGAATCTGGCAACATAAAACCATAAAACATAGAAGCAAATGTAGGCCGTTTGGTCCATCGAGCCTGTTCTGCCATTCAATGCGATCATGGCTGCTCTGATAAGGTTAGTAACACTTTTCTGCCCTTTCCCCATAACCCTTGATTCTTTTGATAACAAAGAGTGGAGCTGGATGAACACAGCAGGCCAAGCAGCATCTTAGGAGCAGGAAAGCTGACGTTTCGGGCCTAGACCCTTCATCAGAAATGGGGGAGGGGAAAAGAGTTCTGAAATAAATAGGCAGAGAGGGGAAGGCAGATCGAAGATGGATAGAGGAGAAGATAGGTGGAGAGGAGACAGACAAATTAAAGAGGCGGGGATGGCCCGTTCTCCCTCCGGACAAACCTCAGGGGCCATCCCCGCTTCTTTAACTTGTCTGTCTTCTTTCCACCTATCTTCTCCTTTATCCATCTTCAATCCGCCTTCCTCTCCCTCCCTATTTATTTCAGAACTCTCTTCCCCTCCCCCATTTCTGATGAAGGGTCTAGGCCTGAAACGTCAGCCTTCCTGCTCCTAAGATGCTACTTGGCCTGCTGTGTTCATCCAGCTCCACACCTTGTTATCTCGGATTCTCCAGCATCTGCAGTTCCTATTATCTCTTACCCTTGATTCCCTTACTCATCTGTCATAAACTTGATTTTATTAAGTGATCAAGCTTTAACAACACTCAATGGTAAAAATAAAATTCATAGATTCACAACTCTCTGAGAGAAGAAATTCTTCCTTATCTTTGTCTTATGTGTGTGACTCCTTATCCTGAAATTATCTTGTCTGGCCCTAGTCTCCCCCACAAGGGGAAACAACATTTCCACATCTACCCTGTCAAGTCCTCAAAGAATCCTGTACGTTTTAATAAGGTTGTTTCTCATTTTTATATATTCTAATCAGTACAGGCTCAACGTACTCTGCCTCTCCTCGTAAAACAATCCTTCCATACCTGGTATCAGCCAAGTTAACCTGGCATCAGCTGATAAATCTGATGAACCAGTCCAGCTAGTAACACACAGATATTCCTCTCGTGCATGTCAAACTCCCTTCTGAAAGGCAATGTTCATTTGCATCAAATTATTAGAAAAATATGTAAGCAATCAAGAAGAATAACTACAGTATTGAATGCAGGTTTTGTCTCCTTATCTGAGTAAGGAAGTCCTCACTATGGAGGGAGGGTAATGGCAGTTTACCAGACTAATTCCTGGGAATGGCAGGACTGACATATGAAGAGAGACTGGATTGGTTAGGTGTATATTCACTGGAATTTATAAGAACCAGGCGCATCTCATGGAAACCTATAAAATTCTAACAAGACTCAACAGGGTAAATGCAGGAAGGATGTTCCCAATGAAAGTTCCGAACCAGGGGTCACAGTCTAAAGTATGGTGTAGGCCAACTGGGGCTGAGATGAGGAGAAATTTCAGCCTGTCAAATTCTCTGCTATATAAAGTCATTAAGGCCAAAGAATTGAATGCTTTCAAAAAGGAGTTTGATATCATTCTTAGAGCTAAAGAAATCAAAAAACATTGAG
This sequence comes from Stegostoma tigrinum, assembly GCF_030684315.1. Taxonomy (NCBI): domain Eukaryota; kingdom Metazoa; phylum Chordata; class Chondrichthyes; order Orectolobiformes; family Stegostomatidae; genus Stegostoma; species Stegostoma tigrinum. The sequence continues at coordinate 182,430,255 of NC_081354.1, read as the reverse complement.
AGAAAGAGGGAACAGTGTACTGCTCTGGATGATCACCCAAGATCGCACTAGAGTATATTCAAAGGGTTGATTGAATACTCCTGTATTCTCTGTAAGAGGGACCACTACTAGCTTCTCAAGGAAACCAGGAATGCCTACATCCTGAAATGAGTTTTAAAAGATGTGGATAGCATTCCAACTGTGGCAGTTTCTTATGTTTGGACCCTTTGGTTAAAAGTCTGGAAGGGTGCATTTATAGCTTTAAGGATATAGAGACCTGAGTCACAAATCTTTTCCTCTGATTTTTGCTTGTCAAAAGGCAGACAAATTATCAGACAGAACTCGGTCCCAAGCAAACTTCCATTAGCTGCATTGTTCTTCATTACACTCACAGCTCATTGTAACAATTCGCAAGAGATGCGTGCAACACATTTAAGTATGTGCAGGTGAGCTCCAGCTGTTCTGGATGGATACAAATCTCAGATGCTAATTTGTACAAAGGTGACCACTTGTTTGGGACAGCAGTACAAGTTACAGATGGAAATGGAGTGCTAAGGAAATGCTAATACTCAGCTGCTCCATTGATTCAGCAAATTTAGTGGATAGCTCAAAAGTCAGAACATCATAGGATCTTTAAAGTAGTAGCTATAGAGGTAAAGGATGTATTATTGAAGATTTTCCAAAAATATTTGCATTCTGAAGAGGTTACAGTAGGATTTGAAATCTGTTAACATGACAGTGTTAGAGAACGAGGCATCGCCTGGGTAGCTGTCTGCTGATTGGCTTAACATCTATTGTTGGAAAAATGTTGGAATCAATTCTTAAGGAAGTAATAGCGGAACATCTAGAAAATCTTAATTTAATCAAGCAGACTCAAGGTGGCTTTAGGAAATGGGAAATTTATTAGAGTTCTTCAAGGAAGGTTGAACCAAAGTAGCTAGAGTGGAACCAGTAGATGTTGTTGTATTTGAATCAAAACTGAAAGAACTGCGGAAGCTGTAAATCAGGAACAAAATCAAAGTTGCTGGAAACTCAGCAGGTTTGGCAGCATTTGAAGAAAAAAATCAGAGTTAACGTTTCGTGTCTGATGCCTCTGATTTTTCCTCACAGATGCTGCCAGACCGGCTGAGCTTCCAGCAACTTCTGTTTTTACTGTTGTTGTATTTGAAATTCAGAAGGCGTTTGGCAAGGTACATTACAAAAGGTTAAGTCATAAAATGGGAGCCCATGGTTTATGGAGGTAGTATATTGCATGGATAGAAAATTGGCTAATGGGGAGGAAACAGTGAGTGGGTATTAATGCTGCTTTTGTAGGGGTTGGCAATCTGTAACTAGTGGGGTTCCACAGGGATCAACACTGGGCCCACATCTGTTTACAATATTCATTAATACCTTGGAGGAAGGAAGCAAAAGTCCTGCAGCTTAAGTAACTAGACAAAACGTTGGCGTATACTGTGGGAAAATGTGAAGTTGTTCATTGCGGAAGGCAGAATAAATAACAACTGTTTAAATTGAGTAAACTGCAGAAAGACGCAATACAAAGTGCTTGCGGGGCGGGGGGGGTACTTGAGTACAAAGTACAGAAAGCTAGCACACAGGCTAATGGGACGTTGGCTCTTATTTCAAAGGGGTTAGAATATGAGAGTAGGGAAGTCTTACTATAACTGTGCAAGGTGTTGGTGAGACCACATCTGGAGTACTCTGTGTAGCCTTGACCCCCTTATTTGAGGAAAGATATCATTTTCTTGGAGGAAGATCAGAGGATCTTAATGAGGATGATCCTTAGTGTGGAGGGAATGCCTAATCACTGGAGTTTAGAAGAATGGAAGGCAGTCTCATTGAGACAAATAGGAATCTTAAGACTTTTAGCACAGTAAATGCGAAGAGGATGTTTCCCCTTGTGGGGGAGTCTAGGATCAGGGGACATAGTTTCAGAGTAAAGGGTGCCAATTTAAGACTGAGATCAGGAGGAATTACTTCTCTCAGAGGATTCAGAATCTTTGGAACTCCTTGCCACTGAGAGCTGTGAGGGCAGAGTCCTTTCAGCATATTTTAGGCTGAGATAGATTCTTGATCATTAGGAGCATGGGGAAAAGGCAGGTGGCTAAACTTGAGAAATGTCATATTAGACAAGATTCTATTGAATGGTGGAGAAGGCTTGGAGGGGGCCTTATTCCTGTTCCTATTTCTAATGGTCTTATAGACCATTACAGCACAGGCTTTTATTTAAGCAGCAAAAATTGAAGCATGATCTTAAGATGCAATTAAATGCCACTATGAGGATGAAGTGCATGTTATTGAATAAACTCAGATTGCTGTTGGGTAACAAACAGAGTTAGTGGACACATTTACATCTGTAACATTACATTGTAAAATTAAATTGGTTATTTTGAAGTGATAATGGGAACTGCAGATGCTGGAGAATCCAAGATAATAAAATATGAGGCTGGATGAACACAGCAGGCCCAGCAGCATCTCAGGAGCACAAAAGCTGACGTTTCGGGCCTAGACCCTTCATCAGAGAGGGGGATGGGGGGAGGGAACTGGAATAAATAGGGAGAGAGGGGGAGGCGGACCGAAGGTGGAGAGGAGAGTATAGGTGGAGAGAGTATAGGTGGGGAGGTAGGGAGGGGATAGGTCAGTGCAGGGAAGACGGACAGGTCAAGGAGGTGGGATGAGGTTAGTAGGTAGATGGGGGTGCGGCTTGGGGTGGGAGGAAGGGATGGGTGAGAGGAAGAACAGGTTAGGGAGGCAGAGAAAGGTTGGACTGGTTTTGGGATGCAGTGGGTGGAGTGGGGGGAGGGGACGAACTGGGCTGGTTTAGGGATGCAGTTGGGGAAGGGGAGATTTTGAAACTGGTGAAGTCCACATTGATGCCATTAGGCTGCAGGGTTCCCAGGCGGAATATGAGTTGCAACAGCAATTCATGTTCCGCCTGGGAACCCTGCAGCCTAATGGTATCAATGTGGACTTCACCAGTTTCAAAATCTCCCCTTCCCCAACTGCATCCCTAAACCAGCCCAGTTCGTCTCCTCCCCCCACTGCACCACACAACCAGCCCAGCTCTCCCCCTCCACCCACTGCATCCCAAAACCAGTCCAACCTTGCTCTGCCTCCCTAACCTGTTCTTCCTCTCACCCATCCCTTCCTCCCACCCCAAGCCGCACCCCCATCTACCTACTAACTTCATCCCACCCTCTTGACCTGTCCGTCTTCCCTGCACTGACCTATCCCCTGCCTACCTCCCCACCTATACTCTCTCCACCTATCTTCTTTTCTCTCCATCTTCGGTCCGCCTCCCCCTCTCTCCCTATTTATTCCAGAACCCTCACCCATCCCCCTCTCTGATGAAGGGTCTAGGCCCGAAACGTCAGCTTTTGTGCTCCTGAGATGCTGCTGGGCCTGCCTATGGATATGAAAGGTTTGCTTTGGGCTTTGAGTGGAGGTGAGGGGGTAGGTGTAGGGGCAGGTGTAGCACTCCCTGTGGTTGCAGGGAAAGGTGCCCGGGTGTGGTGGAGCTGGTGGGGAGTGTGGAGTGGACAAAGGAGTCATGGAGAGAGCAGTCCTCTGAAAGGCAGATGGGGATGGGGAGGGAAATATCTTTTTGTCTCGGGGTCGGATTGTAAGTGGTGGACGTGGCGGAGAATGATACACTGGATGTAGAGGTTGATAGGATGATATGTGAAGGCCAGGAGGCTTCTGTTTTTATTTTTGTTGGGGGAAGGGGGTTTGAAAGCAGAAATGCAGGAAATGCAAGAGGTGCAGTTGAGGGCAGTTTTGAGGGCATTTGAGGGGAGTGGAATGCTCCATCTTGGGAGCAGATGCTGCAGAGGCAGAGGACTTGGGAGTAAGGGATTGCATTCTTGGAGGAAGGTGGGTGAGAGGAGGCATAGTCTCGGTAGCTATGGGAGTCAGTGGGCTTGACATAGATGAAAACGTTGAGGTGGTTACCACAGATGGAGACAGCGAGGTCTAGGAAGGGGAGGGAGGTATCAGAAATGGTTGGAGATAAATTTGAAGTTGGGGGTGAAAGGTGTTAGTAAAGTTGATGAATTGTTTAAGCTCCTCGTGGGAGCATGAGGCAGTGCTGATACAATCATCAATGTCATGGAGGAAGGGGTGAGGGATAATGCCTGCGTAACAGCAGAAGAGGGGCTGTTCCGCATAACCGACAAAGAGGCAGGTATAGTTGGACACATGTGGGTGTCCATGGCCAACCCCTTAGTCTATAGGAAGTGGGAGAAGTTAAAGGAGAAGTTGTTCAGGGAAAGGACATGCTCTGTTAAACAGGTGAGGGTATTGCTGGACGGGTCTGGTTGGGCCTGTAGGAGAGGAAGAAATGAAGGGCTTTTTAGGCCATCCACATGGGGAATGCAAGTGTATAGGGATAGGACGTCCCTGTGAAGATGAGGTGTTGGGGGCCAAGGAATTGGAAGGCTTGGAGGAGGTGGAAAGCATGAGTGGTGTCCCAGACATAGGTGGGGAGTCCATGGACCAGAGGGGAGAAAACAGAGTCAAGGTAAGCAGAGATAACAAGGTGTGGGGCTGGATGAACACAGCAGGCCAAGCAGCATCTCAGTAGCACAAAAGCTGATGTTTCGGGTGGCACGGTGGCTCAGTGGTTAGCACTGCAGCCTCACAGCACCAGGCACCCTGGTTCAATTCCCGCCTCGGTTGACTGTCTGTGTGGAGTTTGCGCATTCTTCCCGTGTCTGCGTGGGTTTCCTCCGGGTGCTCCGGTTTCCACCCATGGTCCAAAGATGTGCAGGTTAGGTGGATTGGCCATGCTAAATTGCCCATAGTGTTCAGGGGTGTGTGGGTTATAGGGGGATGGGTCTGGGTGGGATGCTTCAAGGGGCGGAGTGGACTAATTGGGCTGAAGGGCCTGTTTCCACACTGTAAGGAATCTAATCTAAATATCCATTAACCCTTCATCAGTGAGGGGGATGGGGAGAGGGTTCTGGAATAAATAGGGAGAGAGGGGGAGGCGGACCGAAGATGGAGAGAAAAGAAGATAGGTGGAGAGGAGAGTATAGGTAGGGAGGGGATAGGTCAGTCCAGGGAAGACGGACAGGTCAAGGAGGTGGGATGAGGTCAGTAGGTAGGAAATGGAGGTGCGGCTTGAGATGGGAGGAAGGGATGGGTAAGAGGAAGAACAGGTTAGGGAGGCAGGGACAAGCTGGGCTTGTTTTGGGATGCAGTGGGGGAAGGGGAGATTTTGAAGCTTGTGAAGTCCACATTGATACCATTGGGCTGCAGGGTTCCCAAGGGGAATATGAGTTGCTGTTCCTGCGACCTTCAGGTGGCATCATTGTGGCACTGCAGGAGGCCCATGATGGACATGTCATCTAAGGAATGGGAGGGGGAGTTAAAATGGTTCGCAACTGGGAGGTGCAGTTGTTTATTGCGAACCGAGCGGAGGTGTTCTGCAAAACGGTCCCCTAGCGTCCACATGGTCTCCCCAATGTAGAGAAAGCCACACTGGGTACAGTGGATACTGTAAGCCACATTGGCAGATGTGCAGGTGAACATCTGCTTAACATGGAAAGTCATCTTGGGGCCTGGGATGGGGGTCTGGGAGGAGGTGTGGGGGCAAGTGTAGCACTTCCTGCGGGGTGTGGTGGGGTTGGAGGGGACTGTGGAGCGGACAAGGGAATCACGGAGAGAGTGGTCTCACCGGAAGGCAGACAAGGGTGGGGGGGTCAGATTGTAGATGCTGGAAGTGTTGGAGGATGATGTGTTGTATCTGGAGGTTGGTGGGGTAGTATGTGAGAACGAGGGGGATCCTCTTTGGGCGGTTGTGGCGGGGACGGAGTGTGAGGGATGTGTTGCAGGAAATATGGGTGACACGGTCAAGGGCGTTCTTGACCACTGCAGGGGGAAAGTTGCGGTCCTTGAAGAACGTGGACATCTGGGATGTGCGTGAGTGGAATGTCTCATCCTGGGAGCAGATGCAGCGGAGGCGGAGGAATTGGGAATAGGGGATGGAATTTTTGCAGGAGGGTGGGTGGGAGGAGGTGTTCTATCTGGTTACCTGAGATGGAGACTGAGAGGTTCAGGAAGGTGAGGGATGTGTTGGAGATGGCCCAGGTGAACTTGAGGTTGGGGTGTTGGCGAAGTGGATGAACTGTTCGAGCTCCTCTGGGGAGCAAGAGGCAGCGCTGATACAGTCATCAATGTACCGGAGGAAGAGGTGGGGTTTGGGACCTGTGTAGGTGCGGAAGAGGGACTGTTCCACGTAACCTACAAAGAGGCAGGCATAGCTTGGGCCCATGCGGGTGCCCATGGCCACCCACTTTGTCTGTAGGAAGTTGGAGGTAAGCGGAGATGAGTTCAGTGGGGCAGGAGCAGGCGGAGACAATGGGTTGTCCGGGGCGGTCAGGTTTGTGGATTTTGGGAAGGAGATAGAAACGGGCGGGGCAGGGTTGGGGAACGATGAGGTTGGAGGCTGTGGGTGGGTGGTCACCTGAGCTGATGAGGTTATGAATGGTTTGAGAGCTGATGGTTTGTTGGTCGGGAGTGGGATCATAATCAAGGGAGCTGTAGGAGGCAGTGTCAGAGAGTTGGCACCTGGCCTCTGCAGTGTAAAGGCCAGCACGCCATACCACCACTACGCATCACCCCACCCCCACTCCCATCTGATGAAGGGTCTAGGCCCGAAACGTCAGCTTTTGTGCTCCTGAGATGCTGCTTGCCTGCTGTGTTCATCCAGCCTCACATTTTATTATCTTGGAATCTCCAGCATCTGCAGTTCCCATTATTTCTGCAGGGAGAAATCTGTTTTATTTTTGTTTTCCTTCGCTTGATGTATGTGTTTGTATGTTTTGGATTATTTAAAGAATAAGCATTTACATTTCCACATTGTCAGCTGAATGTTTTGACCAGCCTTGCACCTTCATAGATTAAGTTTTACAATAACCTAATTATTTCATGTTTGTCAAAGAAATCTGCTTGATAGATATTTTACTTCAACGTTGAGTACACAGAAAGCATATGACAGACTACATCCAAAGCTGGGTGTTGGGCATTCATACTACTTAGTGTCAGGAGTGAATGCTTGTGGATTCGGTGTTGCTTAAGTGGATTGTACTGCCCTGGATTATGTCAAGCATACTGAGCATTGTTGGAGCTATCCTCTCCCAGGCAAGTGGGAAGTATTCCATCACGCTCCTCACTTGTGCCTTTTAGATGGTGAATAGAATTTAGGTGTCACGAGACAAGATCGTCTCTGCAGGTTTCCAACTAGCTGTTGTAGTCCACTTCAGTTCTGGTCATTGGTAATGCCAAGATGCTGATAATGGAGTAATCATTTGGAGTCAGTACAGGGGGGGTGATGGCCTTATGGTGTTACTGGTACTGTTACTCCAGAAACTCAGGCAATGTTCTGGGGACCGGGGTTTAAATTCTGCTATGGCGGAGGATGAAATTTGAATTCAATTTTTTTTAAAAATCTGGAATTAAGACCATGAATCCATTGTCAATAGTCAGGAAAACCCCAACTGGTTGTTAACGTCCTTTAGGAAAGGAAACTGCCATCCTTACTTAGCCTGGCCTCCATGTAACTCCAGACCCACAACAATGTAGTTGATTTCTAACTGCCTTCTGGGCAATAAATGCTGGCCTAGCTGGTGACATACTATACCCGTTAATAAAATGGTTCTGAATGAAGCGGCTAATGAATTTTTTAAAAATGTGATGATCTTACCAATGAATGTCAAGAAGTGATGGTTACACTCTCTCTTACCGCAGATGATCATTACCAGAGATGATCATTACCTGACAGTTGTGTGGCGCAATTGTTACTTGTCTAGATGTAATCCATGATGTGGAAGTGCTGATGTTGCACTGGGGTGCACAAGGTCAGAAGCCACATAACATCAGGTTATAGTCCAACAGGTTAATTTGAAATCACAGGTTTTCTGCGCATTTTCCCTTCATCAGGTGAAGTGAGAGGGAAGCACACAGGCACAGAATTTATAGGCAGAGAGATCAAAAAATGATACAAATGGTGTGAGTGGAGAGTCGAATAATAGTTCTCTGCAGGTGATCAAAAGTGACAGACAGTGTGAGTAAAGTGTCAACAACTGAATAACAAGTGAAGGGATGACCTCTAATCTGATTAAATGAGGCAGAGAGATAATTACAAAACATTAGAAATAAGGTATTGTTGGAGATAAACCAAATGGCTGGATTAACATAATAAGTGTAAGATTCACATGCTGGGGATCTAACCAAAGTAGCAAGGAATCCAAAACTGTACAATCTAATTAAGAGAGAGAAATTATAACAATTTATCAAGGTGATTGTGTCAAAACAGGACAGTAAGGAAAATTTTACAGATAAAGAACAATGTTTGGTGGGGGGGGTGCGGTGATATGTAGCACGATATGAACACAAGATCACAGTTGAGGCTGTCATCATGGGTACAGAACCCGGTTATCAATCTCTGCTCAGCAAGCCTCCGTTGCTGCGTATCCCAAAGGCCACCTTAGAGGACACTTAACCAAAGAATGGAGTCTGAATGCCTTATATAATCCAAGTCTTTCTGCATTTAGACAAGGACTGCTTCGGGATCAGATGAGTTGCAAATGGTGCTGAATGTGACGCAATCATTGGTGAAGAGCTCCACTTCTGACCTTATAGTGGAAAGGAGGTCATCACTGAAACATTGGTGTAGATGTTTGGCCTGAGTATACTACCCTGAGAAATTCCTGCTGTGATGTTCTGGAGCGGAGATTTCTGACCCCTAATATCCACAACGATCTTAATGTGTCCTAGATATGACTCCAACCTGTTAAGTGTCTCCACCACCAATTCCTACTGATTTAGTTCCATTAGAATTCCTTAGTGGAACATAATCTCGGCCTTGCGCTCACCTCACCTCTGGAGTTTAACTTTTCTGTCCATTTTTGAACAAAGGCTGTAATGAGTTCAGGAACTGAGTGGCCCTGGAAGAATCCCAACTTTGCATCAGTGAACAGGTTATTGCTAAGCAGCTGCTTCTTGAAAGGACTGCCAATTTACGAATAAGGTAAAGAAGAATTTCTTCTCTCAGATTCTTCTAATCCTATTTTCCAGCACTTGGACCATAGCTTTGTATGCTATAGAATTTCAGGTGCTCACCAAAATAGTTTTGAATGTCTTGAGGCTTCCTTCTTCACCTATCTTTCGCAATGAGTTCTAGGTACTCAAATCCCTCTAGGTGTAATTTATTTTCCCTCAATCCCCTCTAAATCACAACTTCCTTTCCTTAAAACAATGTCTCCTGATTATTGATCCCTGGACTATGGGGAAAGGAAGACAAATGCGAAGTGATGCATTTTGGAGGATCAAATTTGGATGTGAATTATTCTGTAAATAGCAGAACACTCAGGAACATTGACATTCAGATCGATCTGGGCATGCAAGTCCGCAGTTCCCTAGAAGTAACAACACAGGTAGCCAAAGGTGAATAAGAAGGTGTATAGCATACTTGCTTTCATTGGCCCAGGGCACAGAGTAGAAAAGTTGGCAGACCATGTTGCAGCTATATAAAATTCTTGTTAGGCTGCATTTGGAGTATTGTATGCAGTTTTGATTACCACATTACCAGAAGGACATGGAAGCTTTGAAGAGAATGCAGAGTAGTTTCACCAGGATGTTGCTTGGTCTCGAGGGCACTGGCTTTGAGGAACGGTTAAAAAGACTAGGATTGTTTTCACTGGAAAGACGGCGGCTGAGAGGAGACCTGATAGAGGTCTGCACAATTATGAGAGTCAAAGGCAGGGTAGATGGACAGAGACTTTTTCCAGGATTGAAGTTTCAATTACAAAGGGGCATAGGTTCAAGGTCAGAGAGGAAAGTTTAACGGAAACGTGCAAGGAAAGCTTTCACACAGAGAGTGGCAGGAGCCTGGAATGCACTGCCAGAAGGAATTGTGGAAGCAGGTACATTGGCAACATTTAAGGGGCATCTGGATGGTTACACGACTAGCGGGGGAATAGTGGGATATGGACCAAATAAGGGCAAAAGGTTTGTTATTTTAGTTCAGTTAGACAATGATGATTGGCACAGGCTTGGAGGGCCGAAGGGCTTGTTCCTGTGCTGTACTTCACTTTTATTCTTTTATTTCTCCCAATGTGCCTTGTCTATTACCCCCATAACTTTGTACATCTCAATAAGACACCTCAAAAGCTTTCTCTGCTTTCAGGAACACAACCCCAGCCTGTCTAGCTTCTCTTCATATCTGACTCTCAACAGCCCAGGCAAACTGCTGATGAATCTCTTGTCTAGTGCAATCACACCATATCCTGTAGTGATCAGATACACAATACTCCAGCTGTGGCCTAAATAATGATCAATACAGCTCCATTATGACCTCCATGGTCTTGTAATTCATGCCTTGACTAATAAAGGCAAGTATTCCATATGTTTACTTAACCACCTCATCGACATGTTCTGCTGCCTTCACGAATCTATGGATATATACACCAAGGTCCTTCTAAAACAGTTAAATGCGGTTTTACTGTTGTAATGCCTGAAACACTGTCAGATTTAAGCAGGAAAATCAAAGCTGACGTTGCTGAGGGCAGGACACAGGGAGTGGCAGATGCACCATCTTTCCTTAAGATTTCAACTGAGAACCTGTTTGCCTGCTCAAGTGGATATAAAGGGTGACAATAGTGCTATCTTGGAGGAGCCTATTCTTCAACAACCATCACAAGAACAGATTATCAATTCATTATATGGTTGTTCTTTGTGGGAGCTTCCTCTGAGTGTAATGGCCACTCCCTTCCATATTTTACAAAAGAAACAGTAGATCAAAATGTCTAATTGGCTGCAAAACATCTTGTGATGGCTGCTGGCTGTGATAGGTACTAGACAAATGAAAGCCTTTCTTTGTTTGCACACATGAGCCATCTTTCAGATTTCTGACTAATTTTGATTGGGGCATGAAAGAGATTTCTTTGAATAGTGTCATGGAATCTTTTATATCCACCTGAGAGGACACAATGTTGAAAGTCTCATCCAAAAAGGCAGTGCCTCTGACAGTGCAACATTCACTCAATACTGCGCTGTCAGCTTACATCATGGCAGTAAGTATCTGAAAGTAAGATTACAGCTCACTTGAGTCTTGGCACCAAATGTACTGATCCATATTTGTCAGCAAGACTGCTGGCCATATCCTTTCTCTTACCTCAAAGCCAAACGTGAGGTGCTGTGTTTTGAAAAGGCAAATCAGGGCAGGGCTGAAACACTTAATGGTAAAGTCCTGGGGACTGTTGCTGAACAAAGAGACTTTGGAGTACAGGTTCATAGTTCCATGAAAATGAAGTGGCAGCTAGACAGGATAGTGGAAGAAGGCATTTGATATGCTTGCCTTTATCGATCAGTGCATAGTGTATAGGAGTTGGGAGGTCATGTTGTGGCTGTACAGGACATTGGATAAGCCACTTTTGGAGTGTTGTGTGCAATTCTGGTCTCCCTCCTATCGGAAGGATATTGTGAAACTAGAAAGGGTTACAAAAAGATTTACAAGTATGTTGCTAGGGCTGGAGGGTCTGAGCTAAAGGGAGAGGCTGAATTGGTCATTTTCCCTGAAGCGTCAGATGCAGAGGGGTGATCTTATAGACGTTTATTACATCATGAGGGGCATGGATAGGGTAAAGAGGTGAGTTCTTTTCCCCGGAGTTGGGGAGTCTGAAACGAGAGAGCATAAGTTTAAGTTGAGAGGTGAAAGATATGAAAAGAACCTAAGGGGCAACTTTTTTCACACAGAGGGTGGTGTGTGTATGGAATGAGCTGCCAGAGGAAGTGGTGGAGGCTGGTACAATTAGAACATTTAAAAGCCATCTGGACGGCTGTATGAATATGATGGGCTTAAAGGGATATAGGCCAAATGCTGGCAATGGGGCTGGTTTTATAGAAGATATCTGGTCAGCATGAATGTGTTGGACCGAAGGGTCTGTTTCCATGCTCATATCTCTATGACTTTACGTGGCTGCTCTTCATATGGGCTGGACAGTAAAATTTTAGTCTCTTTACCAAAATGTACTTGCTGCTAGGCAGTCCTCAGATAATGCTGAACAGCTCTGAGGCACTGTCTCAAGTTCTGTCTCTCTCCTTTCAGTCCCATGAGGTTTCAGTGTGACAGCTTGATACTGCAGCCAGAGAGTGAAGACAGCAGAGCGCATTGCACAGACTGGACACGTGATCTGAGAACAAATGGCTCTGGAAAATGTTGCAGTGATTTGCAAATATTGTACTGGGCTTGGTGACTGTATCAGAAACCTGGAACTGAACCTAGAGATGAGAATGCAGCAAAAGGCTGTAAATAAACAGCAGATAATAGGAAATGCAGGTACTGGAGAATCCGAGATAACAAGGTGTGGATCTGGATGAACACAGCAGGCCAAGCAGCATCTTAGGAGCAGGAAAGCTGACGTTTCGGGCCTAGGCTCTTCATCAGAAAGGTCTCAGCCCGAAACGTCAGCTTTCCTGCTCCTAAGATGCTGCTTGACCTGCTGTGTTCATCCAGCTCCACACCTTGTTATCTCTGTAAATAAACAGCAAGCTGGTCAGCATATACAAGGGAAGATGTTATAGATCTCCTCATGCCCTCGAGTTGCCCTTAAGTGCTTTACAAATTAAGTAACTCTGGAACTAGTGCTGTTGGGTGTGATGTCAGAAAAGCAGCAATGAATATGCACACAGCAAGCACTTTCAAACAGTAAAGAGATAATGACCTGATCTTGACTATTAGCCCCATAAGAAACATAGAAAATAGGAGCAGGAGGAGTCATTTGGCCCTTCAAACCTGCTCCACCATTCTTCATGATCATAGCTCATCGTCCAACTATAACATAAAAGTACAGTAACAGATTTGGGCAACCGAGTCTGCTCCACCATTTCACTACCATGGCTGATATGTTTCTCAACCCCATTCTCCTGCCTTCGCCCCATAACCCTTGATGCCCTAACTAATTAGCAATGGTGGCTCATTGGTTAGCTCCGCTCGCTTACAGTGCCAAGGACCTGGGTTCGATTCCACCGTCAGGTGACTGTCTGTGTGGAGTTTGCACATTTTCACTGTGCCTGTGTGGGTTTCCTCCGGGTGCTTTGTTTACCTCCCACAGCCCAAAGATGTGCAGGATAGGTGGATTGGCCAAAACAAATTGCTCATTGTGTTCAGGGAAGTGCAGATTAGGTGGGTTATGGGGGATGGATCAGGGTGGAATGCTCTGAGGTTCACTGTGGACTTGTTGGTTCGAGGGGCCTGCTTCCTTACTGTAGGGATTCTGTGATCTATCCATCTCTGTCTTAAATGTACTTAACGATTTGGTCTCCTGAGCCTTCTGTGGCAATGAGTTCTGCAGATTCACCACCTTCTGGCTGACAAAATTCCTTGTCATCTCAGTTTTAAAGGGTCGTCTCTTCAGTCTGAGGCTGTGTCCTCGGGCCCTAGTCTCTCCTACCAGTGGAAACATCTTCTCCACGCCCACTCTCAATATATTGTAAGTTTCAATCACATCCCTCCCTCATCTTTATAAATTCCATGAGGTACAGGCCCAGAATCCTTAACTACTCCTTATATAACAAGCCCTTCACCCTCAGGATCATTCTTGTGAACCTCCTCCAAGCCCACTCCAACATCAGCACATCTTTCCTTAGATTCGGGATGCAAAACTGCTCACATGTTAACATGTTTTGCCACAAGCTGACCTCCAGTGGGATATTTTCAGAGGAGGTTCACTGGATGGATTCTAGGATGAGGGTTTTGTCTTACAAAGAGAGATCGAGCAGCTTAGGTCTGTACTGCCTTTAGTTCAGAAGAAGGAGAAGAGATCTAATTGAGTTATATAAGATTCTGAAAGTAATTGAGAAAATATTCATAGGAATAATGCTTTTTTATGTGGGACTGAGAGTGAGAGATCATAATTTTAAGGTATTTAAGGGGTAGCAGATTTAAAACAGAGATGAGGAGGAATTACTTCTGTCTACTTCTGCAGAATTCACTACTGCAGAACATGGTGGATGCTGGGACATTGAGTATGTGTAAGGAGAAGACAGACAGTTTTTTTTAATTAGGATTGGCTAAAGGCGAATAAGCTTAGAAGTGGAATTGGGGACTGCGATGAGATTATCCAAGATCGTATTAAATGGCAGAACAGTTTCAAAGGGCTGGATTACCTACTCTTTCTCCTAGTCCTTATGTTCTGAATATAACAGAAGAAACTGGGTGTGGGTATCATGCTTTCGACAAATTCAGTAAATATGTATTACAATTAACTACTATGCACAAAAAATAGATTCCTTTTTCTTTTAATTTATTGCCCGTCCATAGTTGCCCTTGAGAAGGTGGTGGTAAGCTGTCTACTTGAACAATGACATTCCATTTGCCTCAGGCACATAGGCGTCTAAACACATGAGCAATTAAGTTACAACAGAACACATGCTTCGGATAGAGTGACATACTTCAGATAATGAGAGATAAGATGGAACGTGAAACCTTTAAGTGATGTAGTGATGTCTCTTCAAGGAACTCTTCAAGGCCATATTGTGAAGCCTAATGCAACAACACCCACTTCTCCCCCAAGATGAACACTTATCTTGAACAGATGTACCTGGTGTTGTCAATTTGGTTATCACACAAACATAATTTACAAGATCAACATTTCAATCTTTAATATGCCTTGAAAGATGACAACTCATCATTATCTAGTAATTGCCTGGAGAGGTACATAGAATATACTTTTGAACTTGTTGTCAACCTGGTTGTTTGGAAGGACATTTCTGATGACCCAGCAGTCCAGAACAAGGGCTCATAAGGATATGGTGTGGGTCATTTAAGACTGAGGTGAGGAGGAATTTCTTCATCCAGATGGTGATGAACCTTTGGAATTCGGTACCACAGGAAGTGGTTGATACCAAAGCATTGAATGTTTTCAAGAAAAATTTAGTCCTTTGGGCTAAACAGATCAAAGCATGTGGGAAAAAGAAAGCTGGAACGATGGAACCCACCAGGGGCCTTCAGCAGCAGCAGATTCATACTCTAACACAATCTGCAACTCACAGAATGATATATCCTCCATTCGCCATTACCATCACGCATGGAATCAAACCTAGTTCAACAAATGTGCAGGAGGGCATGCCAGCAGGCATATGTAATAATGAGGTGTAAGCCTGGTGAAGCTACAGGGATACCTGTGTGCCAAACTATATAAACAGCAAGTGACAGATAGGGCTAAGTGATTCCAAAATCAGATATAAGCTCTGCAGTCCTGCCACATCCAATCATGTATTACAGTGGACAATTAAACAACTCACCAGGGAAGGTGGCTTCACAAATATCCCCATCCTTAATGATTAAGGAGCCCAACGTATCAGTGCAAAAGATGAGGTTGAAGCATTCGCAGCTATCTTCAGTCAGAAGTGCTAAGTGATCCAGTGGAGCAGACATATGTGATGGAGATCTCTGGAGATCACTCTTGGCCTCTTCAGAGATCTCCAGCATCACAAATACCAGGCTACAGCCAATTTGATTCACTTTGCATGATATCAAGAAATAGCTGGAGGTAGTAGATACTACAAAGACTATGGGCCCTGGCAATATGCCACCGACAGTACAGAACATGTTTTATCGCTAAACAAACCGTTCTGGAGTAGCTATAACATTGACATTGACCTGACAAAGTGGAAAATTGCCCAAGCATGTCCAGTACATAAAAAAGCAGGACAAATCCGACCTAGCCAAATACCACCCAAACAGCCTAGTCATGATGATCAGTAAACTGATTGCTACTTAGCTCCTGACCTCATTATAGTCTTGATCCAAACATGCACAAAACAGCTGAACTCCAGATATGAGGTGGAGTACTTGCCCTGAATACACTTGACATTGAAGCTGCATTTGACTGAATGTGACATCAAAGAGCCCACCCAAAAATGAAGTCAGTGCGAATCAGGGAAAAATTTTCAGTTGATTAAAGTCTTACCTAATGCAAAGGAAGATGGTTGTTGTTGATAGCGGTCAGTCATATCAAGTCAGACGCATTTCTGCAGGCTTTCCTCAGGGTTGTGCCCAACTGTCCTCAGCTGATTTATCAATAACGATCCCTCTGTCAATGTGGAAATGTTCGCTAATGATTCCATAATGTTCCACACCATTTGCAATTTCTCAAGTACTGAAGATATCCGTGTCCAATACAGCAAGACATGGACACTTTCTAGGTTTGGGCTGACAATTGGCAAATAACATTCACAACACACAAGTGTAATGACCATCTCCAGCAAAAGAGAAATGTCCCTTGATATTCAATGGCATTACCATCATCAAATTTCCCACAATCAACATCCTTAGTGTTGCAGTTGATTAGGAACTCAACTGGATTAGCCACACAAATGTTGTGGCTACAAGAGCAGCACAAAGGCTAGGAATCCTGCAGCAATAGCTCAGCTCCTGACATCCCAAAGCCTGTCCACGAGGCACAAGTCAGGAGTATGATGGAATATTCCCCATTTGCCTGGATTGGTGCAGTTCCAGCAACACTCAAGAAGCCAGGCCCCATCCAGGACAAAGCAATCCACTTCAAGTAGAGGGGATAGCCTAATGGCAGAATCGCTAGACTATAATCCTGAGACCCACTTAATATGCTGGTGAGCTGTGTTCAAATCCCACCATGGTTGATTGTGGAATTTGAATGCAATAAAAAAAAAATCAGAAATCAACTGTCCATTGATGACTATGAATCTGTTGCTGATCGATGGAAAAATCCATCTGAATCACTAATGTCCTTTGGGGAGGGAAAGTGCCATCCTTACCTGGTCTGGCCTACATGTGACTCCAGACCCACAGCAATATGCTTTACTCTTAACTGTAATTAAGAACGTGTAAAAAATCCTGGCCCTGCTAGTGACGTTTACATCCCAAGTATGAATAGAAAATGAACTTGTTTGGCACCACATCCACATACATCCATCCCTGCCACCAATGACACTCAGTAGTAGCCATGTGTACTATCTACAAGATGCACTGCTGAAATTCACCAAAGCTCCTTATGTAATACCTTCCAAACCCTGTACCATAATCATCAAGAAGGACCATGGTAGTAGTGACATTAGTACACCGCTGCATGCAAGTTTCCTTCCAAGCCGGGCCTAGAAATATATTGCTGTTCTTCAGCGTTGCTATATGTACACTCTGGACATCCTTCCCTAATAACAATTGGGTGTACTGCAACAAATTGACTTCAGCAGTTGAAGACGGCAACTCGTCACCACCTTCCCATTGCAATGCAGGTGGACAGTAATTGCTGGCCCAGCTAGCAACGCTCGCATTCCATGAATAAATAAAAGAATTTCTCACTCAATTTTAGCTGAATGTGTGCGCCATCCTGCTGTTTTAGGGCATGTGATGTTAACGGCGGATATTAACTTCTGATGACCTGATATTGTTGACATGACATGTGAAGTTAACAACGAGGAAAGCTTGGACTTCTTCTGAAATTTTCCTTTCATTTGGTTGATTCTGAACTCCATTGATGCAACTAGTTTGTGCATCTTCCTTTTTGCCAATGTTATGGTGTTATGCTATCTTTCTGGTCTCTTGTGTTTTATTTTGTGGTGTGACTAAGCCTTTGGAATCAGATTTCCTGCACAAGCTCACCCATTGTTTCTTGGTGCAATATACTTTGCAAATCTCAAGAAAAGCTGGAAAGATTTAGGGTAGTTAAAAGTATTGAATCTATTTTCGGTTTTGTTTGTTTAGTGGGCTCTACTCATTGTAGCAATCATGATGGCTACACCTGAAGAATGTTATCATTATTGGTCCATCACAATGGCTTCAGACATGCCTCCATCCTGAAGTAATGCGCAAGCTATGGCCCTATTCTTGGCGAAGACATACTTCTTCAAGGTTTTAATTGGTGTCGAACTGATGACTAACTCAATGGGTTTCTCTGGCAGTTCCTCTTCCGAAAAGTCTGTGTCTCTATGTCGATCAACAAACTGGTCAATTCACTATTGGGCTTTGTTATCTGTATGACATTAGATAGCTTGTGTTAATCCTGATGATTCTTGCCTTGTGGTGCTCTTCAAAAACCTTCAGGAGTTTTTTGCAGTCTTTCTGATCAGGCATGAAAGGTTGTTGATATATAATGGGACCTTGGGGTGCAAGTGCAAAACTCCCTAAAAGTGGCAATACAAGGGGATAAGGTGGTAAAGAGGACATATGGCATGCTTGCCTTCACCGGTCAGCGCATTGAGTGCAAAAGTTAGCAAGTCATGTCGCAACTGTATAAAACTTTAGTTAGGCCACTTTGCTATTATGAAAAGCTGTTACTTATACATCAACTACCAAAAACAGAGCATTATTACCTTCCAGCTTTCTATAATACTCTGCAGCTGAAAAGTACCTTTCATTTTTCAATCTTTTAAAAAAAATTATGACATTTCTTTCATCTTGGAAGAATTTACATTCTAATCAAAAAGAATTTAGCTGCCAGAGATAATGGGAACTGCAGATGCTGGAGAATCCAAGATAACAAAATGTGAGGCTGGATGAACACAGCAGGCGAAGCAGCATCCCAGGAGCACAAAAGCTGACGTTTCAGGCCTAGGCCATTCATCAGAAAAAGGGGATGGTGAGAGGATTCTGAAATAAATAGGGAGAGAGGGGGAAGCGGACTGAAGATGGGTAGAGGAGAAGACAGTTGGAGCGGAGAGTATGGGTGGGGAGGTAGGGAGGGAATAGGTCAGTCTGGGTAGGACGGACAGCTCAAGGGGGTGGAATGAGGTTAGTGGGTAGGAAATGGAGGTGTGGCTTGAGGTGGGAGGAGGGGATAGGTGAGAGGAAGAACAGGTTAGGGAGGTGGAGACAGGCTGGGCTGGATTTGGGATGCAGCGGGGGGAGGGGAGATTTTGAAGCTTGCGGAATCCACATTGATACCATTGGGCTGCAGGGTTCCCAAGCAGAATATGAGTTGCTGTTCCTGCAACCTAGGGGTGCCATCATTATGGCACTGCAGGAAGCCCAGGATGGACATGTCATCTAAGGAATGGAAGGGGGAGTTGAAATGGTTCGCGACTGGGAGGTGCAGTTGCTTATTGTGAACCGAGCGGAGGTGTTCTGCAAAGCGGTCTCCAAACCTCTGCTTGGTTTCCCCAATGTAAAGGAAGCCACAATGGGTACAGCGGATGCAGTATACCACATTGGCAGATGTGCAGGTGAACATCTGCTTGATGTGGAAGGTCATCTTGGGGCCTGGGATGGGGGTGAGGGAGGAGGTGTGGGGGCAAGTGTAGCATTTCCTGCGGTTGCAGGGGAAAGTGCTGGATGTGGTGGGGTTGGAGGGGAGTGTGAAGCGGACAAGGGAATCGCGGAGAGAGTGGTCTGTCTGGAAGGCAGACAAGGGTGGGGTTGGAAAAACGTCATTTAGCTGTGTTTTCTTTGTGGCTAATATCCTATCTGTGGATTTGTATTCATTTCTGCACTTTCAGAAACTGTTGCTGCTTCAGGATGGGGAGATCTGCCTTTGCCTGAATTCTGTTCTGTACAAAACTATTGTCCCATTGGGCTTCAATCAGATTTCCAACTATTCTGGCATCTTTCACAGATAACTATCACTGCCACTAAGTTGTGAGTTTCCCTCCAACACATTCTATTACCTAATGCGGCAATTCTTATATCTCGCCAAAACTTAATAAACTGGGCATGTATCACAGCACTGAAGAATCCAAAACAATTTATTGCAGCTAACTATTATGTACAAATATTATATTTCTCAGGTAGATAAATATCTAGCTAATATTTAAGTGATGAAGTTACAACAGCATACTTCCAATTGTGTCAGGCTAAAAGTGTTCCAAGGCAAGAATTGGTGTGCGATCATTACACACTCAGGTCACATTCTGAACTGATATTCTGGCCATTGCTCATAGCCCAGTAGTTGAAGAATAGACATTGACCAGGATAGCAAGAAAACTTCACTGCTTTTCTTTGAAATTCTACTTCATAATGTAGAATTTTTACATTCAAGAGCAAGTGAAGACAGGGTCTTATGCTTACTGTCTTGTCTAAAAGACAGATTTTAGGAATCTTGTCACAGTGACTGCATTCAGCTTCCGAGATTGTATTAGTAACATGTTGTAGTTCATTTCTATTGTCTGTCACAAGAGGTGTGAATGATTATTTAAGAGTATGCTAATGTGTGTTCATTAATGTCACACAATACAATTTAATTTTAAGCCTCCAAATGTCATATCTGCATTGTTACTAGGATTGCCTGCATAAACATTTCCCATCTTTGTTCAAACTCACCTCCCCTGCTGCTAACATGCTCATTCACAACTCTGTTACCTGGTTCACACCAAACCCCAGCTTGTTAACAAGCCCCTGTGCTCATTGACCTGTACCAGCTCCTGCTGAACAATGTTTCGATCTTGAAATTCTCATTTATCCTTTGAAATTCCTCCATTGCCTTCATATCTCTATAGCCTCATCTAACTTCACAATCCTCTGAAATCTCTGCAGGCCTCTAACTCTGGCTTCTTGAACATTTACAGTCTTATTTCTTCAACTGTTGTTATCTCTCCCTTCAGTTTCCGGGGCCAAAGATCTGGAGTTTCCTCCACAAATATCCGCACCATGCTTTCAGCTTTTCAGGTGCTCCTCTGAGCATAACATTTGATCAAATTCTTGGGTCATGTGCTTGAACATCTACCTACATGACTCTGTGTCATTCTTGACTTTACAATGCCTTTGTGAAGCACCTTGGGCATTTTACTGCATTAAATGTGCTTATTGTTCAACAAACAATGAGAATGGAGAGGAGTAGCGGAAGGGAGAACCATCGTACACATAATATGTCACAATGTCTGAAACAAATTCAGGGACAATGAAGTAAATAAAAATATAAATTTTGTGGCAGGAAAAGGCCATTTGGCCTTTCAAGCTTATTCTGTATTTCTTAAGGAATATCCTGATTTTTTACGACAGCACACTTTTATTATGTTATCTAATATTATAATATTCTTATATTATCTTGTATTAACTAGGCTATTCAGGCCATCAACTTAATCTACCATTAATGAGATCATGGCTGATCTGATAATCCTCAACTCCAATCTCCTGCCTTTTCCCTATAACCTTTGGTTCCCTTACTGATTAAAAATCTGTTTATCGCAGCCTTGAATATTCTTAATGACCCAGCCTCTATAGCCTTCTGAACTAAAGAATTCCATAGCTTCACCACCCTCTGAGAGAAGAAACTCCTCCAGATTTTTGACTGACATGGGTGATCCCTGATTCAGGCTATGCCCTCTGATTTCTTCTGCAAGGGGAAACAATTTTTCTGCATCTACCCCATCAAAGAACAAAGAACAAAGAAAATTACAGCACAGGAACAGGCCCTTCGGCCCTCCAAGCCTGCGCCGATTGAGATCCTCTGTCTAAATCTGTCATCTATTTTCTAAGGGTCTGTGTTCCTTTGCTCCCTGCCCATGCATGTACCTGTCCAGATACATCTTAAAAGTCACTATTGCGTCTGCGCCTACCACCTCTGCTGGCAACGCGTGCCCTGCACCCCCACCATCTGCGTAAAGAACTTTCCACGCATATCTCTCATAAACTTTCCTCCTCTCACTTTGAACTCATGACCCCAGTAATTGAGTCCCCCACTCTGGGGAAAAGCTTCTTATTATCCACCTTGTCTATACCCCTCATGATTTTATAGACATCAATCAGGTCCCCGCTCAATCTCCGTCTCTCTAATGAAAATAGTCCTAATCTACTCAACCTTTCTTCATAGCTAGCACCCTCCATACCAGGCAACATCCTGGTGAGCCTCCTCTGCACCCTTTCCAAAGCATCCACATCCTTTTGGTAATGTGGCGACCAGAACTGTACACAGTTCTCTAAATGTGGCCGAACCAAAGTCTTATACAACTGTAACATGACCTGCCAGCTCTTTTACTCAATACCCCGTCCGATGAAGGAAAGCATGCCGTATGCCTTCTTGACCACTCTATTGACCTGCGTTGCCACCTTCAGGGAACAATGGACCTGAAAACCCAGATCGCTCTGTACATCAATTTTCCCCAAGACTTTTCCATTTGCTGTATACTTTGCTCTTGAATTAGATCTTCCAAAATGCATCACCTTGCATTTGCCCGGATGGCAAATGTTCCTCAAAAATAGTTTTATGTTTCAATAAGGTTGTCTCTGATTCATTTAAACTTCGATGAGAACAGACACAAACTACACAATGTCTCCTCATAAAAATACTCTCCATACCAGGATCACAATGGGGCAGCACAGTGGCTCAGTGGTTAGCTCTGCTGCCTCACAACGCCAGGAACCTGGGTTCAATCCTACCCTCAGGTGTGGAGTTTGCACATTCTCCCCGTGTCTACGTGGGTTTCCTCCAGGTGCACTGGTTTCCTCCCACAGCCCAAAGATGTGCAGGCTAGGTGGATTGCCCATGGTGCTCAGTGATGTGTAGATTAGGTGGGTTATTGTAGGATGGGCCTGGGTGGGATGCTCTGGGTGTAGGTGTGGACTTGTTGGGCTGAATAGCTTATTTCCACACTGTAGGGACTCTGTGATTCAAATGAGTGAACCTACTCTGGGTTGTCTCTAACACCAATGTACCTTTCCTTTGATAAATGGACCAACACTCCAAGTGCATTCAAGACAGATATTTTGTGTTGAAATCCCTAAGAATTCACAAATCCCTTAGGTAAGGAATTCTAACAATTCATAACTGTTCCACTTCATTCCTGTTATGCTTTGGTTAGTTGTTGTACATCGTATTTATCTCAAAGTAACAGAGAGTTCAAAATTCATTTATATGGCTTGAAACATCTTAGAATTTTTCTGAGCATTCACTATGCAGGGTGGTCATTCTGATAAATTGCATGTCTTGTCTCTTTCCAGAATTCCCTAAGTAAGTAGTCCATCATGTGACCCGCTGACACCACCCACAAGCTAAAGCAATCAGACATTGCACAAGGATCAATAATCAGGCAAGTTTAGTCAATTACAACAATCTCAGTGCAAAACATCATACTACTTATTCTGAGTCTATTGACCTGTGTTAGATTTCTCAGACAGTGGAAATATTGGCTGAACATATAGCCTATTAAACCCCATAAGAAGTTATACATTCATTGGGATCACCTCCCATTCTTCTAAACCACAAAGAATGTCAGTCTGTTTTTTTCAATCTTCTTTTATTGGCCATTGTTTCAATGCACTCCAGAATGGGATGTGGGTGTAACTGACAAGGCCAGGTTTTAACCCCTTACCAGTTGCTCCTAGGGAAACGAGAGTGACTGCCCTTGACATCAAGGCCTCATTTGACTAAATTTGGCATCAAAATCCTGAGCAAACTGGAGTCATGCCTATTACATAGGACGATGCTTGTTGGAGGTAAATCAATCTGTTCCAGGGCATCTCGGCAGGAGTTCCTCAGGGTAGGGCACGATGCCCAAATATTGTTGGCTGCTTCTCACCATTATCAGGTCAGAAGTGGGGATATTCAATGATGATTGAAAATGTTCAGTATCATTTATGACTCCTCAGATATGTGGTAGTCTGTATTTATATGCTGTGAGACCTGAACAATGTCTGGCTTGGGCTGATAAGTGGCAAGTAACATGTGCTGGACAATGACTATCTCCACTAGGGAGAACCCAGTCACTGCTCTTTGACATCAACGGCATTACTACCATTGAATCCCCACTATCAATGTGGTTGCTGTTGACTAGATAGTGAAAGGGACAACAATATAAATACAGTGACTATAAGAATGGTTCAATGGTGGAGAATTCTGCAGTGCATAGCTCACCTCCTCTCTCCCCCAATTTTTGAGCACAATCTTCAAGGTTCAAGTCTTATGTACAACACTTTTCACTTGCTTTGATGTATGTAGCTTCAACAATATCCAAGAAGCCTGACATCATTCAGAGCATAGCATTCCACTAGATTGGTACCCTGTCCACCACTTCACCCCGTTCACCTGCACTGCTGATGAGCAGTGTTACATCAGATGTACTGGAACTCCCTTCCTAAAAGCACTGTAGTTATTCCTGCATTCCAGACTACAACAATTCAAGAAGACAGCTTGCTCACTGCTGCCTTCTCTGGGGAAATCTCCAAGCCATTGATACCCACACTCCATGAAAATGTTAAAAAGAAGATTGCAATAATTGTCATTGTGAAAGCAAGGCCAGAATTTATTGTCCATCCTTAACATCCTGTACATTCATGGACATAGATTCCATAACAGGTATGTGCATCACACCACACTAAATTATCATAGAATCCCTACAGTGTGCAAACAAGCTATTCTGCCCATCAATACCACACTGACCCTCTAAAGAGTGTCCCTTCTAGACCCACACCCCCACGCTACACCTATAACCCTGCATTTCCCATACTAACCTACCTAGCCTGCACGCCTCTGGGCAATATGGGCAATTTAGCGTGGCCAATCCAGCTAACCTGCATGTCTTTGGACTGATGGAGGAAACAGGATCACCTGGGAGAAGGCCAGGCAGATACAGGGAGGATAAGCAAACTCCAGAGAGACAGTTACCTGAGACTGGATTCAAACCCAGGGCTCTGGCACTGTGAGGCAGCAGTGCTAACTACTGAGTCACCATGATGCCCCGATTGGTCATCAGCATCATTCCTCAGGCATTCAGAATTGACCAGAAAATGTTGTCCAATTACAGAAACACACCTAATGTTGGTCACTGTGTTGTGAGTTTTAGAAGTGTGGGCTAGTTGGCTATGGTCAGTAAAAATGAGGGTCAAGATCACTGTAGATGGAAAGAGTATGTATATACTAAATATACACACTGTGCACTTTTCAACTCAACACCGTAGCTGGCAGCCATTTGCTGATTCATTTCTGAGAGCAATGCCCTGATCAGGGTCAACCTGTTGGTTTAAAATTTAAATAAAGACTGGCAGTTAACTGTCAATTGGAATGGGTGCATTTTCCTTGGCAATGCCTGTGCCAATCAGAGCCCATCTGCCACCCATCCAATATGCTTTGCTTATGCAGTATGTTGAATAGGTATTCTAGCAAATTGTTGGAAAGAGTTCAGCTCTGACAAAACTTGTCTTTTTTTCAACAATACTCTCCTTCAATTACCAAGTGATAATTTCTAAAGGAGATAGTGAATGAGTTGGAATTCTACAATAACTGATAATATTTGTTATGATCAGTTGTCATGTCAATGTTTGAATCCAGTGACAGCTTTAGGGGCTTCAAAAATCCAGGGGTTAGATTGCATCCTTTGAAAGCAGGATTGAAAGTTTCAAATTGTATGTTGGCTACCTGGTGCCAGCACAAGGAAATCTCAAACTAGTTTGAAAGGATATTGAAAAGGAATTGTGATAGGGTAGAAACCCAATGGTTGTCATCCATGTTAGAGCCAACAGCATTGGGAAGATGAGGGCCAGAAGTTCTGTTTGGAGAGCTCCAGCGACAAGGACCTACATGAAAGAACAGGGCCAAGTTTCATAATCTCTGACTGCAAGTCAGCAATGAGCTAAACAGATCAGAGGGATAAACACATGGCTGGAGGGGTGGTTTGGAAAGTGATTATCTCACTTTATGGAATACAAGCACCTGTAAAAGGACAGAAAGGAACAGTAATATTGGGATAGGCTTCCCTGACTGGGTTATGGCAAAAATTACAAAATTAAAATTATGAGTGAGGAAATTAATAAATCCAACTCCCGCACATCTCAGATGTCCTCGTTTTTCATGGACCACAAGTGGTCGAGAACGCCCTCGACTGTGTCTCCCGCATTTCCCGCAACTCATCCCTTACACCCCATACCCTCAATAACAACCAAAAGAGAACCCCCCTCGTCCTCACATACCACCCCACCAACCTTTGGATCGAACACATCATCCTCCAACACTTCCGTTGTCTGCAAGCCGACCCCACCATCAAAGACATTTTTCCCTTCTCACCCTTGTCCGCTTTCCAATGGGACCGCTCTATCTGTGACTCCCTTGTCTGCTCCACACTCCCCATCCAGCTCCAATACACCCGGCACTTTTCCCTGTAACAGCAGGAAGTGCTACACCTGTCCTCTCACCTCCTCCCTTACCCCCATCCCAGGCCCAAGAAGACTTTCCACATCCAGCAGATGTTTACCTGCACATCCGCCAATGTGGTATACTGCATCTGCTGTTCCCAGTGTGGCCTCCTGTACATTGGGGAAACCAAACGGAGTCTTGGGGACCGCTTTGCAGAACACCTCCGCTCGGTTTGCAATAAACAACTGCACCTCCGTTGCGAACCATTTCAACTCCCCCTCCCATTCCTTAGATGACATGTCCATCCTGGGCTTCCTGCAGTGCCATAATGATGTCACCCGTAGGTTGCAGGAACAGCAACTCATATTCTGCTTGGGAACCCTGCAGCCCAATGGCATCAATGTGAATTTCACAAGCTTCAAAATCTCCCCTCCCCCCACTGCATCCCGAAACCAGTCCAGCTCGTCCCCACCTCCATAACCTGTTCTTCCTCTCACCTATCCCCTCCTCCCACCTCACGCCCCACCCCCATTTCCTACCTACTAACCTCATCCCTTCCCCTTGACCTATCTCCTCCCTCCCTCCCCACCTACACTGGCCTTTACTGGCTCCACCCCCGCCTCTTTAACTTGTCTGTCTCCTCTCCACCTATCTTCTCCTCTAGCCATCTTCAATCTGCCTCTCCCTCTCTCCCAATTTATTTCAGAACCACCTTCCCCTCCCCCATTTCTGATGAAGGGTCTAGGCCCGAAACGTCAGCTTTCCTGTTCCTAAGATGCTGCTTGGCCTGCTGTGTTCATCCAGCTCTACACCTTTTTATCTCGGATTCTCCAGCATCTGTAGTTCCCATTATCTCTGACTAAATTGCAGTAGCAAGTTTAAGTGAGTGATGTTGGCATGGTAGCAATGGCCTAATGGTGTTGTCCTTAACTGTCAATCAAAGACCCAGATAACATTCTGGGGATCTGGTTTAGAATCCCGCCATGGCAGGTGAATTGAACAAAAGAAAATATGGAATTAAGAATCCAATGATGACCTTGAATACATGGATTAATTGCTGGAAAATCTCATCTGGTTCACTAATGTCCTTTAGGGAAGGAAACTGGTCTGGCCTTCATGTGAGTCCAGATTCTTAACTGGGCAATAAGGGATGGACAATAAATGCTGATCAGAGACAATGGGAACTGCAGATGCTGGAGAATCCGAGGTAACAAAGTGTGGAGCTGGATGAACACAGCAGGCCAAGCAGCATCTTAGGAGCTAAAGGTCCAGGCCCAAACCGCCAGCTTTTGTGTTCCTAAGACAATAAATGCTGCCTGATCATTGACATCTTCAACCTGTGGATGAATAAACAAAAAACATTATGGAGACATAACTGCAGAATGGTTGGAGTGTGAAATAGATACAGCAAATTGACAAGGGAAGCTAAGGAGAATGTTGGATTTGGAGAAAGAACCCTGATGATTAAATATCAAATCACTTCAATGCCAGTAGACAATAGGAAATATAAACACGTTATAAAGACATTATAAGCAGAATTAAGAAATAGAAAAAGGTGCTAGATTGGAGTGGGAGTTGTGTATCAGTCTCCTAATACCAACTGTGAAGTGGCATATTGCATGGATATAGAGTTTAGCCAGCATGTAGCAAAGACAACATGTTTCCAAAATGGAATTCTTACTTATCGTTTAGACAAGAGGATTGGCTGATGGCAGAAATGCTTGAATGTGTTCAGGATATTTTTCTGAAGCAATTTGCTTCGTCTATTTCTTTGTTCACTAGAATAATAGCTAGGTTGGCATTTATTGCACCTCCCTAATTGCAGTTGAAAGTCAACCACATAGCTGTCGGTGTGGAGTCACATGGAGGCCAGATGGGGTGAGGATGGCAGATTTCCTTCTCTAAAGGACATAAATGAACCAGTGGGCTTAAATCAGGTGGAGTTCTGGATTATTAGTCCAGTGACATTATCACTGTGTCACCACTTTCCCAAATGTGTCCTCTGCATGTGCCCTGAAGTGAAAAGCAGAAAGATCATATTAGAAGGCATTTAAGAACTAAATTTAAGAATTCAGATTAATGCATGGACTGCAGAAGTTCTTCCAAAGGCAACTCAACACAAATGTCTCAAGGACAAGCCTGCCTTGAGTACATTGAATACATTAGTAAAACCCACAAAAAATAATTTGAGAAAATATATTCTTAATGATTTCAATGTGATGAGACAGAGAATGCAGTAAACATGGCCAAATCTGCTAATGAATAAAATGACAGAAGATCAGTGGGAGGTGTTTAACTAGTTTAATGTGATACAAAATCAGTTTATACCCCTGGGAAAAGTGCTGTCCTTTCCAAATAAAAAAAAACATGGACAACTAAAGAGATAACTGAATTTAAAACCAAAGTTAAAAAAATTGCAAAATCTATCTGGAGAGAGATAAAAGGCAACAAAAAGTAACAGAACAGATAGATTGAATGAAACCTTGTTGAAGTGTTATGGACCTTACTTGTTGGATGTAAGCTGATGGCCCATCTCAGGAAGGCTCGCTGAAGCACATGCCAAACAAATAGAGCAAGGCCACCAGCGACCTTTCTCCAGGAAGCTCTCAATCCTTAGGTTCACCACTATTTATGGGAGCTTTCTGGGCCTTCCCTTTATATTTCCCTTTAAGGAAAATATTCTGCCTGGAAGTCAGTGGTGAGTGGGGTTCCACAGGGCTCTGTCCTTGGGCCTCTACTGTTTGTAATTTTTATTAATGACTTGGATGAGGGGATTGAAGGATGGGTCAGCAAGTTTGCAGACGACACAAAGGTCGGAGGTGTCGTTGACAGTATAGAGGGCTGTTGTAGGCTGCAGCGGGACATTGACAGGATGCAGAGATGGGCTGAGAGGTGGCAGATGGAGTTCAACCTGGATAAATGCGAGGTGATGCATTTTGGAAGGTCGAATTTGAAAGCTGAGTACAGGATTAAGGATAGGATTCTTGGCAGTGTGGAGGAACAGAGGGATCTTGGTGTGCAGATACATAGATCCCTTAAAATGGCCACCTAAGTGGACAGGGTTGTTAAGAAAGCATATGGTGTTTTGGCTTTCATTAACAGGGGGATTGAGTTTAAGAGTCGTGAGATCTTGTTGCAGCTCTATAAAGCTTTGGTTAGACTGCACTTGGAATACTGCGTCCAGTTCTGGATGCCGTATTATAGGAAAGATGTGGATGCTTTGGAGAGGGTTCAGAGGAGGTTTACCAGGATGCTGCCTGGACTGGAGGGCTTATCTTATGAAGAGAGGTTGACTGAGCTTGGTCTCTTTTCATTGGAGAAAAGGAGAAGGAGAGGGGACCTAATTGAGGTATACAAGATAATGAGAGGCATAGATAGAGTTGATAGCCAGAGACTATTTCCCAGGGCAGAAATGGCTAGCACGAGGGGTCATAGTTTTAAGCTGGTTGGTGGAAAGTATAGAGGGAATGTCAGAGGTGGGTTCTTTACACAGAGAGTTGTGAGAGCATGGAATGCGTTGCCAGCAGCAGTTGTGGAAGCAAGGTCATTGGGGTCATTTAAGAGACTGCTGGACATGCATATGGTCACATAAATTTGAGGGTGCATACATGAGGATCAATGGTCGGCACAACATTGTGGGCTGAAGGGCCTGTTCTGTGCTGTACTGTTCTATGTTCTATGTTCTATATCTTATACCATCCTGGATTTTCTTTGTTGTTGATGGCTGGCTGAGGTTTTGGGTATTTATACCTTGTGTAAGAGTCCACCACAGAAATTCACTTACACATATTGTGTATGACCACTCACAATAATATTTGCTGCCCCTTGCTGTTCCTTAGCTCTACACTTTTCCATATTTTATTCTTTTGCTCTGTTATCCTCCCTTACTAATGTACTGATCCCGTTCCCTATTATCAATGCAACACCACCTTCTTTCCCTTCATGCCTGTTACTTAAAATTGAGTCAGTTAGCTCAGGTGATGGGATGGCTGGTTTGCAGTACAGAGTGATGCCAACAGACAGGTTCAATGCCTGGGTGAAGGTCACGACTTCTTATCCTTACCCCATGCCTGAGGTGTGGTGACTGTCAGGTTAAAATCATCACCCAATTGGCTACCTTGCTCTAATGGGAGAATAACCCTATGGTCCACTGGGACTCTGATGGTTTTCCATACACTTCAATGTTTTTAAAGTTAAGTTCCTAGTCCCGATCACCTTTCAGCCCAACAGGTTCACATCGACCCTTAGAGCATCCCACTCAGCCCCATCCCCCTAAAACATACCTGAGGTACAGATACCTGAACACTATGGGCAATTTAGCATGACCAATCCACCTAACCTGCACATCTTTGGACTGTGGGAGGAAACAGGAGCGCCCGGAGGAAACCCACACAGACACGGGGAGAATGTGCAAACTCCACACAGACAGTCACCCGAGGCTGGAATCAAACCCAGGTCCTTGGCGCTGTGAGGCAGCAGTGTTAACCACTGAGCCACTGTGCTGTAACAGAATGCAGCTCACTTTATATTTGTTTGACATTATTCTACTTTTGTGATCGAGGTGTTGTTGAAGTAGCAATGTCAATAATCCAGAGTTCCAGGCTAATGTTTTGAGAACATAGGTTCAAATCTCAGTCTTGCAGACGGTGAAATTTGTATTCAATGGAATCCAGAACGTTAATAAAAGTTAGTCTCATGATGGCATGTAATCAACATTCTGCCATCCTTACCTTAGAAATATGCCCCCTTGTCTTGAAAACCCCTGCCCTAAGCAAAAGATAGTGGCCATTTATCCTATCCATGCCCCTCAAGATTTCATAAACCTGTATAAGGTCACCCTTTAATGTCCTACACTCCAGTAAAAATACTACCTATCGGTCCAAGCCTGAATGCTTACTGCATGGTGTTATGAACCACTTCTGTATCTGAGGAGTTGTGAATGGAACTGAACATTGTGCAATTATAAGCCGATATCCACATTTCTGAAGGTATGTTGAATTGGGGGTGGAGAAGAACAATGTAAAAATATATAAAAATGTTTGGGCCTCAGACACGCCACTAAAAGTTAGGCAGTTATGTCCTGCAACTGGGTGA
Source organism: Stegostoma tigrinum (assembly GCF_030684315.1). Classification (NCBI taxonomy): domain Eukaryota; kingdom Metazoa; phylum Chordata; class Chondrichthyes; order Orectolobiformes; family Stegostomatidae; genus Stegostoma; species Stegostoma tigrinum. The sequence continues at coordinate 182,399,143 of NC_081354.1, read as the reverse complement.
TTGGTTTCCTGCAGTCACAAACATCTTCCTTTGTACTGGGCACAACGAGGTTTCCCTGATTTCCATTGACTTCCACCTTACCATAGCTCTCTGATGCACACTTAGCCAAATGTCTCGTTGATGTCGGGGTAGTCACTCACATCTCACCTCCAGTGATGCATTCTTTTGCTTATGTTTGGATCAAATCTGTGTTGAGGCCTGAAACCTGAAGGTTCTGGTGAAATCTAAATTGAGCATCAGTGAAAATGTTATTGCAGTATAAATGGAGCATGGTATCACTGTCAACAACTCCTGTATCACTTTGTCAATGATTGAGAATAGACAGACAGGGCAGGAATTTTCTAAATTGGATTTGTACAGCTTTTCATAAATAGGACATTCCTGGGAATTTTCCACAATGTAAGATAGATTCCAGTATTTTAGTTGCAAAGGGAGAGCTTCACTGGGGACATAGATAGTTCTGGAACATAACATTTCTGCATACTTTCAGTCAGGAGATTGTTGGGCCAAAAGCTTTTTATCATCTTCATAATTCCAGCCATTCCCTGGTATGATGTAAAATAAATCAAATTGGCTGAAGACTGGCATCTGAGTTGATGGCATCTCAGCAGGAGGCTAAGTTGGATCATAAATTTCAAACTTCTGTTTGCAAATATTTCACCTTTCCTTTTACACTCGTGTACTGAAGCCCGCTGTCCTTGAAGGTGGGGATGATCACGCAGTGACCTCCTCCGTTAACTATCTAATTGTTTCCTATGAATCATGACCAAATGTGGGGCAATGTTTTTATCTAATCTATTGGTTATGGGATCACTAAGCTCTGTCTATAGCTTTCTGATCTACAGAATACCAGTTCATCAGTTGAGATGTGATAATCAGCACAAGATATCCCTGCATGCCAATCGTTGGCTTGATCAGTTTTTAGAATCTAATAGAGGAGACTGCATGAGTTCTAATGTTGAGGGCTCCCATGTCTTTCCTGAGGACTGCATACATCTGCACTGCCATCTCTGGCCAGTCTTTCTTACAAATGGGCAAGGACATACCTAGGGATGATGACGGAAGTTTTTGGTAGATTGATGTAAGTTCTAAGTTAATAAATATGAATATGTAACGCTATTTCTCAAGTGGCCTGTGGAACAGTTCTCCCAATTTTGGCATCGCTTCCAAATATCAGTGAGGAAGACTTTGAAATGTTGACTGGGCTGGATATGCCTTTGTCATATCTAAAGCTAGATTATTGTTGGGTTTTATATCTGACGTTATCCTTATCAGGCCTTTTCACAGCTGACTGACCCAAATGAGTCGCTTGATGAGACATATCAGAGAACAGTTAAGAAGCAGCTGTCACAGTTTGCCACAGCCCTGGTCCAACTCCATTTTTTCCAGGATCCAAGATCAAGCTTAAGATCACCCAAAAGTCTGTGACTCTTGACTCAACTCGTATCAGCTCTATTATTGGTGCCTATGTCTTAATTTACAACATTCTTAAACTTTGGCGTTTTCTCCCTAAATGTCTGTGTTTTTGTTGCTTCCTCTAATAAATTCTAAAATCATCAATCTTTCATCCAGCTTTTGGTCACTTGTCCTAATTTCTCCTTATGCAGTTTGGTGTCAAATCCTGTTTGATCTCACTCCTATTTTTTACTGTTTAAGATAGTATGAAGTTGTAATTGACACTGTTGAGCTGAAAAACAAAAGTAAATAATGACAATGTTCTTAAAGAATTCACATTTCCTTTAATTCTAATGATAAGCTCATCATATCCCTGTAAGGTAAAGTTGGCATCGCCCCGGAAGACATCAGGGCTGCTCTCTCATTAGGGAGGGAGAGATGACTGGTGGTGGTTGAACATGAGGGTCATCGTGCCTCAGGTGAGAGGTGATGTTGAGAATATTGGGCCTTTATTGTGACCTTGGCCAGTGTGGAAATTGAACCCATGTTGTTTACATCACTCTGTAAGCTAACATAATCAACGGACTTAACTAACCTCTATACCTGTGCAGGGCTGAAGATTGCCATGCTTTCATAAATACCAGAGCCAATCGTCTGACTCTGAATCTATTGTGGCTATTGTTCATTTTGCTATTGTTATCCTGTGCACCTCAATGCTTCTCACTCTCAATGGGCTTTGTCAATTGCTTACGTCACCAATTTGATCCCATTCCTTTTCAAAAAAATTGAAAGAACTGCAGAAGCTGTAAATCAGGAATAAAAACAGAGTTGTTGGAGAAGCTCAGATAACAAAGTGTGAAGCTGGATGAACACAGCAGGCCAAGCAGCATCTCAGGAGCACAAAAGCTTTTGTGCTCCTGAGATGCTGCTTGGCCTGCTGTGTTCATCCAGCTTCACACTTTGTTATCTTGGATTCTCCAGCATCTGCAGTTCCCATTATTGCTGGAGAAGCTCAGCGGGTCTGCAACATCTGTGAAGAAAAAAAAAATCAGCGTTAACATTTTGGGCCCAGTGACCCTTCCTCAGGCCCAAAATGTGAACTCTATTTTTTTCTTCACAGATGCTTCCAGACTTGCTGAGTTTCTCCGGCAAATTCTTTTCATTCTTTTTCATTATCCTTTATGAAATCAAATGCAAGGCTAATGGTAGAGCCTACATTTTAAAGCCTCTTTCTCCAGGAGCTGATTTGCCAATTGAAAAATGCTGAAACTGTGATTGATACAGTTTCCTAGGCTAGGGTATTAAGGTTATGAAAGTAAGTTGGGCAGATAAATTTAAACACAAAGCAGTCAAGATGCAATTAAAATTGACGTACTGGGTTTACTAGTATTGTAGAAGAGTGTAAAGTGCATGTTAGGGTTTCAGCTGCTTGTTTTACATCTCAATTAAATTTACTTTTGGAAGTCAAACTTGGGGCAGTGATGCGAGAACAAGCTAACAAGATAATTTGTTTCTAGCCATGTTACAATATTGCATTAATCTTAGAGTAATGCTGTACATTCTACTAGTGCCAGCTCTTTGAAAGAGCTAGCCAACCTGTTTCAGAGTCATTGATGTTTCACCAGAGCATTGAATAAATTCATCTGATGATTATATCTGCTTGGTTTTTGAAATTTATTATGCCAACAGCTGCCACCACATTCTCTTACCATTGGCTACTGCTTCCCTCAGAATGCCCACTAAGAATTAATAACAATAATCCCATATTTCTGCCTCAAAAAGGTTATTTCCTGATGAATAACGTGGAGATGGAGCGTCAAGTTTCAAGTAGAAGTACAATGAATCCAGACAATTTTTCAATACACTAAAATCCCTTCCACCCTTTGGTGCATTGGTTTTCAGGAATCACCTGATACAGAATGGAAGAAAATCCAATGCCAATCATAGCTGTTCTGCTTCTCTGAAAGTAGATTAGGAATGAAAAATGATTAAAGAGGTGAGCCAGGCTGAATAAATGTAATGTAGTTATTCCTATATGTATGATATTTGTAACAGAAGATACTTATTTTCAAGACATCACTGTATTGATTTTTGAGAGGTGAATACCACTTCCAGGCAAAAATGTTTTGAAATTTGAAATTTATGACAAAAGTAGACTTTTCAGGAATTTTGATGGCAATCTGGTCTCATGAACAAAGTTATTCCCAAATTTTGTCTTCACAGAATCTGCCTGACTCCTTTAATTGTTTCCAAAATGTTCTATTTTTGTAGAATAATCTATTTGTTTATGACACCAGGAACACAAATAGATTTCTAGTTGAACAGCTGGAATTCAAGACAATGGTGTTCTATAGCTCCCTTTGACACTGGCAAGATTAGAAATTCAATTAGTTCTTTTTTCCAACTAATAGTGTTCTTCTTTGATTTTGCACATAAGTGTAATTTACATATTTTTAAAAATAAGTGCAATCTCCAACAATCAGAAGCTTAAAAAATCAATTTTGTTGCAGACATTTTCAGATGTGTCATTTCAGTACCACACTGTTACCTTCAATGTTGCCACCCTTCAGTTTGTAACATTCACAGCCCTGGGTCTGAAGATAATGAGATCAAATCCCTTTAAAGAGCACCAAATTTGGGATGACAAACTTTAGTGAAGCTTTAAGGGAGTGCATTGGCAACAGTGCTATCTTTCAGTTGAATTATTAACTGAATAGGGAGTTTTCCCAGTGTTCTAAGAAATATTAATCCTGTCAGGCAGTGTGACAGAAACAGCTTTTAAAGAAAATAGTGTATAAAAATAGGGAAGTATTGCTAAAACCAAGCAAAACACTAGTTATATCACAGCTGACATATTAACAACAATTTTGGGCCCCCTTTTTTTAAGGAAAGACATACTGATATTGGAAGCAGTCCAGGAAAGATTACCTAGGTTGCCCTCTGGTATGGAGAGACTGTCTTGTGAGGCGATATGGAATAGTTTGGGCCTGTGCTCATTAGAGTTTGGAAGAATGAGAGACAACTTTATTTAAACAGACAAGATTCCTGGGGGACTCGACAGAGTAAATATTGGAAGTTGTTTTCCCTTGTAGAACAGACTAGGAGGGTATAATCTCAGAGTGAAGGGCTGCCCAATTAAGACAGAGATATCGAGAAAATTCTTCTTTCAGATGGTAATGAATCACACAATTCCTTACCAGAGTGGGTTATGGATCATTAACTAGAATCAAGGTTGGGATAGACACATTTTCATTCGGTAAAGGAATCAAGGGTTATGGAGATAAGGAAAGAAAATAGAATGGTGGATTATCTGCTCCTGTGTCTTTTGGTCTCATAAATTATGTAAGATTATTATGTGATTCATTGCTTTATGCAAATTGGCCACTGTTTTTCCTATATAGTTGCAATGGTCTTACATTAAAGGTTCTTCACAGAGTGCAAAGCACTTTAAAATTTTGTGAAATTATGAAAGGTGCCACATCAATGTAATTCCTTTCCATTCTCTATTTCAATGGAAATCACTTTCATAGAATGTTAACTTGTGGTACTGAAAAAAGTGGCCATTCAGCCAATTGTCTATGCACTAGCTCTTTGAAAGGGAGGTGTAATTAATCTTATGATATAACAAAGTGTGGAGCTGGATGAATACAGCAGGCCAAGCAGCATCTTAGGAGCACAAAAGTTGATGTTTTGGGCCTATACCCTTCCCACATCCCTTCTCTTTCTGTACAACCCTGCAAGTATTCTCTTTTGTGCATACATTCATTGTCTTTTGGCAGTTAACATTGAATTTACTTCCACATTCCATTCAATCAATGTATTCTGGATCACAACAACTAGTTTCCTAAAGAAAAATCCAACTCTTCTTCCTTGTTCTAATCACAATGCTCTTTAGCACAACAATTAATGTGTATAAATAATGTTAATGATTATAATGAGGGATAATGGGAACTGCAGATGCTGGAGAACCCAAGATAACAAAGTGTGGGGCTGGACACAGCAGGCCAAGCAGCATCTTAGGAGCACAAAAGCTGACGTTTCAGGCTTAGACCCTTCATCAGAAAAGGGGGAAGGTGAGAGGATTCTGAAGTAAATAGGGAGAGAGGGGGAAGTGGACTGAGGATGGATAGAGGAGAAGATAGGTGGAAAAGAGAGTATGGGTGGAGAGGTAGGGAGGGGATAGGTCAGCCTGGGGAGGATGGACAGGTCAAGGGGGTGGGATGAGGTTAGTAGGTAGGAAATTGAGGTGCAGCTTGAGGTGGGAGGAGGGGATAGGTGAGAGGAAGAACAGGTTAGGCAGGCGGTAACAAGCTGGGCTGGTTTTGGGATGCGGGGCGGGGGGGGGGGGAAGCTGGTGAAATCCACATTGATACCATAATCCTGCAACCCCTCCCCGGACTGACCTACCCCCTCCCTACCTCCCCACCCATACTCTCCTGTCCACCTATTTTCTCCTCTTTCCATCTTCAGTCCACCTCCCCTTTTCTCCCTATTTATTTCAGAATCCTCCCCCCATCCACCTTTTCTGCTGAAGGGCCTAGGCCCAGAATGTCAGCTTTTGTCTTCCTAAGATGTTGTTTGGCCTGCTGTGTTCATCCAGACCCAGACTTCGTTGTCAATGATTATAATGAGTTTGGGGCGAAGATGTAAGTTTGGCTAACTTAGTATGAGCAATTCACCTCTGATAAAAGCCTGAACGTATGTGTTTATATTTTGACTTTAGTCTGGTTCTCAACTTGAGCATGCAAAGCTTTGGTTTGCAAAGAGTTAAGCCCTCTAAGATTACAGCATCTAAGTCTGAGGGTGAGCTGTGAAATCAGTTGGATATCGTTTTTCCAGACACTGGGCAGAAACCTAATGCTCTTGTCTTGTTGAAATATTTTTTTTTTAAATCTCCAGGTTTTGATTATAACAAACCCCAATACCCTCCCCTTTACCCATCCCACCTCACTTCTTTCCCTTCCTCCCCTCTGTTTGAAGTCTGAACTTCCTATTTTAGCACCAGAGCAACGTGAGCAGCTCATCTGCTCGAACCTCCGACTTCCCACCTTCAGCACCATCGTACCCCGGACAGCTCCTCCATTCAGCTTGAACGCCACAGCTCCGCAAACTGCTTCTCGGCTGGAAATTTCACTTTCCGGTTTCAGTTCCACAGACCCGCTGATAACATTCTGCTCGAAGCCCTGGATTTTCAGATTTAGCGCGACCGATCCCGGGACAGCTCCTCAGGTCAAAGATCTGACTTTCCAGTGTCAACACCAACGCTTTCCGGACAGCTCCTCTGCCCGAAGCTGCGACTTTCCAGTTTCAGAACCCGAATCCCGGACAGCTCCTGTGCTCGGAGCTTTGGCTTTCCAATTTCAGAACCATCGCTGCCCGGACAGCTCTCCCGGTCGAAGCTCTAAGTTTCCTTTCGGCGCCAGAGACATTCCACGGCTCCGAGAGCGGCACCTTCCACCATGAACAGTTCTGGCGATCAGTTGGAATACATCGGAGGCTTCCCTGCGCTTAACGGAGAAGAACTGAAAGTAGCCCTGCCCGTCATCTTGGGGGTCATCTGCCTGGTTGGTTTGGTGGGCAACAGCCTGGTGGTGATGGTCCTGCTGAGGGACCTCAGGCAAGGCAAGAGCACAGCAGTCCATGGCTTGATCCTGTCGCTGAGCATCACAGAATTCTTTCTACTGTTGTTATGCGCTCCCCTGCGAGTCTCCACTACCCCCAGGCAAGGCTGGTCACCAAGCTGGGTGCTGTGCAAATCATCAGAGTACCTCCTGCATGCATGCCTCTCGGCTAAGAGCTTCACCTTGGCAGCAGTGGGGCATGCCCGGTACAGACATGTGAGCCACTTGGCAAAACACGGCCATCCAGAGTGCCCACGGGTGTGGGTGTTGGCATGCAGTACATGGGTGTTTGCCCTTCTCTTGCCTGTCCCCCAGTGGCTCTTTTCAACTGCTAGACACAAGCACCAGTTTGCATCATGTGTCTTTGAGATTCCTCCGACTGCTGCTAACTTCATGAGTGCCTATGGTGTGGCTTACCCACTCATTGCCTATGGGATTCCCATGACCTTTGCCATCGTCTGCCACTTCAAAGCCCTGCTACTTCACACACCCAGGAGGGATCATACACCCAACCGCAGGGAGCCCCAGGCCAGAAGGGTCACCCTTCTTCTGTGGGGGCTGAGTGTTGGATTCACCGTCATGTGGCTGCCAGACTGGGTAGTGTGGACGTGGGTCAGGCACAGGAAACCCAGTGGCCCCCGTCCACCCAATGCTCTGTTGATCCTGGCTCAGCTGCTGCTTTTTGCCAATGGTGTTCTCAACCCCCTGGCACTACTCACTGCCTCCCAGGATTTCAGGGATGGTGTGAGGAGCATCTTTCAGCTGGCCAGCCATGGTGTTCCCAGGGATAGAGGGTCTGAAGGGACTGCAGTATTGCCCAGCACTCTGGGTCAGAAGAGCTTGGGAGCCAACAATGCACTGTCCACCATCTCCGGTTACCGAGAGGTGCTTACCTGTCAGGATGTGGTGCAGAACATCCCCCCTGATGTGCAGCACTTCTGGCAGGACAGGAAAAATAAGGCACCACCAGAAAACAATGACCCAACTCCCTGGGAGCGTCAAGAAAGCTCCTAACTAACAATATAGACTTGTGCAAAGAACTGAAATATTGTGGCTGTTCCAAATTTTCTCAATTTCAAGTAAGTCATCCTTACATTTTGTGAGAGTTTAAAAATTATATCCTTTATTTTGCCATGCTATACAATTCCACAATCCTTCTGAGAACTGCCTGTTACAAATCTTGCTTACTTCACCAAGTCTCCAAATGGATTGGACTGTCGAAATGACATTTTAACCTGCCTTCTGAAACACCTACACGAGGGCCTGTGACTTCCTCAGCTTTAGAGCTTCATCTGATCCATACTTCCCTATTACAGAAATTGGAAAATCCTGTTTAACCTTTTTGTTGCTGTTGGTAAGTTTAGTCCTGCAAGTGGCAATTGAATTTTATGAGAAGTTTTTTTCAATTGCAGTGGTTTGGATGAGAATGCCACCAGGTGGAAGCATAGTCCAGCAGGTCACATGTTGATCAAGAGGCTTCAAGAATCAAACAGACCTGTGGAGGTCTGGGTGGATGTGAATGTGAGTTTAGCACATTAGAAAAGGAATGCGGGTTTCATTATCCATACATCAAGCAACTCCTATACTTTATTCTGACCATCAATGACAATAATCCTGATGGCATATTAGTGACTGCTGTGCACACTGAAGTTTGCTTCCATTGACAGTATACAAACAAAACAATGGTTAAATTTCTGTTCTGGCTTGAATTTTGTTACACTGAAGATCAAACAAGGAAATTGCGTACATAGAAGGGAAGCCATTTTCATTGGCCAGTGATATTAAGCCAGCCAGCAGCTCAGCCTGGTGGATTCAGATAGTAGCACTCACAGAAAATTGGATAAATACTTGAACAAGAAAATTGTTGCAAAATACAGAGAAAGAGTGATGGACTTGGATTAACAGGATTGTTCTGCAAAAATGTCAGCACAGACTGAATGGAATAACTTCATTCCTTATGTGGTAGCTTCTGATTCCATGTTGTTATGCGTAGCAACCAGTTCAATTCTGTGTTACTGCTCTGCTATTAAAGACTTTTGATCAGGTTCATCTTGGAAATGAACATTATCTACTCTGATTTTTAATTGCAAACCAGAACAAATGAGAGAAGTTTGATGAGCTGCATTGCATTCTCGTTTGTCGATGTTAGCTTAACATTTTGTTGTTTGCTCATTTTATGCTGCAGAACTCTCGTTTTGTGAGTTTTACCTATTGCGGGATAAAATTGCTTAAAATGAATTTTGATTGTGATATTTACAATATAGGGTGAAAGAGAGAGGAGACAATTACAATTCTGGGTTGCATTTGAACTTACAGCCAATGTTCTCCATGCACCCATCAACCCATCTCCCCACTTGTGTTCTAAGCCATCCTGCAATAACATATCACAGCTCACCATCACCTTTTTAAGGCCAATAAGGGATGGGCAATAAATGCTGACACAGCTTGCTGATCCTCATATCCTTTGAAAAGGTTATCATGCAATTATCATTTAAAGAATTGATTGCATTGATATTTCACTTTTCCTACCTGTAGAATATGTAAAAATTTTTAGAGAGTCAATGGTGTAAGCACTGTGGATGTGGTAAATACCTTTTGAATAAAGAAGATTTCTTTGTAACTTGCAAAATACATTGCACTTGTAAAAGAGAAAGACAAGACATAAGAGCTCAAAGTGCTATGTTATACTCCTTCCAAATTAATAATAATGTTTTCCATCTAGTTGTCCTTATGCTGCACTAGCAATGTCACTCATTAGGGTGCAAATATATTGTGTTGTAAAGTTTGCAGGAAGAAATTTGAAGTTTTCAGTCCAGTTATTCAAATTCAAATGGGAAAGTGCACTTCAATAATTAGATTACTTCCCGAAAAGATAGTAAATGAGGGAAAGGTTCATCAATTAGCTTAATGATCTTTTACTATTTTAACATTGTCATTTTTTTTGTAAATTCCCATTGGTGAAAGGATAGAGAAACAGAAAGCCCACATTTTAATTAACTGGTTAATGAAATAAATAACAATATGAGGATTTTTTAATGCAGTAGGTTTTTTTAGAATTTAAAGTACAATTTCTGAGAATGTGGTGACAGTAGGGTAACTAATAGCTTTTAGAACATGTCCTCCCTATCTTTAGCACCACCTGCAACTCTGCTAACCTAATAATTACAAGCATTCTTCAGATTCTGGCCTTGTTTTGATTTTACCTTCCTTGATTTTAACTAGTTTGAAATTGCTACTTGTACATTCAGCTGTTTCTCTCTTAGCTTGGAGAATCCCCGCATGAAATCTCTCTTCCCTCCTGGCTCTCTTTCACTCGTTAGAATGATATTTCAAGTTTAAATCTTTTGCCAAGCTTTTGTCTGTCATATTTCATCATCTTCCCATGAGGCTTGGTGTCAAATTCTGTTTGATAAATGCAGTTGTGAAGCATTTTGGGATATTTTACTTCTGTAAAGGTGATGTACAATTGAAAATTGTTGTTGTTGTTATCTGTTTAATTGCATTGCCTAGAAAAAAGAGAAAAAGAGATTTAAAAAATAAAATGATGTCATGTCATTCAAAAAAGTTGCTGTATCTAGTCTCTTACTAGCATTTCAATCAGCTAACTGATCCAATTCAGTTACTTATGGATCTGAATTTGCAACTCAAACATCCTGCTACCCAGAATGAAAATGCCATTAAGTTTCACTTTTCTAAGAGACACAGAAAAGAATAGACTAAATGCAGGCACTAGGCAACAGCTATGTGCTGGTATAGTGGCAAGGACTCTGGCTAGTAATCTAAAGGTCTAGCTTCATGCATTGGTGTATTGTGTCTGAATCCTACCAAGGCAGCTGTAGGATTTTAAATTTTTTTGTAGTAAAATTGAACATTGATATAAGAAAAACCTGGTTCACAAGAGGGAAGAAAATTATTTGGCTTTTTATAAGAAGGCAGCTCACTTAGAGGGGGTTTTATTGTATAACTAATCTGTAATTTGTAAGTGCTAACTGGAACTTTAATCTTTATCTAACCCACTCTGGATGTCACCTCAGAGTTCGACAGAGTGACCCTTACTTCGTGTTGAATCTGTACAATACCTAACTCTAGTGTTTTGTTTAAAGTTATTGATAAAGTGCTTTATTCTCCAGCATTGAGATCCTGTGCCTTGATGAACAAAAAAAAGGAAAGAATCATGAATAAATTGTTTTTTTTCCTGATTATATGGAAGCATGTGTTGTGGCGCAGTGATGTCATCCCAAATTCTGGGTCACAGCGTCTGGGTGCGAGTTCCACCTACAAAAGAAGTGTGTCATAGCATGTCCACGTAAGGTTAGAAAAAATCATTAAGCACAAATTATTTCTATCCACTTATCCCTGGGAAGGTACCGTAAGAGATTTATTTATCAGTATATTGTAAAATGTTGCAGATGTAAAAAGAAAAGATTAATGTATACATAGTCAATAATATTTAGTTGTTGGGTCATGGGGGTGCATTGACGCTGTTAGTGTCACACGTGTGATGTACGTGCTAAAATTATTTTATAAACTTCGTTACACATTGGAAGCATTTTCACAGTCTTGTCGTTTAATTCCATCAAATAGTAGTGTGAGTATTTGTAACTCTGTCATAATATTCCATGTTTGGAGTTGAATAAGTATTTAAGAAATATTCACACATATTTTCATGTCTTCTTGTTGCTATGAACTAATTACAAAATTTCCAAGCTGGATGCAGATAATCTCTGAAGCTGGTCTTGCACTGGCATGATCGCAAATGTGCTGTTGGGTCTCAATATTCTGACATCAGTTCATCACCATCATTATTAGGTGGACACCCACATAGGGGTTTTCATATTTTTAGGAATTAGGCTGAACATGATGTGGAGGACATTTAAAGTGACTTCATGGAATTGAGATTACAACAAAGGATGCAAACAAAGAATAATGGAGAGGGTAGCCCAAGGTTGAGTACTCAATGCTGTCAAATACCTTCATGACCTCACCTCACTTTATTTTCTCCTGCACTACAACTCTCTTAGATCTCTGCTCTCCTCTAATTCTGGTTCCTCATGCTTAACATTTTAATCGCATTGTCCTTCACAGCCGTGCTTTCAGTTGGCTTGGCCCTCAAATTTGGAATTGCTTCTATTCACCTCCTGACTTCACTACCTCACTTTCTCGTCTCTTAAGATACTCATTAAAACTTCCCTCTTTGTCAAAGGTTTTGCTCATCATCCCTATAGTTCCTTACCTGACTTTCTGGTACATGTGATATGATCACTCTCCTTGGGAACCACCTCTGGTAATGACATTAGATAAATGTCATTTGTTGTTAGGTTGGAAATTATAATACATTATAATATTTGATGACATGTTTGGGAAGAAGTTTTGTCCTTTGTACAGAGATAATGAAGTGCAGCATCTCAGGAGCATAAAAGCTGACATTTCGGGCCTAGACCCTTCATCAGAAAAAGGGGAGGGGGATTGGATGCTGAAATAAATAGGGAGAAGGGGGAGATCCATAGAGGAGAAGATAGGTGGAGAGGAGACAGACAAGTTAAAGAGGCCGGGATGAAGCCTGTAGAGGTGAGTGTAAGTTCGGTGGTAGGGAGGGGATAGGTCATTTCAGGGAGGACTGACAAGTCAATGGGGTAGGATGAGGTTAGTAGGAAGGAAATGGGGGTGCGGCTTGAGGTGGGAGGAGGGGATAGGTGAGAGGAAGAACAGGCGAGGGAGGCGAGTACGAGCTGGGCTGGTTTTGGGTTGCAGTAGGGGGAGGGCAGATTTTGAAGCTTGTGAAATCCACAGTGCTGGCCAGGAAAGACCTAAAGAGAGAGCTCAGAAGAGCCAGGAGGAGACATGAGAAGTTGTTGGCGGATAGGATCAGGGTAAACCGAAGGCTTTCTATAAGTATTTAAGGAATAAAAGAATGACGAATGTAAGATTAGGGCCAATCAAGGATAGCAGTGGGAAGTTGTGTGACAGATTGGCACATCATCGAGGGCCAAAGGGCCTGTACTGTGCTGTAAAGTTCTATGTTCTATACCGTTGGGCTGCAGGGTTCCCAAGCGCAATATCAGTTGCATTTCCTGCAAACTTCGGGTGGCATCATTGTGGCACTGCAGGATGCCCAGGATGGACATGTTGTCTAAGGAATGGGAGGGGGAGTTAAAATGGTTCGTGACTGGGAGGCGCAGTTGTTTATTGCAAAGCGAGCGTTGGCATTCTGCAAAGCGGTCCCCAAGTCTCCGCTTGGTTCCCCCGATGTAGAGGAGGCCACAACGTGTACAGCGGATGCAGTATACCACATTGTGCAGGTGAATATCTGCTTGATGTGGAAAGTCTTCCTGGGGCCTGGGATGGGGATAAGGGAGGAGGTGTGGCATCAGGAAGTGCCCTATTTATTTCACAACCCTCTTCACCTCCCCCTTTTCTGATGAAGGGTTGAGACCCAAAACGTCAGCTTTTGTGCTCCAAAGATGCTGCTTGGCCTGCTGTGTTCATCCAGCTCTACACTTTGTTATCTTGGATTCTCCAGCATCTGCAGATCCCATTATCTCTAGTCCTTTGTACCCTACACTGCCCCAAGTCTATCAGTTAACTTTGGTACAAAGGGGTTGGGTCTATTTTTAGCCCATTCTTATTTATCTATGTATATTCAAAATGATAAAGGTAATATGACCATCTGATTCATCAAAGCAACCCGCACAGCATTGGTGCAAATAGTACATCACTGACCTTGTGCTACTACTGGCCTGCATTTTCTGATTTCCTGAAGCAATCAATTTCTAAGAGACAGTGGTATCACTATTATTAACTTTTTCACAAAGGACTGTTTATAACATGAAATGATTTCGTCTTTTAGGAACTCATTCAGATCCTTTTACAGGGACTGCAAGGAATCAAATTTCACCATTTACTTTAGTCGTCAGCTCCAGCCAATGATGCCGCACTTTACAAATAATTCCTGACATTGAACCAATACCTTACTAGGTTATGGTGAAGCTGTACAAACCTCTGGAGCGGCTGCACTTGGAGTATTGTGTACAGTTCTGGTCACCGCATTACAAGAAGGATGTGGAACCTTTGGAAATGGGTGCAGAGGAGATTTACTAGGATGTTGCCTGGTATGGAGGGAAGGTCTTACGAGGAAAGGCTGAGGGACTTGAGGCTGTTTACATTAGAGAGAAGAAGGTTGAGAAGTGACTTAATTGAAACATATAAAATAATCAGAGGGTTAGGTAGGGTGGATAGGGAGAGACTTTTTCCTAGGATGGTGATGGCGAGCATGAGGGGGCATAGCTTTAAATTGAGGGGTGAAAGATATAGGACAGATGTCAGAGATAGTTTCTTAACTCAGAGAGTAGTAAGGGAATGGAACGCTTTGCCTGCAACGGTAGTAGATTTGCCAACTTTAGGTACATTTAAGTCATCATTGGACAAGCATATGGACGTACATGGAATAGTGTAGGTTAGATGGGCTTGAGATCAGTATGACAGGTCAGCACAACATCGAGGGCCGAAGGGCCTGTACTGTGCTGTAATGTTCTATGTTCTATGTTACTGTAGGTACTCCATCTTGTTCCACCTTCTCATTTCAACTGATCAGAAATATTAACTTTCAACATTTTGAAATCACAGAATCAGAATCCGTACTGTGTGAAAGCAGGCTATTTGGCCCATAGATGCCAAGCTGACCCTCTGAAGAGTACCTCACCCATACTCAACACCCTAACCTATCCCTATAGCCCTGCATTTCCCATGGTTAATCCACCTAGGCTGCACATCCCTGGACACTATGGGCAATTTAGCATAGCCAATCCACATAACCTACACACCTCTGGACTGATGGAGGAAACCGGAGGTCCCAAAGGAAACCCACGCAGACACCAGGAGAATGTGCAAACTGCACACAGACAGGAAACCTTCAGTTTATTTTTAAGAAACGGAAGTAACCATAACTTCAGCTCAGCCTGAGAGTTGAAAGTAGTTGGATTCGTTATCATTTAGGATACAATTTTATTGATTTATTTATACATGGGCTCACTGGCAAGGTCAGCAGTTATTGCCCATGTTCATTGCCCTTCAGGAGGCGGTAGTGAGCTACTTTTTAGTGTCTCTGCAGTCCATGTAGTGTGTGCATACCCTGTTACTTAGGCTATTCCAGGATTTTGGCCCGGCAACAGGAAAGAAACAGGAAAACGGTTTCAATTTGACCTTGGAGGGGGCAGCTGGTGTTCCTCTGCTCCTGCTGCTCTTCTTTTAGGTGATATAGGCGCGAAGTTGGAAGGTGCTGTCAAAGAGCCTAAGCAAATGTTATAGTGCATCTTGTAGCTGTTAAACACAGCTGCTTTTTTGCATCAGTGAAGGAAGGAATGAATGTTAAGGTGATTGTAGGTGTGCTAATCAACGTGCTGCTTTTCCTTTTGATTTATTGCCTCTTAAACCTTAATAACCATCTTGCAATGTCAGGAGCAAAACTGAAAAGAATATTCCCAGTGTCCAGCGTAGCCGAGAGGTATTCTTCATTTTACGTGATATTGTTGCAACAATGAAACCTAAAACACTCATTTGGTTTCCCAGTAATGGTTCCAGCTGTTACCCATGTTATGCTCCTCTTGGTCAATGTCAGAGCTCAGAGATGCGCCTGATATTCCTGACTCCTTCACGTGCAGGAAGTGTGTCCAGCTGCAGCTCTTGTTAGGCTCTGGATCTGTGGGTGTACTCTCTTTGGAGCATCCGCGATGCTGAGGAAGTCATGGATAGCACTTTTAGCAAATTGGTCAAACTGCAGATTAGGATTGTTGAGGGAGAAAACGAATGGGTGACCAATAGGCAGAGAAAGAGCAGGAAGGCAGTGCAGGTGTCCCCTGCGGTCATCTCTCTCCAAAATAGGTATTCCATTTTGGATACTGTTGGGGGAGACGACTCACCAGGAGAAGGCAGCAGTAGCCAGGTTCAAGCACCGTGGCTGACTCTGCTGTACAGAAGGGACAGGGAAAAGAGTGGAAGGGCTATAGTCATAGGGGATTTGATTGTAAGGGGAATAGATAGGCGGTTCTGTGGTTGAAAGCGAGACGCCCAAATGGTATGTGTCCTCCCAGGGTCAGGGATGTCTCAGATTGACTGCATTCTGAAGGGGGAGGGTGAACAGCCAGTTGTCCTGGTGCAAATAGGCTCCAATGATATAGGTAATAAATGGGATGTGATCCAATGAGCAGAATTTAGGGAGTTCAGAGCCAAGTTAAAAAGTAAGACCTCAGAGGTAGTAATCTCAGGATTGCTACCAGTGCCACATGCTAGTCAGAATAGAAGTGAAAGAATAGGCAGCATAAATGAATAGCTTGAGAGATGGTGCAGAAAGGAAGGGTCAGATTTTTGAGACAATGGGACCATCTCTGGGGGAGGTGGGACTATTACAAATCAGAAGGTTGACACCTGGGCAGGAGTTTAACCAACGTCCTGGGAGTGCTTTTGCTAACGCTTTTGGGGAGGGTTTAAACTCGTGTGGTGGGGGATGTGAAGCGAACGAGGAGGTTAGTGGACAGTAAGGAGGTAGTAACTAAAGCCTGTAAGGAACTGGATAATGATGTCAGTGTGACTAAGGGGAAGAGTAGGCAGAGAGCAGATGATGAATGCAAACAGACAGGTGGTCTGAGGTGCATTTGTTTTAATGCGAGAAGTTTAATAGGTAGGGCAGATGAACTGAGGGCTTGGATTGGTAACTGGGGGTATGATGTTTTTGCTATTACTGAGACTTGGTTTAGGGAAGGGCAAGATTGGCAACTAAATATCCCAGGATACAGATGCTTCAGGCAGGACAGAGAGGGAGGTAAAAGGGGTGGAGGAATTGCATTACTGGTCAAAGAGGATATCACAGCTGTGCATTGAGGGCATGATGGAGGACTTGAGCAGTGAGGCAATATGGGCAGAGCTCAGAAATAGGGAGGTGCAGTAACAATTTTGGGGCTGTACTACAGGCCTCCCAACAGCGAGTGTGAGATAGCGGTACAAATATATAGACAGATTACAGAAAGATGTAGGAGCAACAGGATGGTAGTGATGGGAGATTTTAATTTTACCAACATTGGCTGGGATTCACTTAGTGTTAGGGGTTTAGATGGAGCAGAATTTGTAAGGAGCATCCAGGAGGGTTTTATAGAGCAGTACGTAAATCGTCCAACTCGGGAAGGGGCCATACTGGACCTGGTACTGGGGAATGATCCCGGCCAGGTGGTTGAAGTTTCAGTAGGGGATTACTTTGGAAATAGTGATCACAATTCCGTAAGTTTTAGAATACTCAAGAACAAAGACGCGAATAACCCTAAAGGAAGAGTGTTAAACTGGGTGAAGGCCAACTGTAACAAAATTCAGCAGGAGGTGGTGAATGTGAATTGGGAACAGCTGTTTGAGGTTAAATCCACATTTGATATGTAGGAGGATTTTAAAGAGAGGTTGTGAGATTTCAGGACAGATATGTCCCTGTGAAAATGAGGGATAGAAAGGGCAAGATTAGGGAGACATGGATGACTAATGAAATTGTGAGACCAACAAAGCAGAAAAAGGAAGCATATGTAAGGCCTAGGTGACTGAAAACAGACAAAGCTTTGGAAGAATATCAGGAAAAGTGGGCCAATCTGAAATGAATAATGAAGAGGGGTAAAAAGGGTCATGAGATATCTTAAGCAAACTGAGTTAAGGAAAATCCCAGTGCCTTTTATTCAGACATAAGGAGCAAGAGGGTAACTAGAGAAAGGGTTGGCCCACTCAAGGACAAAGGAGGGAAGTTATGCAAGGAGTCAGAGAAAATGAGTGAGATTCTTAATGAGCACTTTGCATCAGTATTCACCGAGGAGAGGGACATGATGGATGTTGAGGTTAGGGATAGATGTTTGATTGGGTTAGATGTTAGAGATGTTACCCGAGGTCAAACTGGCATAAGGAGGGGAGAAGTGTTGGGTATTCTAAAAGGCATTAGAGTGGACAAGTTCCGGATGGGATCTAGGTTTAGAGCTGGATGAACACAGCAGGCCAAGCAGCATCAGAGGAGCAGGAAGGCTGACGTTTCAGGTCTAGAGCCTTCATCAGAAAATTGTCAAACTTCCTGCTCCTCTGATGCTGCTTGGCCTGCTGTGTTCATCCAGCTCTACACCTTGTTATATCAGATGCTCCAACATCTTTAGCAGTTCCTACTACCCCAGATAGTATCTATCCCAGGTTACTGAGGGAAACAAGAGAGGAAGTAGCTGGGGCCTCAACAGATATCTTTGCAGCATCCTTGAGCAGAGGTGAGGTCCCAGAGGACTGGAGACTTGCTAATGTTGCCCCCTTGTTTAAGAAGAGCAACAAGGATAATCCAGGTAATTATAGATCAGTGAGCCTGATGTCAGCAGTGGGGAAGCTGCTGGAGAAGATACTGAGGGATAGGATCTATGTACATTTGGAAGAAAATGGGCTTATCAGTGATAGGCAGCATGGTTTTGTGCAGGGAAGGTCATGTCTTACCAACTTGATGGAATTCTTTGAGCGAAGTGACAAAGTTGGTAGATAAGGGAAGAGCTGTAGATGTCATATACATGGACTTCAGTAAGGCGTTTGATAAGGGCCCCCATGGCAGGCTGATGGAGAAAGTGAAGTCAAATGGGGTCCAGGGAGTGATAGCTAGATGGATAAAAAAACTGGTCGGGCAACAGGAGACAGAGGGTAGTAGTAGGAGGGAGTTTCTCAAATTGGAGACCTGTGACCAGTGGTGTTCCACAGGGATCTGTGCTGGGACCACTGTTGCTTGTGATATACATAAATGGTCTGGAGGAAGATATAGATGGCCTGATTAGCAAGTTTTCAGATGACACTCAGATTGGTGGAGTAGCACATAGTGAAGGGGACTGTCAGAGAATGCAGCAGAATATAGATAGACTGGAGAGTTGGGCGGGGAATTAGCAGATGGAGTTCAATCCAGGCAAATGCGAGGTGATGCATTTTGGAAGATCCAATTCAAGAGCGAACTATGTGGTTCATGGAAAAGCCCTGGGGAAAATTGATGCACAGAGCGATCTGGGTGTTTAGGTCCATTGTACCCTGAAGGTGGCAACGCAGGTCAATAGAGTGGTCAGGAAGGCATACGGCATGCTTTCTTTCATCAGACAGGGTATTGAGTTCAAGAGTTGGCAGGTCATGTTACAGTTGTATAAGGCTTTGGTTTGACCACATTTGGAATACTACGTACAGTTCTGGTCGTCACATTACCAAAAGGATGTGGATGCTTTGGAGAGGGTGCAGAGGAGGTTCACCAGGATGTTGCCTGGTATGGAAGGTGCTAGCTATGAATTTAGGTTGAGCAGATTAGGATTATTTACATTCGAAAGACTGCATTTGAGGGGGGACCTGGTTGAGGTCTACAAAATCATGAGAGGTATGGACAGGGTGGATTGCAAGAAGTTTTTTCCCAGAGTGGGGGACTCAATTAGGAGGGATCACGATTTCAAGGTGAGAGGAGGAAAGTTTAAGGGAGATATGCTTGGAAAGTCCTTTACACAGGGGTTGGTGGCTGCCTGGAATGCGTTGCCATTGAAGGTGGTAGAGGAGGGCACGATAGCGTCATTTAAGATGTATCTAGTCAGATACATGAGTGGGCAGGGAGCAGAGGGATACAGATCCTTGAAAAATAGGCACAGGGTTAGATAACAAAGTGTGGAGCTGGATGAACACAGCAGGCCAAGCAGCATCCCAGGAGCACAAAAGCTGACGTTTCGGGCCTAGACCCTCCAGCATCTGCAGTTCCCATTATCTCTGACACGGGTTTAGATAGATGATCTGGATTGGCTCAGGCTTGGAGGGCCGAAGGGCCTGTTCCTGTGCTGTAATTTTGTTTGTTCTTTGTTCTTTGTTCAGCCTGGCACACATTGCCAGTAAATATCCCATCTCTGGGCTTACTGAATATTCAAGTCTTGTGTCACCAATTGGGGGAAATCATTGATGCCGTTTTGTGAGTAGCCAATTATGGTTTGTTGCAAACACATAGAAGTGATGAAGGGAACCCGAGTGAACCAGATCATCTTGGCTTCCCCAAAAATTTCAGACTGGGACAGTCATGTCAAGCATGTTTTGAACAACGTACTTCCTCAGACTAAAATTCCGGATAATTCAGAGATCGGCTCTTCTGTAAAATTGTCACGCTTGGCTTTGAAAGGTTATTTGCACATAATTAGCTCGGACAAAATGATAATTAACAGCATGCCCAATTGATTGCATCACTAAATTCTTGCTTCCCCATGCATGGTTGCAGTGTAACTTACAAGTTAGCATCCTCATGAGGAATTTCAATCTGGCTTTTCATTTGCATTCAAAATTAGTTTGCAGAAGTTCAATTGCAGAACATATTATTATAATAAAGCAAAGTGCAAAATCTTCACCTGTAATTTAAGTTGCAAATTATTTCTTAAAAAAAGGATGCACAACCCAGGGCTCCCAATATGCAGAGACTTTTTATCATTAAAGAATACTTGTATTAAAGAATTAAAATGTGTGACCAGAATTGTTATTATACATACTAAACGGAAAAGGCTTTTTAGCAAAACAAGATGAAGCTGGAGTTTATGGTCCTCATACGCCTCCTCTCACACTATGTCATCTAACACCATTAACATATTCCTCTCTGTCTTTCTCCCTCTTGTGCCTGCCTAACATTCCCATGAAAGTACCTTTGTTATTCGCCTCAAGCACTCCATGTGCTAGCGAGCTCCATATTTTCAGAACTCTCAGTGAAGAAGACCCTCCTGAGTCCCTCAAAGGATTTCTCAGCAAATATCTTATTTTTAAAGTATCCAGTTCTACTCTCAACTGCAAGTGGAACAACTTTTCTGCAGAACCACTTCAAGTCCTGTCATAATTCTGCAGACTTCTCTGTTTTCTTGTTTCTGGAGAACAGAGCCCCAACCTGTTCCATTTTTCATGGTAACCTTCCAATGCTCGTTTTACTCCGAAGTGTCTCAATGTTAACATTGCTGTCTTTTAACATGAGGAACCTGCGTTCAAGTCCAGTGGTGGGTGACTGTCTGTTTGGAGCTTACGTATTCCCCCTGTGTCTGTGTGGAATTGCTCCCTCAATCCAGAAGAAGAGTCACCAGACCAGAAAATTAACATAGGGTTTTTTTGCTTCAGATGCTGCCAGAGCTGTTGAGCTTTTCCAGCAACTTCTGTTTTTGTTCCAAAAATGCTCATGTTGGGCCAATTTGCCATGCTAAATTGTGCCATCGTGTGCAGGCTAGGTAGATTGGCCACAGTCATTACACGGGTGGTCATTCGGCTATACAGCACTGAAACAAACATTTTGATCCAAATTGTCATTGCTGACTAGATATGTGATATAAGTCCAGTCCTATTTGGCCCATATCCCTGTAAACCCTTCCTCTTCATGTACCCATCCAGATGTATTTTAAATGTTACAATTGTACCCGCTTCCACCACTTCCCCTGGCAGATCATTCCATACACACATCACATTGTGTATGTAAACGATGCCTGTTGTAGTTGGTTGGCTTGCTGGCTCATTGTTTTGTAGATGTTTCATTACCCTGCATTTGTCGTAAGGTTAACATTGAACAAAGAACATAGAACAGTACAGCACAGCACAGGCCCTTCGGCCCATAATGCTTTGCCAAAATTTTACCCTAAACTATCTATCTAACCTCCATACCTACCTTATACTATCATCCATATGCCAATCTAATAGCTGTTTAAATGCCCCTAATGAGGCTGGTTTCACGACCCCCTCTGGCAATGCATTCCACGCCACTACCACTGTCTGAGTAAAGAACCTACCTCTGACGTCTCCCCGAGATCTACCTCTACTCACGTTAAAACTATGTCCCCTCATAATAGCTACCTCCACCCTAGGAAAATGTCTCTGGTTGTTCACTCTATCTATACTTCTGACCATTTTGTGCACCTCTATCAAGTCACCACTCATCCTTCATCGTTCTAAGACAAAAGCCCTAGCTCTCTCAACCTTTCCTCGTAAGACCTTCCCTCCATTTGAGGCAACATCCTGGTAAATCTCCTCTGCACCTTTTCCGATGCTTCCACGTCTTTCTTGTAATGAGGTGGCCAGAACTGGGCACAATACTCCAGATGTGGCCGAACCAGGCTTCTGTATAGCTGGAGCATAACTTCACGGCTCTTGAACTCAATTCCTCTATTAATGCAAGCTAACACACCATCCACCTTCTTAACAACTCTACCTACCTGGGTGGCCGCTTTCAGGGAACTGTGGATATGAACCCCAAGATCCCTCTGCTCCTCCACACTGCCAAGAATCTTTCCGTTACCCCTGTCTTCTGCTTTCAAGTTTGTCCTTCCAAAATGAATCACCTCACTCTCTTCACGGTTAAACTCCATCTGCCACTTCTCAGCCCAGATCTGCATCCTGTCAATGTCCCTTTGTAACCTAGAACATCCCTCCGCACTGTCCACAACATGAGCCACGTTCAAATCGTCCATGAACTTACTAATCTACCCTTTCACTCCTACATCCAAACCATTTACAAAAATCACAAATAGTAGAAGACCCAGAACAAATCCTTGTGGTACACCACTCATAACTGAGCACCATGTTGAATATTTTCCATCCACTATCACCCTTTGTCTTCTAGGGTCAGCCAATTCTGAATCAAATCTGCCATATTTCTTCCTATCCAATGCCTCCTTTCTTTCTGCATGAGCCTACCACGGGCAACCTTATCAAACGCCTTACTTAAATCCATATATACCACATCCACTGCTCCACCTTCATCCATGTGTTTGGTCATCTCTTCAAAGAATTCAATAAGGTTTGTGAGGCATGATCTACTCCTCACAAATCCATGCTGTCTATCATGAATCAAACTGTGCCTATCCAAGTGATCATAAATCCTATCTGTCAGAGCGCTTTCCAATAATTTGCCCACCACTGAAGTAAGACGATTTGGCCTGTAATTTCCAGCGTTATCCCTACTCTCTTTTTTGAACAAGGGAATGACGTTTGCCTCTTTCCAATCTTTTGGCACTATACCCGTGGACAGTGAAGATGAAACGATCATCGCCATAGGCCCTGCGATCTCTTCCCTTGCTTCCCATAGAATCCTTGGATAAACTCCATCCACCTGGGGGCCTTACTATCTTCAAGTTCCTCAAAATTCCTAGTACATCTTCCTTACTAACATCCACCTCCTCTAGCCTACCAGCATGTTTCACACTGTCATCCCCTACAACTAGGTCCCTCTCAGTTGTGAATACCAAAGAAAAGCATTCATTAAGGACCTCTCCTACCTCTTTAGGCTCTGTGCACAAATTCCCTTTACAATCCTTGATCGGCCCTACCCTTTCTCTGGCCATTCTTCTTTTCCTCACGTACTAGTAAAAAGCCTTGGAGTTTTCCTTGCTCCTATCTGCCAAGGTTTTCTCATGACCCCTTATAGCTCTCCTAAGCCCTTTCTTCAGCTCCTTCCTGGCTAACTTGTATCCTTCCAGAGCCTTTTCTGATCCTTGTTTCCTAAACCACATATAACCATCCTTCTTTCTCTTAACCACTCGTTCAACCTCTCTTGAGAACCAAGGCTCCCTCACTCAACCGCATCTTCCCTGACTGCTAGGGACAAACATATTGAAAACACGCAGTATGCATTCTTTAAACAATCTCAACACTTCAATAGTGCTCTTCCCTGAAAGCATCTGTTCCCAATTTATGTTACCCAATTCTTGTCTAACTGAATTATAATTACCCTTCCATCAATTATAAACCTTACCCTTCTGCATGTACCTATCCTTTTCCATGATTATTGTGAAAGTAACAGAGTTATGATTGTTAATGCCAAAATGCTCTCCTACCAACGGGTCTAACACTTGGCCTGGTTCATTGCCAAGCACCGAATCCAAAGCGGCCTTTCCTCGTGTTGATCTATCTACATACTGTGTCAGGAATCCTTCTTGAATGCACTGGACAAAATCCGCTCCATCTAAACTGTTACAACTAAAAAGTTTCCAATCAGTATTTGGAAATTTGAAGCCACCCATGGGGTCTAGGCCCAAAACGTCAGCACTTGTGCCCCTGAGATGCTGCTTGGCCTGCTGTGTTCATCCAGCCTCACATTTTATTACCTTGACTCTGTAGACATATCATTTTCACAATGCCTTTCAGTAGCTACTATACTAGCCCTGACTAGCAATGCCACTCCACCACCTCTTTTACCATCCTCCCTATTTCTTTTAAAGCATCTAAATCCCAGAACTTCCAACAACCATTCCTGTCCCTGAGTTAACCAAGTTTCTGTCATGGTTGTTGTAGGTTTGTGAGCTGCTCTGATGCCCAGTGGCCGCAGGAGTCTTGTGGTCAGTTCAGATGTGTTCCTGATGTAAAGTAGCGCGATGAGTGTGTCAGGGCTTGTAGTATCTTCCTGGTGTTGTTCGTGTAATAGGCATCTTCTGACCCAGTTTTTCGGGTATCTCAGTGTGTGTGGCTTTCCTGCCCTACCAAGGGCAACCTTATCAAATGCCTTATTTAAATCCATGTATACCACATCCACTGCTCCACCTTCATCCACGTGTTTGGTCACCTCTTCAAAGAATTCAATAAGGTTTGTGAGGCTTGATCTGCCCTCGCAAATCCTTGCTGATTGTCATGAATCAAACTGTGCCTTTCCATGTGATCATAAATCCAAATGTTGTGTTAAAGTCGAGGGCAACAGTTACCACTTCATCTTTCATGATCTACCCCTCACAAATCCATGCTGACTACGGATTTCTCCAATTGCCCTGCGATCTACCATGACGTTTTAGTGGGATTAGAATAGTTATGTAGCTGTTTTAGACCAGTACAGAGTTGGAGGACCAAAGGGCCCTCATTTGTGCTGTTGTTCTCTATGATTCTACTTCTGTTCCTCTGTCATATTAGCAGTAATTGGGCCTTCTCTGGAATTGATTAATGCTCTATGCACCTTCAAGCCTTGAATTTTCTTTGTTTCAGTGTTGATGTTTGTATTGTGTTTCTGTATGAACAGCCAGACCTCAAAGTGCGGGCTACATTGGTGTGGAGAGTACCAGGAAGCTGTTCTTCCATTTCCCTTGGCCCACAAAAACTGCGTAAAGGTACGTGCCTTCTCCTTAAAGTTGCTTTCACCTCATTTCAGTTACTGAGTGCCACTGGTTTGGGGACTGTTAAACCTGCAAAATTCATTGCGTTAGAGCTGCCAGCCTGATTGAAATGTTTAATTCATCAACTCACTCTCTTTGCAAAGGGTTAGTCATTTGAACCTTGTCCTGTCTCTCTGAAACTGGAATATGCATTACTGAAAGATGTGATAGGGTCAAGTTTCAGATTTTAAAATCTGATAGTTAGTCATTTAGGAAACCTGTTGTAATTTTGACCCACTCACTCTTGTGTGCGAATGTTCAAGTCAATCATGCTTCGACTATCTTAATATTTGTTTGCGTTTCTATCTGTCTTTATTTATTGGTGAGTCTAGATACAGATCCATCAATCTATTGACCCTTCTATCTGTCCATTTTTCATGTTCAGCCTGCCTCTTCCTCTGTCCCTAACTGCTTTCATCCTAGATTCTCTGATTTACGTCACTCTGTTGAATGACACCTCAGTTGACTCAGAGAAGCTTGGATATGAGACACACATAAGGAATGGGTGCCTCAATTACAGAATATGACAGCAGAACTTAGAAGAAAAATGTTTAGGGGATGTAAACGATGTGAGGTATTTTGATCATCAGCCCTCAGCAGTATCCATAGCAACCACAAACCACAGTTTAGAGGGTGACATATTGGATGATGACTAGCTGAAATGTAATTTCAATTTACTGTGTTTGGAATTGCAGTGTAGAAGGGGACAGTGCAGAGAAGCAGTCGTCAAATTTAACATTTGACAATAGCTCCCAGAACCTGCATCAGAGTAATCATATAATTACGTATTCTCCATAATATATACAAAACTTATAATTATGATACAACAAACGGATGGCTTTTTTTATTGTTCATTAAACATTTCTTTTCTCACTATTGAAAAGAATTGCATTGAATATACAGCACAGGCTTATTGATTCGGTGATGGCCAGAGGTATTATTGCTGGACTCAGATAATGTTCTGGGAACCCAGGTTTGAATGGTGCCATTATAGGTGGTGGAATTTGAATTCAATAAAAACATCTGGATTTAGGACTCTAAGAATGACCATGAACCCATTGTCGATTTTCAGAAAAAATCCATCTGGTTCATTAATGCCCTTTAGGAGAGGAAACTGCTGCCCTTAAATTAAAAAAAACAAAAGAACTGCAGATGCTGTAAATCAAGAACACAAACAAAATTGCTGGAAAAGTTCAGCAGGTCTGGCAGCTCCTGTGAAGAAAAATCAGAGTTAACGTTTTGGGTCCGGTAGCCCTTCCTCAGAAATGATGGCGGCAGGGGAAATGTCAGTTTATATGCAGAGAAACACAAACCTGAACCATCCCCACCCACCACCGCCCTCCTCCGCTAGGCCGAGCTTGTTCTCACCCTCAACCACTTCTTTCAACTCCTCTCAATTTCTTCAGGTCAGAGGGGTTGCCATGGGAACTGGCATGGGCCCTAGTCACGTCTGTCTCTTCATGAGGTACGTGGAACATTCCTTGTTCCAGTCCTATTCCAGCCCTCACCCACAACTCTTTCTCCGATATATGGAGGATATCATCGGTGCTGCTTCCCTCTCTCATGTGGAATTGGAAAACTTCATCAATTTCGCTTTCAATTTCCACCCTACCCTCACTTTCACCTGGCCTATCTCTGACTTCTCCCTTCCCTTCCTTGACATTTCTGTTTCCATTTCCGGGGATCGACTGGCCACTAATATCCATTACAAACCCACTGACTCCCACAGCTGCCTGGAATATACACCCTCACACCCCACTTCCTGTAAAGACTCCATCCCATTTTCTCAGTTCCTCCGTCTTTTTCGTAAATGTTCAGATGAGGTCAACTTCAACAAGGGAGCCTCCGAAATGTCCATCTTCTTCTTCAACCGAGGATTCTCCAGCTCCGTTGTCGACAGAACCCTCAATCAGATCCGACCCATCTCCCGCACTTCCACCCTCACCCCTTCTCTTCCCTTCTACAACAGCAATAGGGCTCCCCTTGTCCTCACCTGCCATCTCACCAGCATCCACATCCAGAAGGTCAGCAGATGCCATTTCTGCCACCTCCGGTGAGATGCCACCGCCAGACACATATTCCCCTCCCCTCCCTTGTCTGTCTTCCACAGGGACCGTTCCCTCCAGCACACTCTAGCCCATACTTCCTTCATCCCCAACACACCTCCCCAACCCATGGCATTGTCGCCTGTAAGTGGCGAAGGTGTATCACCTGCCCATTTACCTTCTCCCTCTCCAGACTTCAAGGGCCCAAACATACCTTCCAGGTGAAGCAACACTTCACCTGCACTTCCCAGAATCTAATCTAATGCATTCACTGCTCACAATGTGGTCTCCTCTACATTGGGGAAATGAAGCGTGGACTGGGTGACTGCTTCACAGAACACCTACACTCTGCTCACAAAAAAGACCCTGAACTGCCCGTTGCCTGCCACTTTAATGCACCGCCCTGTTTCCTGCTTGGGTTTCCTCCCACAGTTCAAAGATGTGCAGACTATATGGATTGGCCATGCTAAATTGCCCCGAGTGTTTTGGGATGTGTAGGTTGGGTGGGTTATAGGGGCAATTGGTCTGGGTGGGGTGTATTGAGGTTCAGTGTGGACTTGTTGGGCTGAAGGGCCTGTTTCCACACTGTAGGGATTCTGTGAAAAACAGAAGTTGTTGAAAAAGTTCAGCAGGCCTGGCAGCATGTGTGATGAGAAGTCAGAGTTAACATTTTGGGTCTGGTGATCCTTCCTCAGAACATTGATATATTGGAATCAGTTCTGTCCACTGTAACTTATGATGTAAAGACCAGACAGCTGATGCAAAGGAGATTTACAGGAATGAGAGATGCCATTAAATGGTGAGGATGGAATTGTTTTCTTTGGGCCAGAGACATTGATGGGGAGATTTGACTGGGAATGAAAACGATGAAGGATTTGATAGAGTAGAAATGGGGAGACTGTTCCCAATGGCAGAGGATTGGAAAACAAAGGATACAGATTCAAGGGGATAGAGAAAAGAGTAATGCAATGAATTGTTTGGACCCAAAATGCAGAGGGTAATGGAGAATATTGAACAGTAACAAACAAAAGGGTTCACATAACGTTTTGAAAGGAAAGTAATTGCAGAGATCTGAGAAAAGGGGAATAATTGAAGGTGTGAAACTAAATAGGACAGATATTTCTGAGGTCGACAGGTGCAATGAACTAAACGTCTCCCTTCCATGTTTGATGACTTTACGATTCTAATATCATTTTAGGAGAACTATTCTGAAACATAACCTTAGTATTTCAAGAAGACAGCCACTTCAGCAGCAGCTAGGACTGACAACAACTGCTGAACTTACTAGCACCATGCATATCCTGAAAGAATTTTAAAATTATATTGAAATATAGAAGTCAGTTATTTGGTAGTACAGAATTGAAATATCTTTAAAAGAGAGAGACCTTGCCGAAACTTGTGTCTTGCAACTATTGGGAAAAATACAAGAATGTCAAATTTAAAACAAGCACAATAATTTATACTACTTGGAGAAAAAACAGCTTGGTTCGCAAGTCATCATAGAATCCCTACAGTGCGGAAGCAGGCCATTCAGCCCATCGAGTTCACACTGATCCTCCAAAGATCATTCCACCCAGGCCTACAAGCTACACATCCCTTCTCCCACTTCCCTCCACCACCACGCACCCCCGCCCCCCATCGCAGGCACAATTCCCATGGCTATTTTATCTAACCTGCACACAATGGACAATGTAGTATGGCTAATTCAGTGTTGAAACATTTCCACATCAGAACATTCCCCTTCTGACCTGATAATGGAGGTAAGTTTGTTCATGGAGCGACTGAAGATGATTGGCCTTAGGGCGCTACTCTGAGGAATTCCTGCAGCAATGTCTTTCATCTGAAATGATGGCTTTCCAACAACCAGAACAATCTTCTTTTATAGAATCCCTACAGTGTGAAAGGAGGTCATTTGGCCCATCGAGTTAGCACCGATCCTCCAAAGAGCATCCCAACCAGAATTCTTAAATATCCTTGTAAACCATATTAACCATGGCTTATCCACGTACTCATCCCTGAACACTGCAGGCATTTTTATTTTAGCATGGCCTATCCACATGACTTGCACATCTTTGGACTGTGGAAGGAAACCGGAGTACCGGAGTTCAGGGCGGCACGGAGGCTCAGTGGTTAGCACTGCAGCCTCACAGCGCCAGGGACCCGGGTTTGATTCCCGCTTTGGGCGACTGTCTGTGTGGTGTTGCACATTCTCCCCGTGTCTGCGTGAGTTTCCTCTGGGTGCTCCGGTTTCCTCCCACAATCCAAAGATGTGCAGGTTAGGTGGATTGGCCATGCTAAATTGCCCATAGTGTTCAGGGGTGTGTGGGTTATAAGGGGATGTGTCTGGGTGGGATGCTTCAAGGGACAGTGTGGACTTGTTGGGCCGAAGGGCCTGTTTCCACACAGTAGGGAATCTAATCTAATCAATGGAAACCCGTGCAGACACAGGGAGAATGTACAAACTCCGCACAGACAGTCACCTGAGAATGGAATGGAACCTGTGTCTCTGATGCTGTGAGAGACCAGTGTTAACCACTTTGTGTTAGGTACACTCCAACCAGCAGACAGCTTCCCTGTTTTTCCGTCTCCCATTAGTTTTAGTTATACTCAGGCTCCTTAATGCCAACTGTAGTGTTTGTGGCAGGGCCAGGTATGTGGAAGTCATAGAATGTTAGTTCCCTAATTGGGGCTGTTAATCAGGCCTAAAAAAGAACAGGAGTATCAAGGACTCTCCACATGTAAATAAATGATGACCGTCCTCTGTGGAGTTATTTCACCAACCCTGGCCAAATAGAACATGAAACATAAAACAATACAGCACAGCACAGACCCTTCAGCCCACGATGTTGTGCCGAGCTTTTACCCTCATCCTAAGGTCCATTAAAACCTCCACTCTATTCCTTATACTACCATCCACATGCCTATCTAATAGCCGCTTAAATATCCCTAATGTGGCCGACTCCACTACCCTCTCTGGCAATGCATTCCACACCCCTACCGCTCTCTGTGTAAAGAACCTACCACTGACGTCTCCCCTATATCTACCTCCATTCACTTTAAAACTATGTTCCCTCATAATAGTTACCACCCTAGGAAAAGTCTCTGGCTGTCAACTCTATCTATATCTCTGATCATTTTGTACACCTCTATCAAGTCACCTCTCATCTTTTGTTGTTCTAAAGAGAAAAACCTTAGCTCTCTCAACTCTTCCTCATAAGACCTTCCCTACATTTTAGGCAACATCCTGGTAAATCTCCTTTGCACCTTTTCCAATGCTTCCACATCTTTCCTGTAATGGGGTGACCAGAATTGGACACAATACTCCAGATGTGGCCGAACCAGGCTTTTGTATAGCTGGAGCATAACTTCACGGCTCTTGAACTCAATCCCTCTATTAATGAAAGCTAACACACCATCCACCTTCTTAACAACTCTATCCACCTGGATGGCAGCTCTCAGGGAACTGTGGACATGAATCCCAAGATCCCTCTGCTCCTCCACACTGCCAAGAATCTTTCCGTTAATCCTGTATACTGCTTTCAAGTTTGTCCTTCCAAAATGAACCACTTCACACTTTTCAGGGTTAAACTCCATTTACCACTTCTCAGCCCAGCTCTGCATCCTATCAATGTCCCTTTGCAACCTAGAACATCCCTCAGCACTGTCCAAAACATGACACACCTTCATATCGTCCATGAACTTACTTATCTACCCTTTCACTCCTTCATCCAAACCATTTACAAAAATCACAAATAGAAGAGGACCCAGAACAGACCCTTGTGGTACACCACTCATGACTGAGCACCATGTTGAATATTTTCCATCCACTACCACCCTTTGTCTTCTAAGGGTCAGCCAATTTTGAATCCAATCTGCCACATTTCCCCCTATTCCACGCCTTCTTAGTTTCTGCATGAGCCTACCATAGGCAACCTTATCAAACACCTTGCATAAATCCATCCATATCCCATCCACGGCTCTACCTTCATCCACATGTTTGGTCACCTCTTCAAAGAATTCAATAAGGTTTGTGAGGCATGATCTGCCCTCGCAAATCCTTGCTGATTGTCATGAATCAAACTGTGCCTTTCCATGTGATCATAAATTCAAATGCTGTCTTAAAGTCGAGGGCAACAGTTACCACTTCATCTTTCATGTTCAGCTCTTGCGTTCGTGTGTGGACCAAGGCAGATGAGGTCAGGAGTTGAGTGACCTTGGCAGAATCCAAACGTAGTGTCAATGAGCAGGTTATGGCTCTGTAACTGCTACTTGATAATGCTGATCCCTCTATTCACTTAGTTGATGATCAAATGCAAACTAATATGATGGTCACTGATTATGTGGCGATTGTCCTGCTTTTGCAGAAAGGATAAATCTGGGTAAATTTCCACATTGCAGTGTACATTTCAGTGTTGTAGCAGTATGTTGACTAGAGTTGCGGCTAGTTCTGGAGGACATACGCCATTGGCTATAAATTACTGATAGAATATTCAGAAAAATGAACAAGTATCCCACAGCACACTTTGTTAATGAACAATGAAACTTCATTTCAGATATTGACCTGAAAAACAGTGGAACAGGTCAACACTGAACAACAGATGATGAAATAGTGGTGCAGAGGGTTGTAAAACATTGCAGCGCTTGGCCCTTGAAGAAGTATAAACAATGATAAACTGAGAAACAAACATTGGTGCATCTTAAACTTTATAATCTCCAGTTAAAGATGGCAAAAGAAGAACATGGTCCCAACAGGCAATCTCATGTTATTACTCCAAAGAGAAACTAATAGGACCAGGGGAAGTGAGTGCAATGCCAGAAGATCCATTGGTTGTGAGATTATCATCATCAACATGATTGAGGGCTGAACTTATAGAGGTTTCCAAAATCATGAGGGATATAGATAAGGTGAATAGTAGGTGT
Source organism: Stegostoma tigrinum (assembly GCF_030684315.1). NCBI lineage: Eukaryota > Metazoa > Chordata > Chondrichthyes > Orectolobiformes > Stegostomatidae > Stegostoma > Stegostoma tigrinum. Next base: position 182,367,016 of record NC_081354.1, on the reverse strand, counting down.
CTTTTCCCTAGGTTGGGGATTTGAAGACGAGGGGGCATTCAGGCAAGAGGAGGGAGATTTTAAAAATACATGAGGAGCAATTTTTTTACACAGAGTGGTTCATGTATGGGATGAACTTCCAGGGGAAGTCATCAATGCAGCATTTAAAGTTACAATGTTTAAAAGGCAATTAGATAAGTACATGAATAAGAAATATTTGGAGGGATATGGGCCAAGTGCAGGCAGGTGGGATTAGTTTCATTTGGGATCAATGTCAGCATGGGCTGGTTGGTTTCCATGCTGAATGACTCAATGTTTGTGTAACATGACAATGACCACTGACATACCGAATGCCAGACTTAGACTTCGCAAGAAAAGGGGTATGTGAGTATGCGGTTTGAAGTTACAATCTGCATGATGTTGTTGAATGGCAATTGGGGGCTGAATGGCATACTCCTGCTCCTTGTCCATTTGTTTATGAAGCACGTTGATGTGTCACAATGTTTGCTACAGAAGTGCAAATCATTCTATTAGTCTTTTTATAACTGAAGAACACCTGTTCTGGGTAAGAAGTTCAAGGGAAATCGGTGCCAATTGTTGGTGTTGACAGAAAGTATGGAGAGAATGAAAGAGGATATTTAATCAATCAGCGGAAACACTGGTTCTGCTATCAAGACACATTTTGCTTCCTTGATCATACTCATACAGCACAACAGATCATTATCACTGCACTTTAATTATTCCTTTGCAAACACTTAGTAGTTTATTACAGATTAAATATTGATTGCAGTGGAGATGAATCTAAATCAATTGCTTTGTTGCTGCATCTGGTTTGTAGAGGAGTTGTATAAACTGTAGTGAACAACATTATAAGTGTATGAATTGTCTCACTCTGCTTGCTCCTGTCCCACTGAACGTATCTCCACTTATTTCGACTCTATTTTCTCCACCCTGGTCCAGGAACTCCCCACCTACATCCATGACACCACCCACGCACTCCACCTCCTCCAAGACCTCCGATTCCCTGGTCCAAAACACCTCATCTTACTATGGACCTCCAGTCCCTCTACACTTGCATTCCCCATGCTGATGGCCTAAAAGCCCTCCAGTTCTTCCTGCCCTGCAGGCCCGACTAGTACCCCTCTACTGACACCCTCATCCACCTAGCCGAACTCATCCTCACCCTCAACAACTTCTCTTTCAATTCCTCCCACTTTGTACAGACAAAGGGGGTGGCCATTGGTACCCGCATGGGCCCAGGCTATGCCTGCCCCTTTGCAGGATAGGTGGAACAGTCCCTCTTCCACACCTACACTTGCCCATCCCCCACCTCTTCCACAGTAATGTTGATGACTGTACTGGCGCCGCCTCGTGCTCCCATGAGGAACTCGAACAGTTCATCCACTTCACATCCCAACCTTAAGTTCACCAGGACTGTCTCCGATACCTTTCTCTCTTTCCTGGACATGCTTGTTTCCATCTCTGGCAGCCATTTCAAGCTTACCGACTCCCACAGCTACCTAGAATATATCCCCTCTCACCCGCCTTCCTGCAAGAATTCTAACCCCTATTCCTAATTCCTTCGCCTCTGCCTCATCTGCTCCTGAGATGAGGTGTTCCACTCCTGGACATCCCAGGTGTCCTCGTTTCTCAAGGGCCGCAATTTCTCCTCCACAGTGGTCGAAAACGTCCTCAACCACGTCTCTCGTGTTTCCCGCCACTCATTCCCTCCCACACCCCCTGCCCACAATAACAACAAAGGCAGAAAGCTCCTCATCCTCAACCAAAGCAGCATCCTCTGCCACTTCCGCCACCTGCAATTTGACCCCAATACCACGGACATTTTTCTCTCCACACCATTATCTGCGCTCTGGAGAGACCACTCTCACAGTAACTCCCTTGTCCCCTCCACACTTCCCACCAGCCCTACAACGCCTGGCACTTTTCCTTACAACCGCAGGAAGTGCTACACTTGTCCCTACACCTCCCCCCTCCCCCCCATCCCAGGCCCCAAGAAGTCCTTCCGCATCAAACAGATGTTCACCAGCACATTTGCTAATGTGGTATACTGTATCCACTGTTCCCGATGTGGCCTCCTCTACATCGGGGAAACCAAGTGGAGGCTTGGAGACCGCTTTGTGGAACACCCACACTCGGTTTGCGACAAATGACCACATCTCCCAGTCATAAACCACTTCAACTCCCCCCCACCACTCCTTGGACGACATGTCCATCTCAGGCCTTCTCCAGTGCCACAATTATATCACCCGAAGGTTGCAGGAACAACACCTCATATTTTGCTTGGGAACCCTGCAGCCCAATGGTATCAATGTGGACTTCACAAGCTTCAAAATCTCCACCCTCCCCAACCTCATCCCAAGACCGGCCCAGCTCGTCCCTGCTGCCTTGACCTGTCCATCTTTTCTCCTACCAATCCACTCCTCCCATCTCACTGACCAACCCCTACCCCCACCTCATAGCTACTAGCCTCATCCCTGCCTCCTTGACCTGTCCGTCTTCCTTCAACTGACCAACCCACATCCCAACTCCCTACCTGCACTCACCTTTACTGGCTCCATCCGCGTTTCCTTGACCCGTCCATCTTCTCTCCACCTATCGGCTCCTTTATCCACCTTCCATCATCACCTCTCCCTCTCTCTATTTGTTACAGAGACCCCTTTCCCTCCCCATTTCTGAAGAAGGATCCAGACCTAAAGCGTCAGCTTTCCTGCTCCTCTGATGCTGCCTGACCTGCTGTGTTCATCCAGCTCCACACCTTATTATCTCAGACTCCAGCATCGGCAGTTCCTACTATCTCTGAGTGTGTTTATCTGTCAAAACTCGTTGTCCTTTCAAAATATAGGTCAAAGCTTTCATCTCAGTGTTGCTAGAATGGTGAAACTGAACTTGAGCTGGGGTCCGGGAGGTTGTCACAAGCATCCATGCCAGCAGTTTAGAGGGCATGGTCAATGCCAGATTTGGTGTGTGGAACCCATCTCCTTTTCTAAGCTGGTCTACAAGATTGACTGGAGAGTCTAATATCTGACAAAGCAGTGGCTCTCAATGGAAAACAGCTCATCGCCGACAGGGGAGGATGTGACAATTACTTAAAAACGGGCAGATGGCGAGCGAAAGGCAGGGGAAATCAGATAAAGACAGTGCCTTAAAGGAGCCAGCTTTGAATCTTGCAGGTGGCAATGGGGTCAAGCCATCCTCCCAAGGCTGATGGCTCTCATGCCTCTTTGAAAAGGCATTTCAATTAATCCTACTCTTCTGATACGCCCGCAGTCATGCAAATATTACGCTTTCAATATCGTATCCAATTTGTTTTTGAAGGGAGTTAATGAATGTTAGAATCACAGAGGAGGGGCGTTACTCAGCCTATTGGCCTCAGTGTCAGACCCAGCATCCATTCCGACAGTACACTCCCGGTCATATCAGCTTACTTCTTTCCTCTTTGTTATGTAGCTCATTACCTTAAACCTGTCACCTCTGATTAGTGAACAGCCTGTCACAGGATAATAAAGTGTGAAGCTGGATGAACACAGCAGGCCAAGCAGCATCTCAGGAGCACAAAAGCTGACGTTTCGGGCACAGACCCTTCATCAGAGAGGGGGATGGGGTGAGGGGTCTGGAATAAATAGGGAGAGAGGGGGAGGTGGACCGAAGATGGAGAGAAAAGATGATAGGTGGAGAGGAGAGTATAGGTGGGGAGGTCGGGAGGGGATAGGTCAGCCCAGTTCGTCCCCTCCCCCCACTGCACCACACAACCAGCCCAGCTCTTCCCCTCCCCCCACTGCATCCCAAAACCAGTCCAGCCTGTCTCTGCCTCCCTAACCGGTTCTTCCTCTGACCCATCCCTTCCTCCCACCCCAAGCCGCACCTCCATTTCCTACCTACTAACCTCATCCCACCTCCTTGACCTGTCCGTCTCCCCTGGACTGACTTATCCCCTCCCTACCTCCTCACCTATACTCTCCTCTCCACCTATCTTCTTTTCTCTCCATCTTCAGTCCACCTCCCCCTCTCTCCCTATTTATTCCAGAACCCTCACCCCATCCCCCTCTCTGATGAGGGGTCTAGGCCCGAAACGTCAGCTTTTGTGCTCCTGAGATGCTGCTTGGCCTGCTGTGTTCATCCAGCCTCACATTTTATTATCTTGGATTCTCCAGCATCTGCAGTTCCCATTATCAGACTGTCACAGGAAACAGCTTCTCCTCAATTACTCTATCACTTGGTTGTTTTCTGAGATGCTTCATCCTGACTAAGGTACCAAGTGACAAAAATTAACTTTTATTCATTTGGTACACCCCCTCAGGCAATTCCAAAATGCTTTCTTGGAAGGCAATTATCATAGGAAGGAAGGGATTGATCATTTTGAAAGCAGCAAACCCCTACGAACACCAATGGGACAAATAAGCAGATCTGAGGAAGGCTCACCGGACCTGAAACGCCTAACTCTGATTTCTCTCCATCGACGCTGCCAGACCTGCTGAGCTTTCCCAGCAGTTTCTGCCTTTGTTTCTGATTTACAGCATCTGCAGTTCTTTTGGTTTTTAAATAAGCAAATCATCTGTTTTGCCAGTATTTACTCAGAGAGTAGTAAGGGAATGGAACGCTTTGCCTGCAACGGTAGTAGATTCGCCAACTTTAGGTACATTTAAGTCGTCACTGGACAAGCACATGGACGTATATGGAATAGTGTAGGTTAGATGGGCTTGAGATCGGTACGACAGGTCGGCACAACATCGAGGGCCGAAGGGCCTGCACTGTGCTGTAATGTTGTATGTTCTATGTTCTATGTTCTATTGTTCGAGTAATATGAATATATACTTATGTAGGAAACAGGGTAGAGTTCTTTGGGGTTCCCTGAAGTAGAACCATAGCGTCACTTAGGTCTACCTGAAAAGATACATGTGAGGCTAATTAACATTTAATATCAAAGGTGGCATCATCAATAGTGTAGTACTCCCTCACTACTTGAGTTGGTTAGGTCTTTAGGACTAGCTGGCCAGTTTCCAGTGTAGACTGTATGGAGTACAATGTTGATTAGTGCGAGGTCGTCCAATTTGGTAGGAATAACAGCAAAATGGACTATGTTTTAAACAGTAAAATAATTTCAGTATGCTGGTCAAGATGATTAGAGGATTAGAGGATTAGATAGGGTGGACAGTGAGAGTCTTTTTCTGAGGATGATGACTTCAGCTTGTACAAGGGGGCAGAGCTACAAATTGAGGGGTGATAGATTTAAGACAGATGTCAGAGGCAGGTTCTTTACTCAGAGAGTGGTAAGGGTGTGGAACGCCCTGCCTGCCAATGTAGTTAACTCAGCCACATTAGGGGCATTTAAACAGTCCTTGGATAAGCATATGGATAATGATGGGATAGTGTAGGGGGAGGGTCTTAGATTAGTTCACAGGTCGGCGCAACATTGAGGGCTGAAGGGCCTGTTCTGCGCTGTATTGGTCTATGTTCTATGTTCTATGCTGTGCGGAGAGTCTTGGGAGTCCTTGTGCATGAATTGCTAAAAGTAGGATTGCAGGTACAGCAGGTAATTAAAAAGGCGAATGGAATTTTGTCTGCCATTGTTAGAGGGATGGAGTTTAAAAACAGGGTGGCTATGCTGCAGCTGTATAGGGTCCTGGTGAGGCCACACCTGGAGTACTGTGTGCAGTTTTGGTCTCCTTACTTGAGAAGAGACATACTAGCACTGGAGGGGGTGCAGAGAAGATTTGCTTGGTTGATTCCAGACTTGAGAGGGTTGGATTATGAGGAGAGACTGAGTAGATTGGGCAGCGGTGTTTTTTTTTCCTCTTTCAGAGAAGGAGCGGGAGCACCAGAGGAAGTGACGAGGACCAGAGGGGCAGCCGGGAAGGAAAGCAGTGAGTATAAATACTCACCCTTCGACGCCAACGGCCATTTTGAGTGCGAGCAGCAGCGGAGGCAAGACGGACCCGGAAGACTGCAGCTAAGGTAAAGCAGTTTATTTTTAAAATTACTTACAGATAGCGGGCAGCGGTGTTTTTTTTTTCCTCTTTCAGAGAAGGAGCGGGAGCACCAGAGGAAGTGACGAGGACCAGAGGGGCAGCCGGGAAGGAAAGCAGTGACCATATATATCAGCAAGGTGGCTAAACCCGAGACTCTACAACTGTAGTGTCTCCCTCCTTCTCTAACCTAGTTAATAAGGTAAGGTTCATTCTAAACTTTCTCTGTTGAACATAAGTTTGTTATTAATTTGTTATTATTACTTGAAGTAAGCTTTCTGGTTTTGTATTGAGTGGGTGTTCAGATAAGTGGGGTATGGATGCTAGGGCAGTTGCTTGCTCCTCCTGCAGAATGTGGCAGTTGGGAGATGTGGCACACATCTCCGCTGGCTACATCTGCGGGAAGTGCACCCAGCTACAGCTCCTTGAAAACCGTGTTAGGGAAATGGAGCTGGAGCTGGATGAACTACGGATCATTCGGGAGGCAGAGGGGGTAATTGAGAGGAGTTATCGGGAGTTGGTCACTCCTAAGGCTCAGGACGAGGATAGATGGGTTACAGTTAGGGGGAGGAAAGGGGACAGACAGACAGTGCAGAGATCCCCTGTGGGCATTCCCCTCAGCAATAAGTATACCGTTTTGGATACTGCTGGGGGGGATGACCTACCAGAGGAAAGCCATAGTAGTCAGTTCTCTGGCACTGAGCCTGACACTGTGGCAAAGAAGGGAAGGGGGCAGAATAGAAAAGTACTCGTGGTAGGGGACTCGATAGTTAGGGGAATCGACAGGAGATTTTGTGGGCAAGATCGGGATTCCCGGAAGGTATGTTGCCTCCCTGGTGCCAGGGTCTGGGACGTCTCCGATCGGGTGTATAAAGTTCTAAAAGGGGAGGGCGAACTGCCAGAAATCGTGTTACATATTGGCACAAACGATATAGCCAGAAATAGGTTTGAGGATATAAAAAGTGATTTCATGGAGTTAGGATGGAAGCTGCAGAGCAGGACGAACAGAGTAGTGTTCTCTGGTTTAATACCGGTGCCACGAGATAGCGAGGTGAGGAACAGGGAGCGGGCGCAGCTGAACACGTGGCTACGCAGCTGGTGTAGGAGGGAGGGCTTCAGATATGTTGATAATTGGGATGCCTTCTGGGGAAGGTGGGACCTGTACAAGAAGGACGGGTTGCATCTGAACTGGAAGGGGACCAATGTCCTGGGTGGAAGGTTTGCTCGAGTAGTTCGAGAGGGTTTAAACTAGTATGGCAGGGGGGTGGGAACCTGAGCTGTATACCAGAGGTGAGCGTTGATGCAGGTGAGGCAGTAGCAAGAGGTAGACCAGCTAGTGGGAAGGATTTTCCTGGGAAGGAACCAAGGGATCGGTTAAAGTGTGTTTGCTTTAATGCAAGGAGTATCAGGAATAAAAGTGATGAACTTAGAGCATGGATCAGTACCTGGTGCTATGATGTTGTGGCCATAACAGAGACATGGGTTTCTCATGGGCAGGAATGGTTGCTGGATGTTCCAGGGTTTAGAACATTTAAAAAGAATAGGGAGGGGGGAAAAAGAGGAGGGGGTGTAGCACTACTAATCAGAGAGGGTATCACAGCTACAGAAGCTTCCATTGTCGAGGAAGATCTGCCTACTGAGTCAGTATGGGTGGAAATTAGGAACAGCAAGGGAGTAGTCACCTCGTTAGGGGTTTACTACAGGCCCCCCAATAGCAGCAGGGAGATTGAAGAAATCATAGGTCGACAGATTTTGGAAAAGTGTGCACGCAGTAGGGTTGTTGTAATGGGTGACTTTAACTTTCCTAATATTGATTGGAACCTCCTTCGAGCAGAAGATTTGAATGGAGCTGTTTTTGTAAGGTGTGTTCAGGAGGGTTTCCTAACGCAGTACGTTGACAGGCCGACGAGGGGAGAGGCCATTCTAGACTTGGTGCTCGGAAACGAGCCGGGGCAGGTATCAGATCTTGTGGTGGGAGAGCATTTTGGTGATAGTGACCATAACTGCCTCACATTCTACATAGCTATGGAGAAGGAGAGGATTAGGCAGAATGGGAGGATATTTAATTGGGGAAGAGGAAACTATGACGCGATTAGACATGAGTTAGGAAACATGGACTGGGAGCAGTTGTTCCATGGTAAGGGACTATAGACATGTGGAGACGGTTTAAGGAACAGTTGTTGGGAGTGATGAGTAAATATGTCCCTCTGAGACAGGCAAGAAGGGGTAAGATTAAGGAACCTTGGGTGACGAGAGCGGTGGAGCTTCTAGTGAAAAGGAAGAAGGTAGCTTACATAAGGTGGAGGAAGCTAGGGTCAAGTTCAGCTAGAGAGGATTACATGCAGGCAAGAAAGGAGCTCAAAAATGGTCTGAGGAGAGCCAGGAGGGGGCACGAGAAAGGCTTGGCAGAAGGAATCCGGGAAAACACAAAGGCATTTTACACTTACGTGAGGAATAAGAGAATGGTCAAAGAAAGAGTAGGGCCGATCAGGGATAGCATAGGGAACTTGTGTGTGGAGCCTGAGGAGGTAGGGGAAGCCCTAAATGAGTTTTTTGCTTCTGTCTTTACGAAAGAAACCAACTTTGTAGTGAATGAAACCTTTGAAGAGCAGGTGTGCATGCTGGAATGGATAGAGATAGACGAAGCTGATGTGCTGAAAATTTTGTCAAACATTAAGATTGACAAGTCGCCAGGCCCGGATCAGATTTGTCCTCGGCTGCTTTGGGAAGCGAGAAATGCAATTGCTTCGCCACTTGCAAAGATCTTTGCATCCTCGCTCTCCACTGGAGTCGTACCTGAGGACTGGAGAGAGGCAAATGTAATTCCTCTCTTCAAGAAAGGAAATAGGGAAATCCCCGGCAATTATAGACCGGTAAGTCTCACGTCTGTCGTCTGCAAGGTGTTAGAAAGGATTCTGAGGGATAAGATTTATGACCATCTGGAAGAGCATGGCTTGATCAAATACAGTCAACACGGCTTTGTGAGGGGTAGGTCATGCCTTACAAACCTTATCGAGTTTTTTGAGGATGTGACTAGAAAAGTTGATGAGGGTCGAGCTGTGGATATGGTGTATATGGACTTCAGTAAGGCATTTGATAAGGTTCCCCATGGTAGGCTCATTCAGAAGGTCAGGAGGAATGGGATACAGGGGAACTTAGCTGCTTGGATACAGAATTGGCTGCCAACAGAAGACAGCGAGTGGTAGTAGAAGGAAAATATTCTGCCTGGAAGTCAGTGGTGAGTGGAGTTCCACAGGGCTCTGTCCTTGGGCCTCTACTGTTTGTAATTTTTATTAATGACTTGGATGAGGGAATTGAAGGATGGGTCAGCAAGTTTGCAGACGACACAAAGATCGGAGGTGTCGTTGACAGTGCAGAGGGCTGTTGTAGGCTGCAGCGGGACATTGACAGGATGCAGAGATGGGCTGAGAGGTGGCAGATGGAGTTCAACCTGGATAAATGCGAGGTGATGCATTTTGGAAGGTCGAATTTGAAAGCTGAGTACAGGATTAAGGATAGGATTCTTGGCAGCGTGGAGGAACAGAGGGATCTTGGTGTGCAGATACATAGATCCCTTAAAATGGCCACCCAAGTGGACAGGGTTGTTAAGAAAGCATATGGTGTTTTGGCTTTCATTAACAGGGGGATTGAGTTTAAGAGTCGTGAGATCTTGTTGCAGCTCTATAAAACTTTGGTTAGACCGCACTTGGAATACTGCGTCCAGTTCTGGGCACCCTATTATAGGAAAGATGTGGATGCTTTGGAGAGGGTTCAGAGGAGGTTTACCAGGATGCTGCCTGGACTGGAGGGCTTATCTTATGAAGAGAGGTTGACTGAGCTCGGTCTCTTTTCATTGGAGAAAAGGAGGAGGAGAGGGGACCTAATTGAGGTATACAAGATAATGAGAGGCATAGATAGAGTTGATAGTCAGAGACTATTTCCCAGGGCAGAAATGGCTAGCACGAGGGGTCATAGTTTTAAGCTGGTTGGTGGAAAGTATAGAGGGGATGTCAGAGGCAGGTTCTTTACGCAGAGAGTTGTGAGAGCATGGAATGCGTTGCCAGCAGCAGTTGTGGAAGCAAGGTCATTGGGGTCATTTAAGAGACTGCTGGACATGTATATGGTCACAGAAATTTGAGGGTGCATACATGAGGATCAATGGTCGGCACAACATTGTGGGCTGAAGGGCCTGTTCTGTGCTGTGCTGTTCTATCTATGTTCTATACTCATTGGAATAGAGAAGAATGAGGGGAGATCTTATAGAAATATAGAACATAGAACATTACAGCACAGTACAGGCCCTTCGGCCCTTGGTGTTGTGCCAACCTGTCATTTCGATCTCAAGCCCATCTAACCTGCATTATTCCATGTACGTCCATATGCTTATCCAATGACGACTTAAATGTACCTAAAGTTGGCGAATCTACTACCGTTGCAGGCAAAGCGTTCCATTCCCTTACTACTCTCTGAGTAAAGAAACCACCTCTGACATCCGTCCTATATCTTTCACTCCTCAATTTAAAGCTATGCCTCCTCGTGCTCGCCGTCACCATCCTAGGAAAAAGGCTCTCCCTATCCACCCTATCTAACCCTCTGATTATTTTAGATGTTTCAATTAAGTCACCTCTCAACCTTCTTCTCGCTAATGAAAACAGCCTCAAGTCCCTCAGCCTTTCCTCGTAAGACCTTCCCTCCATACCAGGCAACATCCTCGTAAATCTCCTCTGCACCCTCTCCAAAGCTTCCACATTCTTCTTATAATGCAGTGACCAGAACTGTACACAATACTCCAAGTGCAGCCGCACCAGAGTTTTGTGCAGCTTCGCCATAACCTCTTGGTTCCGGAACTCGATCCCTCTATTAATAAAAGCTAAAACATTGTATGCTTTCTTAACAGCCCTGTCAACCTGGGTGGCAACTTTCAAGGATCTGTGTACATGGACGCCGAGATCTCTCTGCTCATCTATACTGCTAAGAATCTTACCATTAACCCTGTACTTTGCCTTCCGGTTACTCCTACCAAAGTGCATCGCCTCACACTTGTCTGCATTAAACTCCATTTGCCACCTCTCAGCCCAGCTCTGCAGCTTATCTATGTCTCTCTGCAACCTACAGCATCGTTCACCACTATCTACAACTCCACCGACCTTAGTGTCGTCTGCAAATTTACTAACCCATCCTTCTACGCCCTCATCCAGGTCATTTATAAAAATGACAAACAGCGGTGGACCCAACACCGACCCTTGCGTTACACCACTAGTAACTGCTCTCCAGGATGAACATATCCCATCAACTACCACCCTCTGTCTTCTTTCAGCAAGCCAATTTCCGATCCAAACTGCTATATCTCCCACAATTCCATTCCTCCGCATTTCGTACAATATCCTTTAATATCTCATCCAGTCTTTTCCAGTTAAACCCCATTCCCAGCCAATCTTCACTGTATCACCCCACTTGCAGATACTGATACCCCACTTTACAACTGCCACTTCCCTTCCCCTCCGCCTGCAGCCCAATCCCAACAAACAGGTTCCTGAGTTTCCATCCCACGGCAGAGGCCCAGCCTTAATCTCCATATATGCCTATCTTTCTCTCAGAATCGAAACATATAAGATTATGAAGGGAATAAATAAGGTGGAGGCAGGGAGGTTATTTCCGCTAGTGGGTGAAATGAGGACTAGTGGGCATAGCCTCAAAATAAAGGGAAGCAGATGTAGGACTGAGATCAGGAGGAACTTTTTCACCCAAAGGGTTGTGAATCTGGGGAATTCCCTGCCCAGTGAAGTGGTTGAAGCTTCCTCGCTGAATGTTTTTAAGGCAAGGCTGGATAAATTTTTGAACAGTAAAGGAATTAAGGGTTATGGTGAGAGGACAGGTAAATGGAGCTGAGTCTCAAAAATACGAGCCATGATCTTATTAAATGGTGGGGCAGGCTCAAGGGGCCAGATGGCCTACTCCTGCTCCTAGTTCTTATGTTTTTATGACTGATACCAACATTGTGGGTTCAATTCCCATGCTGGCTACAGTCAGACTCCTCAACCTCCCACTTGCCTGAGGTGTGGTGGCTTTCAGGCTAAAGCCACCTCTTTAATGAGCAAGCAGCCCTATGGTATGGTGAAACAAAAGCAATTTTACCTTACTCTGAATCTCAGCCTAGACTCCATACTTCAGGTCAAACAGATCTTGGGTTTGGAAGGTGTTGCTTAGGTATCTTCCAAATGTGTGATTTGGATATCCTCCTGTTTCATATCATCCATGCCTCAATATTATTGGGGTTTATCTCTAAGATGGCCTTGTTCGCCTCTCCTTCATCTATAGGTTGCATTAATTCACATTCCTCACTCCTTCCTGTGTATTTTGAAAAACAACTTATTACATTTTCCTTATTGTTCAGCACTGACACTTGCTGGGGGTGGGGGGTGGCGGGGGGACCTTATAGAGGTTTATAAAATCATGAAGGACATGGACAGGGTGATTAGCTAAGGTCTGTTCCCCAGGGTGGGGCAGTCCAAAACTAGAGGGCGTAGGCTTAAGGTGAGAGGGGAAAGATTTAAAAGGGACCCAAGGGGCAACCTTTTAATGAAGAGAGAGGTCTGTGTGTGAAATGAGCTGCCAGAGGAAGTGATGGATGCTGGTACAATTGCAACATTTAAAAGGCTTCTGGATGTGTAAATGAAAAGGAAGGGTTTAGAGGGATATGGGCCAAATGCTGGCAAATGGGGTTAGATTTATTTAGGATATCTGGTCAGCACAGAAGAGATGGACCAAAGGGTCTGTTTCCATGCTGTACAGCTCTATGACTCTATGAGTTGCTTTGGTACAACTTGTAAATGGCACAAATGCAGTTGATTGTGCAAGGAATAAATGATTGTTATGCGTGCAACATATTGTGTATTCCCATATCATGAAAAGAAATTCTAAGATACTTTAATAGGAGTGTTAACAAAAACATTTGACTCAATAATTTGATTCGGCAAAAGAAATCAGTCCTGACAATTTTCTGGTAATACAATGTGCTCCTGAATTAACTGCATCCCCTAGCCAGGTTGTTCCAGGACGGTTGGCATCTACCAGACAATGGAAAATTGCCCAGTTACATCCTGTACACAAGAAGCAGGACAAATGCAACTCAACCAATTACCACCCCATCAGTCTACTCTTGATCATCAGTAAAGTGACAGAAGATGTCACCAGTGATAATGGGAACTGCAGATGCTGAAGAATCCAAGATAACAAAGTGTGAAGCTGGATGAACACAGCAGGCCAAGCAGCATCTCAGGAGCACAAAAGCTGACGTTTTGGGCCTAGACCCTTCATCAGAGAGGTGAAGGGTCTAGGTCTGAAACGTCAGCTTTTGTGCTCCAGAAGATGTCACCAGCTGTGTTGTTAAGGAGGTAAAGATAAGGTCGCACACACAACAACAAAAACACAGTTGCAAGAAAAGCTCAGCCGTATGGCAGTATCTGTGAAAGCAAAAAACAGAGTTAACATTTTGGGTCCGGTGAAATTCTAAGGTACTTTAATAGGAGTGTTAACAAAAACATTTGAAACAATAATTTGATTCTGCAAAAGAAATCAGTCCTGACAATTTTCTGGTAATACAATGTGCTTTTTTTTAAGGTGACCCTTCCTCAGAACTTTTAATTTTTAAAGGTAAATTCACCATAGTCATCCTAGGCTGTAGGGCTGCTATCTTATCAGAGAGAGACTAGCAGTGGTTTAATGATACCACAAGTGAGGGGAGTGGATGATGAGGAGAGTCCTTCATGGTAATCCCAGCCAATGTGTGAAATTGAACCTATGCTTTCTAGTTACCCAGTCTAGCCGCACAGTCAACCGAGCTAGCCAAACCCCTAACAAGGCAGCACTTCCCTTGCGAACTCTCTGCCGTGAGACAGCAGCCCCATGGTATGGTAAGACTATAGTTTAGCAATAACATCCTCATTGATGATCAGTGATAATAAAATGTGAGGCTGGATGAACACAGCAGGCCAAGCAGCATCTCAGGAGCACAAAAGCTGACGTTTCGGGCCCGAACTCTCTGCCGTGAGACAGCAGCCCCATGGTATGGTAAGACTATAGTTTAGCAATAACATCCCCATTGATGATCAGTGATAATAAAATGTGAGGCTGGATGAACACAGCAGGCCAAGCAGCATCTCAGGAGCACAAAAGCTGACGTTTCGGGCCCGAACTCTCTGCCGTGAGACAGCAGCCCCATGGTATGGTAAGACTATAGTTTAGCAATAACATCCCCATTGATGATCAGTGATAATAAAATGTGAGGCTGGATGAACACAGCAGGCCAAGCAGCATCTCAGGAGCACAAAAGCTGACGTTTCGGGCCTATGATGATCAGTTTGGATTCCACAAGGGCTGCTCAGCTCCTGACCTTGCTATAGCCTTAGTTCTAACATGGACAACAGAGTTGAACTCCAGCTGTGAGAGAGACTGCATTTGCCCTCAAGGTCACATTTGACTGAAAGTGACACCAAGGAGCCCGAGCTCTCAAAATTTGACATAATCCAGGAGAATGTCCACTTTATTGGCACACCATCCACCACTATCAAAATCTAGTTCATTTGTCACCTCATTGCTTGCTGGTCTATCGTAAACATAGGTTGTACAATGCCACAATTTAAGTTATTTTTCTCCCTGCTTTCAAATTCCTCGATGACTTTCTTACTCCCTCTTGCACCCCAATCACCTTGTATATCCCAATTTTAAGTCCTTTAGCACTGGCAGTTGTACTTACAGCAGCCAGGGCCCTGAGCTCTGAAACACTTGGCGTCTACATCTCTATCTCTCTTTCCTCCTTTAACGTGCTGGTAAAACCTACAAGTGCTTAGAAAGAGATTGTAAGAACTGCTGATGCTGGAGTCGGAGATAACACAGAGTGGAGCTTTAGGAACACAGCAGGGCAGCCAGCATTAGGGGAGCAGGAAAGCTCACGTTTCATAGAACATGGAACAGTACAGCCGAGTACAGGTTCTTCGGCCCCCGATGTTGTGCCAAACTTTTACCCTAAACCTAAGGTCTATCTAACCTCCAACCCTACCTTATGCTATCATCCATATGCCTATCTAATAGCTGCTTAAATGCTCCTTTGAAGCCGACTCCACTACCCTCTCCGGCAATGCATTCCACACCCCTACCACTCTCTGAGTAAAGAACCTACATTTGACGTCTCTCCTACATCTACCTCCACTCAAATTAAAACTATGCCCCCTCACAATAGCTAGTTTTGGGTCAGGACCCTTCTTCAGAAATGATAAGAAATCTGTATTAATACCGTTTTCTATGTCTTTGTGTCAAATTTGGCTTTTTATTATAAGGTGTTAGAGAATTCCAAGTTGTATTTCTCATTTTTGACATTTGTGCTCATCCTGTATTGGATAGCAGACCAAATAAAAACCAAAAGAACTGTGGATGCTGCAAATCAGGAACAAAACCAAAGTTGCTGGAAAAGCTCAGCAGGCCTGGCAGCATCTGTGAAGGAAAAAACAGCTAACGTTTCAGGTCCGGTGAATCTTCTTCGGAACTTATGTTGGATAGCAGACCACTTGGCAAAATATGAACAATGGAGGGTTTAAGCAGAAGGTGTAATTCTACTAAGCCCCCATTCCTTCAGAATGGTTTTATGACAGATTAACATAAGGTAATGAGAAACATCAAATTTAAAAGCTTTGAAACTGCTTTAAAGTTTTTGATAAGACTTGTAGCTCAGGGTTGCAGATGAGATTGTAAACTTGCTCGCTGAGCCAGTGTGTTCAATTGCAGACGTTTGTTACCCTGCTAGGTCACATCATCAGTGCACTTCCAATGAAGCGTTCGTGTTCTGTCCCGCCTGTTACTTATATGCCTCAGTTTGCTGGGGTGATTGGCATCACTTCTGGCAAACCGAGGCATATAAATAACAAACAGGACAGAACACTAATGCTTCACCAGAGGTGCACTGATGATGTGACCTAGCAGGGTAACAAAAGTCTGCAATCGAACACACTGGCTCAGCGAGTAAGCTGACTAGCTTTGAAAATGCACATGATCCATTGGTTTTGTTTTGGAAACTTGTGATTGTATTTGTGAGACTATTAATAGCTCAGTAAAGCATGAGGGAGAAATTGAGCTCAATGACTGCTGGAGGCAAAGAATTTAACTGGTGCTGTGGCATTTATATAATGTTTGGTCGGTGGTTTGTGGCAGTCTATCAAGCACCACAGTGAGGGAGAAGCGAGCAGGAAAGCAAATGCTCCTGTTGCTGAATCGTTTGCACTTTTCCGTTGAGATTTTGAACAGCTTTCGTCTCCCCAGCCCCCACAACAATAGCTGGGAAGAAAAAAGAATTCTCATTGTGTACATATGCATTATGATTAGCTTCAGATTTCTGCGTATTGTAGTTGGGATGTCAAGTTGGGGTTTTGCAGGGTATTGGTGAGGCCACTTCTCCAGTATTGTGTTCAGTCCTGGTTGTCTTGATAAAGGAAGGATTTTATTCAGCTGGAGAGTGTTAAGAAAAGATCAGCCAAGGTTTCATCAGGAATGGAGGGCTGGAATGATTAGGAGTGCCTGGATAGGCTGGCGGCTGAATTGCATACAGTTACTGATCAAGTAACAATGTCAAGTTTCCTTACCTAAAGGAGATTCAGGAACCAGTTAGGATTTTACAGTAGCACGACTCCATAATATGGAAACATAGGAACTGGACCAAACCACTCACTTTCTGAAGAAGGGTCTAGGCCCAAAACATCAGCTTTCCTGCTCCTCTGTGCTCATCCAGCTTTACACCTTGTTATCTCAGATTCTCCTACTATCTCTACTAACCTACAGTTCCTACCATCTCTGAAACAATTTTAAACCCCACTGCGAAGCCTATTTCTGAAGAAGAGTCTAGGCCCAAAACTTTAGCTTTCCTGGTCCTCTGATGCTGCTTGGTCTGCTGTGTTCATCCAGCTCTACACCTTGTTATCTCTAAACCATTTGGCTCTCGGAGTTAGCCTGCCATTCAATTTCACAATGTGTTTTAAAAGAAAAATTCATATTCTGTATTTGCCTTCCCTTTCCCTAGTGAAGATATCGATATTTTTGAAGCGACATGTTCAATGATCTTATTACACACCTTTAGAATAGTTAAGATTTATAAGGATAGTTTGAATGTACTGTCTTTGTATCAACTGGAGTTCCGAAGAGATTTGACTGAAGTGTACACAATCCTGAATGTTCTTGCCAGGATGAACATTGAAAGGATATCCCCTCCTGTATCAAGAACTAGGGCATGCTTTTTTAAAATTAAATGTTTAAGACAGAGAAGAGGAAACTTTTGCTTCTTAGAACATTGCGCTACTGCAGAAATCTCTGCCTCAGAAAGTAGTCAAGGTAGAGTCACTGAATATTTTTAGGGTGGTGATGCATTCATTCTTGTTCGGCAAGTGCCTTAAATGTTAATATGGGGTTGATGGGAATGTGGAATTCAGAACACAAATAGATCAGCCATGACGTTATTGAGAGGTGGAACAAGCTTGAGGGGTAAAAAGATCCACCTTGGCTCCTATTTTATGTGTTCAGATGTCCTGGACTGGCTCAATGCACATATTCCTGACCTCTACTGCAGCATTTGGTACTTTGGTGATTTCGTGACTAGGAATTGAGATCCATGTGCACCATGTGTAAGTCTGTTACTGTTGGTCCTTTTATGCCCACCAGGTAAAATGGTTTCTATGCATTGTTGCCACAGCTGCAGTTAATCATCAATGTAGCAATGCAAGCAACTGGTTATCCAATGCAGTTAGTTTTGCATTTTAAAGTTATATCATTCATTTGCAATGATCCAGATACTTATCATAGACCATAGAACATGGAACAGTACAGCACAGTACAGGCCTCTCGCCCACAATGTTGTGCCAACCTATCATCCCACTAAGATCAAACTACCCTCCATACCCTACATTTCACTATCCTCCATGTGCCTATCCAAGAGTCGCTTAAAAGTCTCTAAAGTATCTGACTTCACTACCATTGCCGGCAGCACATTCCACACACCCACCGCTTTCTGTGTGAAGAACCTACCTCTGACATCTCCCCAATGCCTTCCTCCAATCATCTTAAAATTATGACCCGTCATGATAGTCATTTCCGCCCTGGGAAAAAGTCTCTGGCTATCCATTCTATCTATGCCTCTCATCATTAATAGGATGCTTGTACTAGCTGCCATGTCAACTTTGATTTAAGCATATGTTTGCAAATTTTCTTCACTATTTTCAGCTTCCTAGAAGAACAATATGATGTTAACAGTGGAAAATAAACCATCTAATCATTAGACTTTGTTCACACAATAAATCACATACATAATGAGGGAAGATTATTTGCCTTCTATTTGAAGATCCATTCCGAATCTTCATCTTGGTCTATTTTGCTGTAACCTTAAATATATGTGTTTGCATTTATGAAGATCTTTGGAGCACTCCCTGTTGTGGTTACCAGCACGCTGAATGTGCTTTTAGTGTTATAGAACATAGAACATTACAGCACAGTACAGGCCCTTCGGCCCTCGATGTTGTGCCGACCTGCCATACCAATCTGAAGCCCATCTAACCTACACTATTCCGTGTGCGTCCATATGTTTGTCTAATGATGACTTCAATGTACTTAAAGTTGGCGAATCTACTACCGTTGCAGGCAAAGCGTTCCATCCCTTACTACTCTCTGAGTTGTTGCATCCTGTTGTGGCCTCTGGTTGTATCTTGGAAAACAGATTTCCTGCAGTGGTGAGCTCTGTGTCCCTTTGCAACACACTACAAAGACCCTGGAACACAACCAGCTTTGTGCTGGACGTAACAGAGAACACTTCCAAACAGTGATAGTAGGAACTGCAGATGCTGGAGAATCCAAGATAACAAAGTGTGGAGCTGGATGAACACAGCAGGCCAAGCAGCATCTTTTGTGCTCTAGCTTTTGTGCTCCTGAGATGCTGCTTGGCCTGCTGTGTTCGTCCAACTCCACACTTTGTTATCTATACTTCCGAACAGAGTGGTTTCTCTCTGTGTCCTGGCTACTGTGCCAATGCTGGCAAATGCACCTGTTGATTACAGGATCTGTTGTTGGGCTTCCATCTTTGTCTGCCACCTTAAAGCAGTGTGTCAATGCCATGACATTCCCTTTTGCCTGAGAGGTCTTTTCGGAAAGCTGACTTCATGTCGATTATTCAAAGCATGTCTACCATCTGCAAAACACAAGCCCAAATATGCTGGAATACTCTTCACTTATCTGGATGAGTGCAGCTCCAATACCACGTGAAAAGCTCAATATCTTCAAAGACAAATCAGCCCAGTAGATTGGCACCCCAGGTGCTGCTGTAAACATTCACTCCCTCCATCACCAATGGCCATTGACCGCAGCTTGTGCCTTCTGCAGGATGCACTGCATTAACTCACCAAGGCTCCTCCAACAGCACCTTCCAAATCAGCAACCTATTGCACTTTGAAGGAAAAGGGCAGCAAGCATGTTTCCATTTCAAGCAGCATTGTGGCTTGGAGCTGTATCAATGGGTTGGGTCAAAATCTGGACATCTTTCTCAAAGCGACTCCTCAACAAAAACCTTAGCGACAGACAGTGTGGCTCATCATCACTTTCTCAGGAGCAATTAACAATCGCTTGCAAGTACTAGTCTTGGCAGTGATCCCGTTAAGGAATCAAGAAAAAAGAAAACCATCAAGAGTAAACGTGGGGTTGTAGCTTGATTTCAGTAAGTACATTTTTGGGTGTTGACTCCTCGAACTGTGACAAGTTTTTGAACTCTGTACATGGTGAAAGATACTGAACTGACACTGAGAGGGCCACCAAGAATGGTGTTGAAACTTCTTGATCTTCATTAAATGTATAGGATACAGAAGATTATCTATTTTGCAGAGACAGGTTTGTAGGAAGATATGACTGAGGGATTGAGATCGGTTGCTTAAGATGCCTTTGGGGAAAATGGAGCAATGAGCATTTAACATTAGGAGGTGATGGTAGCAGATTCAACAGTAACTTTCAAAATGATTAATACTTCAAGGGGAAAAATGTCATACGGTGATGTGAAAAGTGCAAGGGAGAGAGGGCCTAACTGAGACTGGGAAGCCCCAGAGACATAGCTGGGCTGAAGCAATGGTCAACTATAAACAGCCTTCATTACGTTGCCTATTCCAATGAGATCACCTCTCATTCTTTTAAACCCCAGAAAGCCTCAATCCAGTTTACTCAGCTTCTCATCATAGGAGAACACTTTATAATCCCAGGGACCAATCTTGTGAAACTGCACTCTATTGTCTTCCTCTCAAGTAAAGCCTTCCTTAAATTTGGGGAATCTAGAATCCAAACGATAGGCAGGATGTGTTTGCACTGGAGATGCAGTGGATGAGTTTTACCAGGATGTTGCCTGACTTGGAGAGTTTAGTTTATAAAGAGTGGTTGGATAGACTGGGGTTGTTTCCCTTAAAGTTGAAAATACTGAAGGGTGCTATTGAAATGTATGAAATTATGGGGGGCATAGATAAGTTCAACTGGAAAAAACCTTTCCTCTTAATGGAGGGATCAATGACTAGGGGAATAGACTTAAGGTAGGAAGAGGACATGTAAGGAATCCCAGAGGGTGGTGAGAAACTGGAACTCATTACCTAGGAGTATTTAGGTATCCTCCTGCTCCTATCTTCTATGGTTCTATGTTTCAATCTTTCTATGTTGCAAATGCCAAGACATTCAAAGACCAAGAGATGGAAAATAGGATTAGAATAATTAATTAGCTGACTGTTTTTCACTGGCACAGACTCAATGGGCCAAAGGGTCTTTTACTGTGCTGTAGCTCTCCATGCCTCTATGATATGGAGGCCAAAGTAGCACACAGGTCTCACCAATATCCTGTGCTTTTGTAACATGACTTCTTTATTCCTCTACTCTAAATGACCTTTTAACAAAGACCAAGATACCATTTGCTTGCCTAATTGCTTTCTGCAGCTGAATACTAACTTTCTGTGTACATCATATGAGTACAGGTCACCGTGATCACTAACATTTTCAAGTTTCAAAACTTCTTAAAAAAACACTGATTTTCAATTCTTATAAACAAAGTGAATAGCTTCACACTTCTCCAAATTACGCTTTTGTGTTTGCACAACAAGCTTTGCTTTTACACAGAACATAGAACAGTACAGCACAGTGCAGGCTCTTCAGCCCACAATGTTGTGCCAACCTATTAACCCACCAAGATCAATCTGCCCTGCATATCCTACATTTTACTATCCTCCATGTACCTATCCAAAAGTCGCTTAAAAGTCTCTGAAGTATCTGACTCCACTACCACTGCTGGCAGCACATTCCACATGCCCACCGTTCTCTGTGTAAAGATCCTACCTCTGACACTCCTCTACACCTTCCTCCAACCACTTTAAAATTATGCCCCCTCATGATAGTCTTTTCTGCCCTGGGGAAAAAGTCTCTCGCTATCCACTCTATCTTTGCCTCTCATCATCTTGTACACCTCTATCAAGTCACCTCTCATCGTTCTTCGCTCCAATGGAAAAAGCCCTAGCTCCCTCAATCTTTCCTCATGAGACCTGCCCTTCAGTCCAGGCAGCATCCTGGTAAATCTCCTCTGCACCCTCTCTAAGGCTACCACCTCTTTCCTGTAATGAGGTGACCAGAGCCGAACACAATATTCCAAGTGTGGTCTAACCAGGGTTTTATAGAGCTGCAGCATGGCCTCGCAGCTCTTAAACTCAATTCCACTGCCAATGAAAGCCAACACACTATACGTCTTGTTTATAACCCTATAAGCTTGGGTAGCAACTTTGAACGATCTATGGACATGGACCCAAAGATCCCTTTGTTCCTCCGCACAGCCAAGAATCCTGCCATTAGCCCTGTATTCTGCATTCACATTGAACCTTCCAAAATGAGTTACTTCATACTTTTCTGGGTTGAATTCCATCTGCCACTTCTTTGCCCAGCTCTGCATCCCGTCAATCTGCTGTTGCAAACTACAACTCTGCCAACCTTCGTGTCATCAGCATACTAACTAACCCACCCTTCCACTTCCTCATCCAAGTCACTTATAAAGATCATGAACAGAGGAGGTCCCAGAACGGATCTCTTTTTTTGGCTAAGTTAGAAATGGAAGGGGGACGGAGCTGAGTCCAATCAGTTGATAATAAAATGTGAGGCTGGATGAACACAGCAGGCCCAGCAGCATCTCAGGAGCACAAAAGCTGACGTTTCGGGCCTAGACCCTTCATCAGAGAGGGGGATGGGGTGAGGGTTCTGGAATAAATAGGGATAGAGGGGGAGGCGGACTGAAGATGGAGAGAAAAGAAGATAGGTGGAGAGAGTATAGGTGGGGAGGTAGGGAGGGGATAGGTCAGTCCAGGGAAGAAGGACAGGTCAAGGAGGTGGGATGAGGTTGGTAGGTAGGAGATGGAGGTGCGGCTTGGGGTGAGAGGAAGGCATGGGTGAGAGGAAGAACAGGTTAGGGAGGCAGAGACAGGTTGGACTGGTTTTGGGATGCAGTGGTGGAGAGGAAGAGCTGGGCTGGTTGTGTGGTGCAGTGGGGGGAGGGGACGAACTGGGCTGGTTTAGGGATGCGGTGGCGGAAGGGGAGATTTTGAAGCTGGTGAAGTCCACATTGATACCATTGGGCTGCAGGGTTCCCAAGCGGAATAGGAGTTGCTGTTCCTGCAACTTTCGGGTGGAATCATTGTGGCACTGCAGGAGGCCCATGATGGACATGTCATCTAAAGAATGGGAGGGGGAGTGGAAATGGTTTGCAACTGGGAGGTGCAGTTGTTTATTGCGAACCGAGCGGAGGTGTTCTGCAAAGCGGGCCCCAAGCCTCCGCTTGGTTTCCCCAATGTAGAGGAAGCCACACCGGGTACAGTGGATGCAGTATACCACATTGGCAGATGTGCAGGTGAACCTCTGCTTAATGTAGAAAGTCATTTTGAGGCCTGGGATAGGGGTGAGGGAGGAGGTGCGGGGGCAAGTGTAGCATTTCCTGCGGTTGCAGGGGAAGGTGCCGGGTGTGGTGGGGTTGGAGGGCAGTGTGGAGCGAACAAGGGAGTCACGGAGAGAGTGGTCTCTCCGGAAGGCAGACAGGGGTGGGGATGGAAAAATGTCTTGGGTGGTGGGGTGGGATTGTAGATGGCGGAAGTGTAGGAGGATGATGCGTTGTATCCGGAGGTTGGTGGGGTGGTGTGTGAGAACGAGGGGGATCCTCTTTGGGCGGTTGTGGCGGGGGCGGGGTGTGAGGGATATGTTGCGGGAAATGCGGGAGATGCGGTCAAGGGCGTTCTCAACCACTGTGGGGGGCAAGTTGCGGTCCTTGAAGAACTTGGACATCTGGGATGTGTGGGAGTGGAATGCCTCATCTTGGGAGCAGATGCGGCGGAGGCGGAGGAATTTGGGAATGGGGATGGAATTCTTGCAGGAGGGTGGGTGGGAGGAGGTGTATTCTAGGTAGCTGTGGGAGTCGGTGGGCTTGAAATGGACATCAGTTACAAGCTGGTTGCCTGAGATGGAGGCTGAGAGATCCAGGAAGGTGAGGGATGTGCTGGAGATGGCCCAGGTGAACTGAAGGTTGGGGTGGAAGGTGTTGGTGAAGTGGATGAACTGTTCGAGCTCCTCTGGGGAGCAAGAGGCGGCGCCGATACAGTCATCAATGTAACGGAGGAAGAGGTGGGGTTTGGGGCCTGTGTAGGTGCGGAAGAGGGACTGTTCCACGTAACCTACAAAGAGGCAGGCATAGCTGGGGCCCATGCCGGTGCCCATGGCCACCCCCTTAGTCTGTAGGAAGTGGGAGGAGTCGAAAGAGAAGTTGTTGAGGGTGAGGACGAGTTCGGCTAGGCGGATGAGGATGTCGGTGGAGGGGGACTGGTTGGGCCTGCGGGACAGGAAGAAGCGGAGGGCCTTGAGGCCATCTGCATGCGGAATGCAGGTGTATAGGGACTGGACGTCCACGGTGAAAATGAGGTGTTGGGGGCCATGGAATTGGAAGTCCTGGAGGAGGTGGAGGGCATGGGTGGTGTCACGGACATAGGTAGGGAGTTCCTCGACCAAAGGGGAGAAAATGGAGTCCAGATAGGTGGAGATGAGTTCGGTGGGGCAGGAGCAGGCTGAGACGATCGGTCGACCAGGGTAGGCAGGTTTGTGGATTTTGGGAAGGAGATAGAAACGGGCCGTGCGGGGTTGGGGAACAATGAGGTTGGAGGCTGTGGGTGGGAGGTCCCCTGCGGTGATGAGGTCATGAATGGTGTTGGAGATGATGGTTTAGTGCTCGGGTGTGGGGTCATGATCGAGGGGGCGGTAGGAGTTGGTGTCAGAGAGTTGGCGTCTGGCCTCGGCGATGTAGAGGTCAGTGCGCCATACTACCACTGCGCCACCCTTGTCTGCGGGTTTGATGGTGAGGTTGGGGTTGGAGCGGAGGGAGCGGAGGGCTGCCCGTTCTGCGGGGGAGAGGTGGAGTGGGTGAGAGGGGTGGAGAGGTTGTGGCGGTTCATGTCTCGACGGCAGTTAGAGATGAAGAGGTCGAGGGAAGATAGGAGGCCCGGGGGTGGTGTCCAGGAGGAGGACTTGTGTTGGAAGCGGGTGAAGGGGTCAGTGGAGGGAGGGTTAGGTTCCCGGTTGAATAAGTAGGCGTGGAGGTGAAGGCGGCGGAAAAACTGTTCTATGTCCAACCGTGACTGGTATTCGTTGATGTGTGGTTGTAGGGGGACAAAGGTGAGACCCTTACTAAGGACTGACCGTTCATCCTCAGTTAGTGGGAGGTCTGGGGGGATGGTGAAGATGCGGCAGGGTTCAGTGTGACTGTCTTCTCTGGGGTATCTCCAATCAGTTGATTAAGCTTTTGGCCTTCCATCCTAAGAAGGCTCCTTCTTTGACTTATCCTCAATATTCTAGTAGAATGACGCTCCCATGAAGCAACTTACAATGTTTACTCTGTTAAATGTCCAATATAAATGTAAATTAATGCTTGCAGACTGGCATAGATGAAGCTATTTGGGCACAATTAAGATCATCGTACACACTGAGATGGAGACAGGCTTGAAACAGCAGGACCAATGTGACAGGTTGGGGGCCAAGTGTGAAATGTCATTTATAGGGCATAGAGTTTTAATCTGTTTTCTGTGCAGTACAAATAGAAACAATCTTACTGTCGGTTGTAGCCACTGTGACACCGTGTTAATCACTTCAATTTGTCCTTTATTAATTGCAT
Organism: Stegostoma tigrinum; assembly: GCF_030684315.1. Classification (NCBI taxonomy): domain Eukaryota; kingdom Metazoa; phylum Chordata; class Chondrichthyes; order Orectolobiformes; family Stegostomatidae; genus Stegostoma; species Stegostoma tigrinum. The sequence continues at coordinate 182,341,819 of NC_081354.1, read as the reverse complement.
TCAGCTTTCTTGCTGGCCAATTAATTGTCTTTCGAAGGAAGGTTTTGTGACATTTACGGGCATGATATGTTTGCCGTGAGTAGAATCTATGCTCCGGCGTGAAACAAACACAATTATTGTGAAGCCAAGTAAAATGGCAAAGGAGGATAATTAATGCGGAGCTGTCACACTGAGGTCTGCTCTGCAATGAACATATTAAAGCTTGACTGAAAGCATGAGTAGCCACACAATGTGGGCCTGTCCACCCCCGCACTTCCCTTTCTGCTCGTATTTCAAAACATTCCTGCAGACAAAACAGTGACCAACAGGAAGGAAAAGGTAAGAATATTTGAAAAAACAAAATGTCACTTGGCTCAAAGAAATTTCCAGAGCTTAAAATACTTGAAATATTTTATTTTCTTTTCTGACGATTGGCGGTAAAGAGATTTGGATGTCCATTCGTGTAAATAACTATAAGCTAGCACATGGGTACAAAAAGCAATCAGAAAGGCTGATGGAGCATTGCCCTTTAGCTCAAACAGATTGCAGTTCGAGAATGATGATTTTGTCATACGCAGCCCTGGCCAGATCCCATTTGGAACACTGCATTAAGTGCTTGGGCACTGAGGGAAGGCCTTGGAGGACAAGCTGCAACACAGAAGCACCAGAATCATTGCCAAGGCGAAAACTTATGAAGACAGATTGCATACACTTCTCTTACATCCCCTTCGAAACAGGCAAATGGTGGGATGAACTGATCCAAGTTTTTTTTAGAGGGTGGAAGATACATGCGGAAAAGCAATTTCTTCATGCGGGGAGTAATCCAGAAGAAAGGGGCAAAACTGGAACGCCCAAGCTATGTCATTCAGCTGGAAAACCAGGAAGCACCCTTCCAGAAAAGGGCTGTGGAAGTAGAAAACTTTCTCCCCACAATAAGCCTGAGAAACTGGTGGCCATTTTAGATTTGAACTTAGATTGCAGCAGTTCAAAGGCCGTCTACTAGGCAGATTTCTGGAGTGAGTCTTCTCCTATAAGAAACCTTTAGCAGTTAGGGCCTCTACACAGTGGAGATTATATGAATGAGAATTGATTATATTGAAACACACTAAATCCTGAGAAGGCTTGATGGGATAGATGTCAGGAGGGCGTATCCTCTTGTGAGGCAATCTAGAACTAGGGGACACGGTTTAACAATTTCCCATTTAAAATTGAGGTGTAAAAGAATTTCTTCTCTTCAGACAGTTTTTAGACTTTGGAATTCTGTACTCCAGAGCATAGTGGTGGTTGGGTCATTGACAGCAGCATCAGAGAGACTTTGGATTGTTGAGAGAACAAAGGGTTATGGCAGATAGGCAGCAAAATCAGATGGTGGAACAGGCTTGAGGGGCCAGCTGGCCTTCTCCTGTTCCTATACCTTATGACCTAATAATAACTGTTCAAAATCAAAACTCCTATGAGTAAAGGTGTCAATAACGTTATATCACACAGGTGATGAGAAGGACTTGAGGCACAGATGACGTACAATCAAATTGAATGGCTGGTGGAACAAGGCAAAGTAGTATTATCCCATGACTGTGATATAACACCTTGCAATAAGAAGGGTCTGGTGTGAGCAACGTGCTCACTACACCTCAAGCAGAGCCATTGCTTCTGGGTCTGTAGGATATAGCTCAGTTTTACAGGAGAGTTTGTAATCACTCTCAGTCAGCATTGCTGTGCGTGATGAACGTCTACTTCAATGCAAAATGAGGTTGTCTTTGAAGGGTGATGACTGGATCAACATGGCTGCACATCCCTTCCTTCACCTGGCCTTTTAACAGAACCCTCCACCACCACAAGTCAAACCCCATTTCCTCACACTGAAACTTACAGCCATGTAATAGCCTGAGAGAGATAAAAATGCACAGGGGCAAAAAATGTCCTTTGGAAACTTCCTCTCCAACTCCCTCAAGAAATCCACACCAGTCTAGAACATCAATTTCACGCATTTAGAACACTCATGACAGTGCTATTATTGTTGTTTGTAATTGTTTGCTCTATGATCCCAGAGATTTTCATTCCACTTACCCAGGTTCACCTGTGGCTGTTGAGAAGTGAAGCCTCATTAAACTGTTCAGAAGAACTCCACCGTCAGTCATCTCTGTGATAAGAAAAACCCAGAGGAAGCAGTGATTTCTAAAGGATCCATCCCAGAGGCTGTCTTTCAAGTAGAGCTGATTGAGTAGAACATTTGTGCTAATCGTCAGTGATGACAGATGATGACATATGTAGCTGGAGTCTGAGACAGGAAGGCTCTGATGACGTCTAGCAACAGGCTAATTTGTAAACTATTTATGCATGTTCAAACAGTCAACACATATCCATCAGTTTACAAAGGTAGCATTTGCAGATCTCTTGCAAGAATAGGCCATTTGTAATCTCCCCCACCCCCGAACCTACTCCATCATTGTGGCTGATCTTTTCGTAGACTCAGCTCCATTTACCCGCCGGCTCACTTTCACCCTTAATTCTTTTAGTGCTCGAAAATCTACCTTTGCCTTAAAAACATTCAGCGAGGTAGCTTCACTTGCTTCACTGGGCAGGGAATTCCGCAGATTCACAACCCTTTGGGAGAAGCTCCTTCGGAGCACACTTCTAAATCTGTCCTCTCTTATTTTGAGGCTATGCCCCCTAGTTCTAGTTTCACTTGCCTTTGGAAACAACCTCCCGGTTCCCATCTTATCCATCCCCATTGTAATTTTATTTGTTTCTATGAGGTCCCCCCTCTCATTCTTCTAAATTCCAATGCGTATAGTCCCCTAGGCTAAGCAATCTCTTCTCATAAGCCAAATCTCTCAACTCTGGAATCAACCTAACGAATCACCTCTGCACCCCTTCCAGTGCAGACTCCATTCTCCTCGAATTAAGGGCCAACATTCCATTAGCCTTTCTGAATTACCTGCTACTCAGCAACACCACAATCTGTGCATTGCCCTCCAAGACACACTATCCCAATTTGGAACTATTTCCCCATTCATTCATTGATAAAAGGTCAAAATCCTGGAATTCCCTCTTTAACAGAGCCGTTGGTGTGCCTGCACCGCATGAAAGGCAGCAATTTAAGAAGGTGGTTCATTACCATCCACTTAAGGTCAATTAGAGATCAGTAATAAGTGCTGGGCTTGTCTCTGTTGCCCACATGTACTGAATGAATAACAAGCGAAGAACAGTTTGGCTATATAATTACAAGTATCTTTCCCGCACTGTCAGTAGTGATATGTTTGTGTGCAGCAGGTGTCTTACCAGTTCCATTACAAACCTGTGCAAAGGTTTGATTAAAGGAACACATTCTCTTAATGAAAACTGAAATACGGCTCCATGGAGTGAGATTAGCTTTGTCAGCCCTGGGTAATTTGGAGTCGTCTTATTTATGAATAGGTTCAGGAAATGAAGCGAGGGAATGAGAAAGAAAGAAAATTAAATAAAGGAAGCCAGGAAAGAAAAAAAAAGCAAGATAGAAAGAAGAAAAGAACAGGGAAAGACAGGCAAAGGAGAGATGGAAGGGCAACGGTGGAAGTGAGGGGCAAGTGGGAGATGGTGACGGAGAAAGGTTAGGAGGGGCCAGGCTGCACAAATGGAGGGGAATGAGGGAGCAGAGCAAGAAGGAGTGTGTAAGAAGAGGGAATGAAGCGAAAGCATGCAGGAGGGGAAGATAAGAGAAGGGCAAAAGCGTAAGAATGATGTCAGATAAAATAATGATTTAAGCAATACAAAGAACTGACATATCAGAAACAAAAACAGAAATTGTTTAAAAATCTCAGCAGGTTTGGCAACATCTGTGGAAAGAAATCAGAGTTAATGTTTCAGGTTAAGTCACCCTTCCTCAGAACTAATGGTATCTAGGAAAATGGCAGCACAAGCTGGAAGAACATGACCTCATTTAGCACGTGAGGATCCTGCAGCCTTCTGGGTTGTAGGAATTATTTTCGGGCTTCAGTTCTGACATGTTCTTATCCCAATCCCAACATGCCAGGCCTTGTTATCACATAAAGATACCAAGAACTGCCAATGGTGTGGTTAGAGTCAACACAGTGTGGAGCTGGAGGAACACAGCAGGCCAGGCAACATCAGAGGAGCAGAAAAATCAATGTTTAGGGTCTGGACCCTTCTTCAGAACATTGAAAAGTTGACATTTCAGGTTGGGAACATTCTTTGGAAGGGTTGACCTTCCTGCTTCTCTGATGTTGCCTGACCTGCTGTGTTCCTCCAGCTCCACACAGTCTTGTGACTCGTCTTGACATGTTATCACACAGTCTGCTATTACACACAACCCATTGTTAGTCACTAAGAATGTCTATTAATCGCTGTTCACCTTCCTAACCAGATGGTTATCCACTCCTCTGTCAGTCTAACTGTTCTTCCCTCTCCTTGGGCTCTATCCTCACCTCTTGTTTACTCCCTATTCCCTCAATCCACCCTATCATCTGCACATAAACTGACATTTCCCGAGCCACCATCAGTTCTAAAGAAGGGTCACTCGATATGAAATGTTAACTCTGATTTCTTTTCACAGGTGATGCCTGACCTGTTGAACTTTTCCAGCAATTTCTATTATGTTTCTGATTTACAGCCTGTGCAGTTCTTTCAGTTTTTATTGAGCTAATACAACACCCCAATGTGGGGAATAAAGAGCGGAGACCCTCCAGTGTGGGATTGGCACTTCCAAATAATGGAATTGCTCATACAAAAAAGGCATGACAGAATAAACAAAAAATAGAAAGTGCTGGAATTATTCAGCAAGTAGTAATCAATGCAAACAGTGAAGCTGTGTGACCTGACTAATCATTTCAACAGATAACAAGGTGTAGAGATTTCTAAAGAAGGGTCTCGGCCCGAAACATCAGCTTTTGTGCTCCTGAGATGCTGCTTGGCCTGCTGTGTTCATCCAGCTTCACACTTTGTTATCTCAGATTCTCCAGCATTGGCAGTTCCCACTATCTCTAACCATTTCAACAGGCTGGATTTCTGTTGCAGAGGAATGGGTTCAAGTCTCACCACTGCATCTGGGGAGTTGTAACTTTATGGCTTAAATAAATCTGGAATTCTATTTTATGAAAGGAAAGAGTATTAGTAATGGTAACCATGCAGTGAGTGAATTGTCACTGGAATTTCTAATGTCCTCCATTGAACGAAAACAGTGCCCTCATCTGGTCTGGCCCACAAGTGACTGAAAACAATGAACCATGCAAGTTGAAAAAACACAGCCGAAATGTTTCTCATGGTTTTCCCTGAGAATGTGCCAGCGCAAGTAAGCAGTGGAAATGTGCATTCCACCCTATCCACACCACTCCCATCCCTTCCACTGAAATTGTTAAGTAAGGGGAAGCAATAGCCCAGTGGTATTTTTATGGGACTATTAGTCTAGGGACCCAGAAAGCATTCTGGCAACCAGGCTCAAATCCTGCTATAGCAGATGGTGGATCTTAAAGTTCAACTGAATCTAATGATAACCATGAGCCCATTAACTTTTGTCAGGCAAAAAACTCATCTTGCTCATGAGTGTCCTTTAAAGAAGAAATCTGCCATCCTGACTTGGACTGGCCTACATTTGATTCCAGACCTACAGTAAGTTGGTTGATGCTTAACTGGCCTCCAGGCAATAAGTATAGCCTAGCCAGCAATACCCTCATCCTATGAATAAATGGTAAAGACTTGTCTAATTTTGACCTGGCTCCACTGTGTTCATGAGTGCAGTGTTCTGTTACTGAGAGGGTTTTGCTCAATTTTTGAATTTTCAACAGACTAATGGTGGATCTTGAGAAAGGGGTGAACATAGTCACTTAAGACGATAAGACATAGGAGCGGAAATTAGGCCATTTGGCCCATGGAGTCTGCTTCACCATTCAAACATGGCTGATAAGTTCCTCAACCCCATTCTCCTGCTTTCTCCCCATAACCCTTGATCGCCTTGATAAACAAGAACCTACCTATCTCCATCTTAAATATACTCAATGACCTGGCCCCCACAGCCTTTTGTGGCAGTGAATTCCATAGATTCACCACTGTCTGCATAAAGAGGTTTCTCCTTATCTCCATTCTAAAAGGGTCTTCTCTTTACCCTTAGTCTGTGCCCTCAGGTCCTAGACTGTCTTACCAAGGGAAAAATCTTCCCAACATCCACTCTGTCCAGGCTATTCAGTATTCTGTAAGTTTCAATTAGATCCTCCCTCTTCCTTCTAAACTCCAATGACTATAATCCCAGAGAGCTCAAACGTTCCTCATATGTTAACTTTTCCATTCCTGGGACCATTCTCGTGAACCTCTTCGACACCCTACATCTTTCCTGAGATATGAGGCTTAAAACGGCACACAATGCTTCGAATGTAGCCTGACTAGAGCCTTATAAAACCTCAGAAGTACATTCCTGCTTTAATATTCTAGTCCTCTCAAAATAAATGCCAACATTGCATTTGCCTTCCTAACTACTGACTCAACCTGCAAGTTTACCTTGAGAGAGTCCTGGACTGAAATTCCCAAGTCTCTTTGCACTTCAGACTTAGAACATGGAACATAGAACATTACAGCACAGTACAGGCCCTTCGGCCCTCGATGTTGTGCCGATCTGTCATACCGAACTCAAGCCCATCTAATCTACACTATTCCATGTACGTCCATACGCTTATCCAATGACGACTTAAATGTACCTAAAGTTGGCGAATCTACTACTGTTGCAGGCAAAGCGTTTCATTCTCTTGCTACTCTCTGAGTAAAGAAACTACCTCTGACATCTGTCTTATATCTTTCACCCCTCAATTTAAAGCTATGCCCCCTCGTGCTTGCCGTCACCATCCTAGGAAAAAGGCTCTCCCTATCCACCCTATCTAACCCCCTGATTATTTTAGATGTTTCAATTAAGTCACCTCTCAACCTTCTTCTCTCGAATGAAAACAGCCTCAAGTCCCTCAGCCTTTCCTCATAAGACCTTCCCTCCATACCAGGCAACATCCCAGTAAATCTCCTCTGCACCCTTTCCAAAGGTTCCACATCCTTCTTATAATGCGGTGACCAGAACTATACGCAATACTCCAAGTGCGGCCACACCTAAGTTTTGTACAGCTTCACCATAACCTCTTGTTTCCGGAACTCGATCCCTCGATTAATAAAAGCTAAAACACTGTATGCCTTCTTAACAACCCTGTCAACCTGGGTGGCAACTTTCAAGGATCTGTGTACATGGACACCAAGATCTCTCTGCTCATCTATACTGCTAAGAATCTTAGCATTAGCCCTGTACTTTGCCTTCTGGTTACTCCTACCAAAGTGCATCACCTCACACTTGTCTGCATTAAACTCCATTTGCCACCTCTCAGCCCAACTCTGCAGCTTATCTATGTCTCTCTGCAACCTACAGCATCCTTCATCACAATCCACAACTCCACCGACCTTCGTGTCGTCTGCAAATTTATATTTTTAAATTTAAATTTATAACCCATCCTTCTACGCCTTCATCCAGGTCATATATAAAAATGACAAACAGCAGTGGACCCAACACCGACCCTTGCGGTACACCACTAGTAACTGGTCTCCAGGATGAACATTTCCCATCAACTACCACCCTCTGTCTTCTTTCAGCAAGCCAATTTCCGATTCAAACTGCTATATCTCCCACAATTCCATTCCTCTGCATTTTGTACAATAGCCTATTGTGGGGAACCTTATCGAATGCCTTGCTGAAATCCATATACACCACATCAACCGGTTTACTCTCATTTACCTGTTTGGTCACCTTCTCAAAGAACTCAATGAGGTTTGTGAGGCACGACCTTCCCTTCACAAAACCGTGCTGACTATCCCTAATCAATTTATTCTTTTCTGGATGATTATAAATCCTATCCCTTATAGCCTTTTCTAACACTTTACCAACAACTGAGGTAAGGCTCACTCGTCTATAATTACCAGGGTTGTCTCTACTCCCCTTCTTGAACAGGGGAACCACATTTGCTATCCTCCAGTCATCTGGCACTATTCCTATAGACAATGACGAGTTAAAGATCAATGCCAAAGCCTCGACAATCTCCTCCCTGGTTTCCCAGAGGATCCTAGGATAAATCCCATCTGGCCCAGGGGACTTATCTATCTTCACCTTCTGAAGGATTTCTAATACCTCTTCCATGTGAACCTCAATCCCACCTAGTCTAGTAGCCTGTATCTCAGTATTCTCCTCAACAACATTGTCGTTTTCTAGAGTGAATACTGTTGAAAAATATTCATTTCGCGCTTCCCCTATCTCATCTGACTCCACACACAACTTCCCACTACTATCCTTGATTAGGCCTAACCTTACTTTCGTCATTCTTTTATTCCTTAAATACCCATAGAAAGCCTTAGGGTTTACCCTGATCCTATGCGCCAACAACTTCTCATGTCTCCTCCTGGCTCTTCTGAGCTCTCTCTTTAGGTCTTTCCTGGCTACCTCGTACCCCTCAAGTGCCCTAACTGAGCCTTCACATCTCATCCTAACATAAGCCTTCTTCTTCCTCTTGACCAGAGATTCCACCTCCTTCGTAAACCACGGCTCCCGCACTCTACAGCTTCCTCTCTGCCTGACAGGTACGTATTTAACTAGGACACACGGGAGCTTTTCCTTGAATAGGCTCCACATTTCTAATGTGCCCATCCCCTGCAGTTTCCTTCCCCATCCTATGCTCCCTAAATCTTGCCTAATCTCATCGTAATTGCCTTTCCCCCAGCTATAACTCTTGCCCAGTGGTATACACCTATCCCTTTCCATCACTAAAGTAAACATAACAGAATTGTGATCGTTATCACCAAAGTGCTCGCCTACTTCCAAATCTAACACCTGGCCGGGCTCATTACCCAGTACCAAATCTAATGTGGCTTCGCCCCTTATTGGCATATCTACACACTGTGTCAGGAAGCCCTCCTGCACACTCTGGACAAAAACTGACCCATCTATAGTACTCGAACTATAGTGTTCCCAGTCAATATCTGGAAAGTTGAAGTTCCCCATGACAGCTACCTTGTCTCTCTCACTCCTATTGAGAAGCATCTTTGCTATCCTTTCCTCTACATCTCTGGAACTATTCGGAGGCCTATAGAAAACTCCCAACAGGGTGACCTCTCCTTTCCTGTTTCTAACCTCAGCCCATACTACCTCAGTTGACAAGTCCCCAAACATCCTTTCTGCAACTGTAATACTGTCCTTGACCAACAATGCCACACCTCCGCCCCTTTTACCATCTTCGCTGTTCTTACTGAAACATCTGAATCCCGGGACCTGCAACAACCATTCCTGTCCCTGCTCTATCCATGTCTCCGAAATGGCCACAACATCGAAGTCCCAGTTACTAACCAATGCTGCAAGTTCACCCACCTTATTCTGAACCCTGCTGGCATTGAAGTAGACACACTTCAATCCAACTTCTTGTCTTCCGGTGCCATCTTGCTTCCCTGAAACTTTATTTTGGACCTCCCTACTCTCAACCTTTTCTATAGTTGAACTACAATTTTGTTGCCCATCCCCCTGCTGAATTAGTTTAAACCCACTCGAACAACCTGAGCAAATGTCCCCCCCAGGATATCGGTACCCCTCTGGTTTAGGTGAAGGCCATCTTGCTTGTAGAGGTCCCGCCTACCCCTGAAAGAGCCCCGATTATCCGAGAATCCAAAACCCTCTCTCCTGCACCATCCCAGTAGCCACGTGTTCAACTCCTCTCTCCCCCTATTCCTCGCCTCACTAGCATGTGGCACGGGCAATGAACCAGGACAACAACTCTGTTCGTCCTAGCTCTCAGCTTCCATCCTAGCTCCCTGAATTTCTGCCTTAAATCCCCATCTCTCTTCCTACCTATGTTGTTGGTGCCAATGTGGACCATAACTTGGGGCTGAAACCTGTCCCCCATAAGGATCCCAAAAACATGATCAGAGACATCACGCACCCTGGCACCTGGGAGGCAACACACCAGTCTCTCTCGTCCCCACAGAACCTCCTATCTGTCCTCCTAACTATGGAGTTCCCAATGACTAATGCTCTGCTCCTCTTCCCCCTTCCCTTCTGAGCAGCAGGGACAGACTCTGTGCCAGAGAGCTGTGCCCCACTGCTTTCCCCTGGTAAGTCGTTCTCCCTACCCCCCCCCCCAACAGTATCCAAAACGGTATACTTATTGTTGAGGGGAATGGCCACAGGGTTCCCTGCACTGCCTGCTGGTTCCCTTTCCGTCCCCTGACCGTAACCCATCTGCCTTTTGCCTGTACTTGAGGAGTGACTACCTCCCTGTAACTCCACTCAATAACCCCCTCCGCCTCCCGAATGATCCGAAGTTCGTGCAGCTCCAGCTCCAGTTCCCTAACGCGGTTTTCAAGGAGCAGGAGTAGAGTGCACTTCCCGCAGATGTAGTCAGCAGGGACACTCGTGGTGACCCTTAACTTCCCACATTCTGCAGGAGGAACATTCAACTGTCCTGACCTCCGTTCCCATTGTTCTAAATTCCCAAAGACTTTAAAAAATGAATAAAAAATAAACTTGTTTCCTTACCAATCAGGCGCACAGAACCTTTTGTTTTGGTTACAGGAGGAGGATGGGTGGGAGACCCCACCCGAGTAGTGTTTTTGGTAACGCAACCACACAAATATATTACCTCACTCACTCACCAGTCCGGTGTCCGCTCCTGCTCAGTGTACCTCTGCCTATTCATGAGGTAAGCTTTTTAATGATTCAAAAACCGTGACTCACCGGCTTCCCGACAGGCTCCTGCTCCAAGCTCCCGCTCGTGCTGCTGCTGCAACCAAAAATGAATTTTCTCCCCATTCAGAAAACAGTCCATGCTTTTATTCCTCTTACCAAAGTGCATGACCTCACACTTTCCCACATTGTACTCCATCTGCCACTTCTTTGCCCACTCTCCTAATCTGTCCAACCTCCCCATCTCCTCAATACTACCTGCTCCTCCACCTATCTTTATATCATTTGCAAACTTAGCCAGAGTGCCCACACTCCCAGTGTATACAGTGAAAAGTCCCAGCACTGGCCCTTGCAGAACTCCACTTGTCAGCAGCTGCCATCCTAAGAAAGATCCTTTTATCCCCACTCTCTGCTTTCTGCCAGACGGCCAATCTTTGATTCATACTAGCACCTTGCCTCTAATACCATGGACCTTTATCTTACTCTGCAGCCTCCTGTGTGGCACCTTATCAAAGGCCTTCTTGAAACCCAGGTAGATAACATCCATTGGCTCTCCTTGGTCTACCCTGCTCGTTACTTCCTCAAAGAATTCCAGCAGATTTGTCAGGCATGACCTCCCCTTGATGAAACCGTGATGACTTTGCCTGATTTCACTATACACTTGCAAATATTCAGCAATCTTATCCTTTACAATGGACTCCAAAATCTTGCCCACGGCCGAGGTTAGGTTAATCGGCCTGTAATTTTCCAGCTTTTGCCTTACTCCCTTTTTAAACAGGGGTGTAATGTTAGCGATTTTCCAGTCTTCTCCCTGATTCTAGTGCTTCCAGAAAGATCACCTCTAATGCTTCCACTATCTCCTTTAGAACTCTGGGGAGTAGTCCATATGGTCCTGGTTATTTGTCCACCTTCAGGCCATTCAGTTTTACCAGCACCTTTCCTTTGGTGATGGCCACCTTACTCAGCTCTGTCCCTTGACTCGCGAATTTTTGGGATTTAACTCGTCTCTTGCACCGAGAAGACTGGTGCAAAGTAATTATTCAGTTCCTCAGACGTTTCCTTGTTCCCACTACCATTTCTCCACCTTCATTTTCCAGTGGTCAAATGTCCACTTTTGCCCCTCTCGTGCCCTTTATACATCTAAAGAAGATCTTACAGTCTTCATTTATATTACTGGCTAGCTTACCCTTGTATTTAATCTTCTCCCTCCTTATTTCTTTTTTTGTTGCCCTCTTTGTAAGCTTCCCAGTCCTCTGGTTTCCCACTGCCCTTCGTCATATTATCATGCTTCTTTTTCCTCGGGATGAATTTCTGCTGCGTCTCCTGAGTTACTCCCAGAAACTCCTGCCATTGCTGTTCCACTGTCTTTCCTACTCGGCTCCTTTTCCAGTCAGTTCTGCCCAGCTCCTCCCTCATACCTCTGTAGTCACCTTTATTCAGCTGTAATACCGTTACCTCTGATTCTATCTTCTCCCTATCAAATTGCAGAAATTCCACCTATCTTCTTTTCTCTCCATCTTCGGTCCACCTCCCCCCTCTCTCCCTATTTATTCCTGAACCCTCTCCCCATCCCCCTCTCTGATGAAGGGTCTAGGCCCGAAACGTCAGCTTTTGTGCTCCTGAGATGCTGCTTGGCCTGCTGTGTTCATCCAGCTCCACATTTTATTATCTTGGATTCTACAGCATCTGCAGTTCCCATTATTTCTGCAGAGTAAATTCTATCATCTTATGATCACTGCCTCCTAAGAGTTCCTTCACCTTAAGCTCCCTGATCAAGTCTGCCTCATTGCCCCACATTAAATCCAGTATTATAATAAAATGTGAGGCTGGATGAACACAGCAGGCCAAGCAGCATCTCAGGAGCACAAAAGCTGATGTTTCGGGCCTAGACCCTTCATCAGAGAAGCTCTCTGATGAAGGGTCTAGGCCCGAAACGTCAGCTTTTGTGCTCCTGAGATGCTGCTTGGCCTGCTGTGTTCATCCAGCCTCACATTTTATTATCTTGGAATTCTCCAGCATCTGCAGTTCCCATTATCTCTTAAATCCAGTATTGCCTGTTCGCTCGAGGGCTCCACCACAAGCAGCTTCAAAAAGCCATCTCATAGACATTCCACAAACTCTTTAAATGCAGTCCACTCCCAACATGATTTTTCCAGTCTACCTGCATATTGAAATCTCCCATGATCACTCTACTTTGCCTTTCTTATACACCTTTCCTATTTCCTGGTGTACATTGTGCCTCAGCTCCTGACTGCTGTTTGGAGGCGTCTACATAACCCCAACTTTATTTTACCTTTTCGCTTCATCAATTCTGCCCACACAGATTCTACACCATCTGCCCCACTTCATTTCTTCCTATTAATTTAGTTTAGTTTCTCACTAATAAGGCAACCCCACCCCCTCAGCCCACCTGCCTATCTTTTCGATAGGGTGCATATCCTTGGATATTCAGTTCCCAATCCTGATCTTCTTGTGACCATTCTCCGTGATGCCTACCATGTCATACCTGCCAGTTTTGATCTGCACCGCAAGCTCATTTATCTTATTCCTTTTACCTGCAGCGTCAGGAGAATTCTTACTTTATTTTCATTCACTCGTGGGATGTGAGGATCATTTGCTGATCATTTATTGCCTGTCCCCCTAGATGCCCTGGAGAAGGTGGTGGTGAGCTGCCTCCTTGAACCTCTGCAAGCTATAGGCTGACACACTTAGGGAGGGAATTCCAGGATTTTGACCCAGCGACAGTGAATGAATTACGATATGTTTCCAATGCGGGATGGTGAGTGGCTTGGAGAGAAAGTTGCAGGTAGTAGTGTTCCCATGTATCTGGAGCCCCTTTCCTTCCGGATGATAGGCATCCCATTAGCAGGAATATAAAGTGCCAGTAAAGGAGAAAATAGCTCCCAACTTTGGAAAAGAGCAGGACTATTCTTCCCAAAATTACATCACTGTATGAGATTGTGTCCTTAAGTATGAATGTTCAGAGGTTAGAAGTCCATAAATTGGGAACCCACCCTGTCCCTGTATTCAAATTGACTTGAGATTCAGTCTAGATTAATGTACTGTAGTCACTGGACTTGGACACAGAATGTCATAGATACAGAGATGAGGGAGTCACTGAGTGATGGCCAACCTTTTGCTAATTTCTAGCTGTTTGGTAGCTTTGTGATCGAACTTGACATACTTTCACACTGATCTGAGTGAGAAAAAAGGGAAGCAAAGTGTTAAACTAGCCCAGATCGGTGGAGTTTGAGCGCTGTGAAAGAATCCCACATGGATATAGTCTGCCATCTAGTGTTGGCTGGGAGAATGGTCAGATGTGAAGTGACCCGCCTGGTTCAGGGCCTAGGCCTGAAACTTCAGCCTTCCTGCTCCTCTGATGATGCTTGGCCTGCTATGTTCATCCAGCTCTACGCCTTGTTATCTCAGATTCTCCAGCATTGGCAGTTTCCACTGTCTGTGGTTTAGGGTGATCCTCTGGGGGGGTTGAATCTGTGGGCAGCCCGCTACCTTTAGCATATTCAGGGAACGGCCATCAGTAAGACAGACCTGGACATTAACATAATATTATAACAATAGGGAGAATGAAGTTCCACTTATTAGAAGAAAAGTGGACATTCGAAGTCTGGAAATAATTGAAGGGAATGACGTGAACGGGGTGCTGTCAGGGCTGGAACAGGACAGGACGGAGACAGTGTGTGTGATAGGGATGGGTGTTTAGGAATGATGTGGGGTGGGGGCATTGGAATAGGGTGAGATTGAGGAATTTGATGAGAAAGGGAGGTGCTGGGGTAGGATGCAGGTGGGATGAGAAGTGAGATAACACGGTGTGAAGCTGGATGAACACAGCAGGCCAAGTAGCATCAGAGGAGCAGGAAAGCTGACATTTTGGATTGAGACCGTTCTTCAGAAAATGAGAAGTGGCTGGCCAGGCAGGGGATGGGGGATGAAGTGGAATGGGGCAGGAACAGAATGAGGCAGGACAGGAATGAAGTAGGAAGCAGGTGGAATATGTTGCATCATTATTTATGAGATTTAACTTTTGTGAGAGTCCCATGTACCTGTGTGCGTAGTACTTTCTGAGAAAACTCTTTATTTACACTGTGTTTGCTGCTCTGGTTCTCAGGCCAAGCATCACCTCTCACCTTGCCACAGCTCACTGCTTCTCCAATCACAGACTGTTTTTCTCCCACATTTACTGCTGAAAGACTCTGCTGTGTCTGGGCTTTAAGGCCCTGGTGCGACTTTCCAACAAAGTCAGGGAGTTGCAGCACACTGGGCCTAAATAACAAGGCATGGGTGGAGTCAGTGAGGTGGACAGAAGCGGGAAGCTAGTTGAGAGTCGGGTATTTTAACAATGCAAATGTAAGATTAGAGTCTGATTACCATGTACAAAAGAATTTACTACAAATAATAAGGATTTCTAAAGAAGTCTGATTCTGTAGACAGTAATTCACCTTGCTTTCCCTTTGACTACTGTGGCCTGAACCTAAACCCATGGATGTGAGCATAATATCGCACAATAAAACACGATCAGTATGAGCCTCTCAGCAGTGGAAGTTTCAGAAAGCCGATTCATTTACAGCGTTGATCGAAACACTGGATGTGCCAGGCCCCCTCTCCGTGGGGCCATAATTTAGAAAATCCTGCTGGATGTAAATAAAGTAGGAGAGATGATGGCCCAGTGACCCATAAATTCAGATCATGTGTGGGACACCGTAGCAGATGGGAGAGTTAGATTCAATAAAAGTTTGGATTTAAGTCCAATAATGGCCACCAAACCTTTAGCAGGATGAACATGTGAAGAGAATTTAGTTTGGTTAATACTATATTCACTAGAGTTTAGAGAATCAAGAGGGAAAGAAGCCTATTAAATTCAATCATGACTATCATGTGGAGGTCCCAGGGTTGGACTGGGGTGGATAAAGTCAGAAATCACACGACACCAGGTTATAGTCCAACAGGTTCATTTGAAATCACGAGCCTTCAGAGCACAGCCCCTTCGTTGATATCACTATGTAATTGTTTCAGTGATCCCTCACCATGAGCCCAAAGGAAGAAAATGTTGGCAATGTACCTGGTGTACAGCATGGGTTGGAGGCCCTGCGCTGCAAAGAAGTCTTGCTCAAGCCTATTGGACTATCACCTGGTGTTGCGTGATTTTTGACCTTACCCACCCCAGTCCAACACCACATCATGGCTACTAGCAACATCACAAACTGCTTGCTCAAAGTGGAGAGGATCTCCAAGAAGATTACACAAGTATCGACGAAATATGCACCAGGGTATGTCAACATTTTAATGCATAAGTTCAAGCAAGAATATTTGCTGCACAAGACCTCTGACCAATGCTATACACCAGATATATTGAGGAAATTTACTTCCTTTGGACTCATGGCAAGGAATCACTGAAACAACTACATAGCAATATCAACGAAGGGGCTGCACTCCAAAATCTTGCGATTTCAAATAAACCGGTTGGACTGTAACCTGGTGTCGTGTGATTTTTGACTTTGACCAGGACTAGACAGGGTAAATACAGGAAAGGTTTCCCAATGACCAAGAAGCCCAGAACCAATGGGCACAGTCTAAGGATGTGGGTTAGATCATTCAGGACTGAGATGATGAAAAAATTCTTTACCCAGAGAATGATGAGCCTGTGGAATTCTCAAGATCACTCTGATCATAGAACAGACTCAAAAGGCTGAATAGCCTACTCCTGCTCCTATTTCTGATGTTTTCATGAAAACATTAACTCTGTTTCTCATTCCTCAGATGTTGCCAGACCTGATCTGTTTTCCCAGCACTTTGTTTTAATTCCAACTTCTGGAATCCACAATACATTGCTTTTATGCTTAGCAAATCATACTTCTGGAAAATAAGAGATAATGGGAACTGCAGATGCTGGAGAATCCAAGATAATAAAGTGTGAAACTGGATGAACACAGCAGGCCAAGCAGCATCTCAGGAGCACAAAAGCTGATGTTTCGGGCCTAGACCCTTCATCATTGGGCTCATCCGAACATACACAGGCACCTGTCAGCCTTGCAGCTGTAAAAATAAAACATAACGTTGTTGACTTCACTCTTTTTACATTGTCAAAACCTCGTGAAATGAAGCTAAGCAAAGTAACATGATGTTACAATGTCGAGATGTATATTGTCTTTACTTAAGCAGACTCTATAATATCAGATTATTCCATGAATCTGTTGATTATGTGATTTTGATTAAACAAAATCAATCATAAAAAAAAGTTACTTTCCTGACTAATACCACATATATTATGGTCAGTCTTTCCCCAGGGGCTCTGCACAGTTTGTTTGCTAATTATTCCTTTCTGACTGCACAACTGAATCTCACAGAATACTGAATGGCTTGGACAGAGTGGATGCTGGGAAGATGCTTACATTGGTGGAAGAGACTAGGACCCGAGTGTATAGTCTTAGAGTAAAGGGAAGGCTTTTTAGAACGGAGATAAGGAGAAACTTCTTCAGCCAGAGAGTGGTAAATCTATGGAATTCACTGCCACAGAAGGCTGTGGAGGCCAGATCATTGAGTACATTTGAGACTGAGATAGATATGTTCTTAGTTATCAAGGGAATCGAGGGTTATGGGGAGAAAGCAAGAGAATGGGGGTTGAGAACTTATCAGTCATGATTGAATGGTGGAGCAGACCCAATGGGCAGAATGGCCTAATTTCTGCTCCTATGTCTCATGGTCTTATTCAGTACATAATCACCTGTTCTTGACTTAGTTCTTCAACATATTGATCCAAAAAACCATCTCCTACAGCTTCAGGAATTCCTCCACTATGACAGTGTTATTGATTTGATTTGCCTGTACCTGTACACAGATTAAAATTGCCAATAATTGCAACTTTTATAGGACAAATTGATGCAGTGACATTACTGCAATACACCTACTCTCTAGATTAGTGAGGATTCTGAGTCAACTCATCGCAGTGGTTACAAACAGTAAACAAGGTCATCAGATACATAAAAGAGAAATCGCTTTGTTGGCCAGGATAGTCCAGAGCAAGAAGAAATACCCTGAAAATTAGAATTAGCTCATTGATGGGTGATGCCAAGGCACAATTCTTAACAAGAAAGAGTAGGGGACATCTGAAATTCACTCTCGCTAAAAGATGGACCTCAGTAAGGCTTTTTACAAGGTCTCACATGGCTGAATGGTTAAGATGCTATGGGTTCATGTTAATTTGGCAAATTGGATGTGGAATTGGCTCAGCGGCGTGAGGTGGAGAGCAATTGTTGAAGAGAGTTTTGGAATGAGAAGCTTGTGTCCAGTGGCATACCACAGATTTCGATGCTGCATCCCTTGTGACTTCTAGTGTACATTAATGATCTAGGCATAAACATAGGGAGGTGGGACCATTAAGTTTCCAGATGACACAAAAAGTAGTGTTGTGGTGAGAATTATTGAGTCACAGAGACATAGAGCTGTGCAGCATGGAAACAGACCCCTTGGCACAACTCATAGAACATAGAAGATAGAATATTAGAGCGCAATACATGCCCTTCAGCCCTCAATGTTGCGCCAACCTGTGAAATCAATCTGAAGCCCAGCTAACCTACACTATTCCATTATTATCCATATGTTTATCCAACAACCCTTTAATTCACCTTAAAGTTGGCGAGACTACTACTGTTGCAGGCAGGACATCCCATGCCTTACTGCTCTCTGAGTAAAGAACCTACCTGTGACTTCTGTCCTATATCTATCACCCCTCAATTTAAAGCTATGTCTCCTCGTGCTAGCCATCACTATCTGAGGAAAAAGGCTCTCGCTGTCCACTCTATCTAATCCTCTGACCATCTTGTATGTCTCTATTAAGTCGCCCCTTAACAGAGAACGTAGAGCTCGGTCATGCCGACCAAATATTCGAATGAATCTCATCCCACTTTCCAGCATTTGGCCCATATCCCTCTAAACCTTCCTATTCATGTACCCATCCAGATGCCTTTTACATGTTGTAACTATACCATTCTCCACCACCTCCTCTGGCAGTTCATTCCATACACACGCCACCCTCTGTGTGAAAATGTTGCCATTAGGTGCCTTTTCCCTCTCACCATAAACCTACGCCCTCTTGTTTTGGATTCCCTTACTCTGGGGAAAAGACTTTGACTATTCATCCTATTTATGCTTCTCATGATTTTATAACTCCAGTAAGGTCACCCCTCAGCCTCCGATGCTCCAGGGAAAATAGCCCCAGCCTATTCAGCCTCTCCCTATAGCTGAAACGCTCCATCCATGGAACACCCTTGCCGACCTTTTCTAAATCCTTTCAAGTTTCATAACATCTTTTCTATAGCAGGATGACCAGAGTTGAATGCAGTATTCAGTAATGGGCTGAAGCATTGTCCTGCACAGCTGCAACACGCCCTCCCAAATCCTATACGCAACACACTGAACTAAAAAGACAAGTGTACCAAATGCCTTCTTCACCATCCTATCTATCTCTGACTCTGCCTTCAAGGAACAATGAACCTGCACTCCAAAGCCTTTTTTGTTCAGTGACACTCACTCAGACCTTACCATTAAGCATATAAGTCCTGCTCTGATTTGTCTCACGAAAATGCAACACCTCACATTTATCTAAATTAACTTTCATCTGCCACTCCTCGGCCCATTTGCAAATCTCATAGAGTCATAGAGTAATACAGCATGGAAACAGGCCCTTCAGGCCAAACTGGTCCATGCTGGCCATGGTGTCCACTCAGCTCATTCCAATTGCCCGCATTTGGTCTATACCCCGCTCAACGCTCCTCATCCATGTACCTATTCAAATGTTTTTAAAATGTTGCTCTTGTACCTGCCTCAACCACTTTCTCCAGCAGCCCATTCCTTATACACACCACTCTCTGCGTGAAGAGGTTGCCCCTCAGGTCCTTCTTAAATCTTTCCCCTCTCACCTTAGACCTTTGCCCCCGGTTTTCAATTCCCCCTCCCTGGGAAAAAAGACTTTATGCCTTCATCCTAGCAATGACTCTCATGATTTATACACCTCAATAAGATCACCCCCAATTCTCCTATGTTCCATGGAATAAAATCCTATCGTGGTCAACCTCTCCCTATAACTCAGGCCTGATAGTCCTGGCAACATCCTCATAAATCTTGTTTGCACACTTTCCAGTTTAACTTTCCTATAACAGGGTGACCAAAACTGTACACAATCCTCCAAGTGCAGCAGCAACCACTTATATGCCAGTAACATAACGCCCCAACTTCTATACTCAATACTTCAACCAGTGATGACCAACAAGCTAAATGCCTTCTTTACCATCCTGTCTACCTGTGATGCCCCGTTCAACGAACGATGTACTTGTGCCACTGGGTCCCTCTGTTCCCTGGCACTCCTCAGGGCATTCCCATTTACTGTATAAGTCCTGCCTTAGTTTGACTTTCCAAAATGCAACACCTCACACTTATCTATATTGAATTGCATTTGCCAATCCTCAGCCCGCTTCAACATCTGATCAAGTTCCCTCTGTAATGTTTGACACGTTCCTCGCTATCAATGTTACCTCCTAATTTTGTATCATCCGCAAACTTACTAATCTTGCCTTGTACATCCACATCCAGATCATTTATGTAAATAACAAATAACAAAGGTCCCAGCACCAACCCCAGTGGCACACCATTAGTCACAGGCCTCCAGTCCAAGAAACAATCTACAGCCATCACTCTCTGCTTCCTACCATCGAGCCAATTTTGAATTTAGTTCACTAGTTCTCCCTGGATCCCATACAATCCATTCTTCATGACTAGTCTGCTATGCGGGACCTTGTCAGCGGTGTCACTAAAGTCCATTTGTACAACATCTACTGTCCTACCCTCATCCATCCTCTTGGTTACCTCTTCGAAAAACTCTAAATGATTTACCAGACATGACTTCCCACGTACAAATCCATGCTGACTATCCAAATATTGGTTGATTCTGTCTCTCAGTATCCTTTCCAATAACCTTCCTACCACTGATGTCAGGCTCACTGGCCTGTAGTTCCCTGCTTTGTCTTTGTTACCTTTCTTAAACAATGGAACAACATTAGCCATCCTCCAGTCTTCTGAAACTTCACCAGTGGCTAAAGATGAAGCAAAAATCTCTGCAATGGCCTCTGTAACTTCTTCCCGAGCCTCCCACAACATCCAGGGATGGACTTGATCAGGCCCAGGGGATTTATTCACCTTAAAGCGATCTAAGGCTGCTAACACCTCCTCCCTGGTAGTATGTATGCCCCACTTGTTTCCCTTATTTCCTTAGCATCGATGATTCTCTCCTCAGTAAACATTCTTGGGATTAACTTTATCTGCCAGATCCATCTCATATTATCTGTTTGCTCCTGCAATTTCCCTCTGAATTGTCCTCCTACACATTTTATATTCATCTAGGGATTCGCTCCAGCCTGATAACTTAAACCCAATGAATGACTCCTTCTTTTTCCTGACCAGAGCCTCAATATCCCTCATCAGCCAGGGGTCCCTAACCTGCCAGCTTTTCTCTTCACCTTAACAGAGGCATACTATTCTTATATTCTTGATATCACACACTTAAAAGTCTCCCATTTGCCAGTCATTCCTTTTCCTTCAAATCAACCTCTGCTAGATCCTGTTTAATGGCCCCAAAATTGGCCCTGCTTCGGTTTAGCTCCTGAACCTGTGGACCTGTCTGAACGTTGGTAAATGCAATTTAATCCTGAAAAGTGTGAAGTGGTATATTTGAAGAGGACTAATATGGCAAGGAGTAAACATTGAAGAGTAGCAGTCTAGGAAGTATACAGGATCAGAGGAACTATGATGTCCTTGTCCAGAGACCCTTGAAGCTGCAGGTAGATAAGGTGGATAAAAAGGTATATGATATGCTTGCCTTTATGAGTCAAAGTATTAATACAAAAGCTGAGAGGTGAGAATGGAGTTATATAATGGTAGTTAGGCAATGAACAAAAACAGAAGTTACCGGAAAAGCTCAGCAGGTCTGGCAGCATCTTTGAAGTAAAATCAGAGTTAACATTTTAGGTTCGGTGACCCTACCTCAGTAGTTAAGCCACAGCTTGTACAGTCCCGGTCGCCACACTACAGGAAGGATGTGATTACACTAGAGAGGGTGCAGAAGAAATTTGCCTGAATTAGCTGGAATGATTCAGCTATGAAGAGAATGGAAGTAGTTTCCTTACAGTAGAGAAGGCTGAGGGGACAACTGGTTGAGGCATACAAAGCTCTGAGGGGCATGGCCAGGGTAGATAAGGAGAAAGCTTTCACTTTAGTCTCGGCATCAAAGCCAGTATAGTTTTTTTTAAAGTAAGGAGCAAGAAGTTTAATAAGCCTCACACAACCAGGAAAGAGAGATCACATCTGGAGTGAGACACAGCCCGAGTGAGTGTATATTTCTGGGATTTTTGTTTTGTGTTTTGAGTGCAGCGAGTGCCTTCGCTTGCTTTGTTGGTTCCTTGTTCAGAAAGTCTTTAAGTTAAAGCTCAGGTTTGGGGGCCCAGCTCAAAACAAAGAGTGATATCACAGGAAAAATGTATGTTCATTGGTTGTTAGTAGTTGCCAATTTGACTATCTAAGTTACTTTCAGATTAAAAATAAGTCGAAGAAACATTTTTCAGAGTGAAATCTAAAAAACCCGTAGTATTTTGTTTTCAAAAGCACACAAGTTAATAACAAATCATATAAAATAGAGATGCCAAGCAATGTGTAGTCCCTTTTTTCTGTAGGAGCTGGTGGACCCCATTTAGGTTCATAGTGACCTCTTCTGCAGCAAGTGTTGTTTGCTGAAGAACTCTATCTCAGAGTTGATGAGCTGGAGTCCGCGCTTGGAATTTTGCAACACATCAGGGAGGGGGAGAGTTACAGGAGGGAGTAACACCCCTTAGCTTAACTATCTCTAATTCGGTCAGTAGTCAGGAGCAGGAGGGTGTGACTATAAGCAAGGTAGGTAGAGGGATCCAGGTGGTAGTGCTGAAGAAAACCTTAGCCCTTAAGCTTGTCTAACATGTTTCAGATTCATCCTCCCTGTGTGGGTGAGAGTGGGGGGCAATAGGGAGCATGAGTAAACTGAGAAATATAGTTGTAATTGGGGACAGTACAGTCAGGGGAATAGACATTGTTCTCTTTGGCTAAAATCAAGAATTCCGAAGACTGTACTGTTTGCCTGGTACCCAGGTGCAGAATATCTCGCCTGGGCTGCAACAGAACTCACAGTAGGAGAGGAAGAATCCAGTTGTCGTGGCCCATATATGTGCTAATGATATGGGTAGAAAGAGGCTTTGCTGAGGTAATATGAGCATCTAGAGTCAAAATTCAAAAAGCAAAACCAAAAAGGTTTTGGATCACTACCTGAATCACAAACTTACTGGCATTGGGTCAACAAGATTAAAGAAATGCATGTGCAATTTAAAGATTGGTCTGGGAGAAATGGGTTCGAATTCATGGGACATTGGCACCAGCACTGAGGAAGGAGGGAGCTGTTCCAATGGGAAGGGCTCCAACTGAATCATGCTGGGACCAGAGGCCTGGCGAACTGCATAACTAGTGCTTTGGAATGGCTTTAAACTAAACAGCTGTGCGTAGCAGGGGAAAGTTCATTTGCATGGAAAACTGGGAAATCAAAACAAAGGTGAAGATGGGATTGAAGGGTCACTGATGTTAACAGAAGGGACAGAATGTGCAAATTATGTGTGTCATATTGTACCAAGAGGACATAAAAGTGTAGAGAAATTTTAGAATAAAACAAACTTAAAGGCTTTGTGCCCGAATGTATGAAGTATTGGGAATAAGGTAGACAAACTGATGGTACAAATGAAAGGAAATGACTGTGATCTCATATCTATTATAGAAATATGGCTACAAAGGATTCAAAGCTGAGGACCTAATGTTGAGGGATTTTTCACCGTTCAGAGAGACATGAGGGATGGAGAAGGTGGTGGGTAGCACTGTTAATATGAGATAAAATGAGGACAGTTGTGAGAAATGAGCTGGGATCAGATGATGTAGCGTTCATTTAGGCGAATGTTACAAAGCAGCAAGAGAAAGAAGACATTGGTAAGAGTAATGTACAGGTCCCCTCTACAGTAGCCACTCTGTATGAGAGGCTATAAGTCAACAACTAGTAGGAGCATGTGAAATGAATAGCAGAATAATTATGAGTGAATTTTGTATTCATGTTCATTGGGTTAACCAAATTGAAAAGATTAATTACGGCAACAAATTCGCAGAGTGTTTTTTAAAATTACTTTACGGAATGAGAGTGTCACTGCCCAGGCCAGTATTTATTGCCCAGAGGGCAGTTAAGAGTCAACCACATTACTGTGGGTGTGGAGTCACATGTTGGTCAGACAAACTTAGGATGGCAGTTTCCTTCCCTAAAGGACATTAATGAACAAATGAGATAACAAGGCGTAGAGCCAGATGACCACAACAGACCAAGCAGTATCATAGGAGCAGGAAAACTGATGTTTCGGGCCTAGAAGTGTCCAGACCCGAAACGTCGGCTTTCCAGCTCCTACGATACTCCTTGACCTGCTGTGTTCACCCAGCTCTACACCTTATTATCTCATATTCTCCAGCGTCTGCAGTTCCTACTATTAATGAACAAATGTTGTTTTTTCTAGACAACTGACAACGGTTTCATGGTCATTATTAGGCTCTTAATTCCAGATTTTTAAAAAAATTGAATTCATATTCCACCAAGGTAGGATTCAAACCTGATTCCCCAGAACATTTCCTGGGTCTCTGCATCAATAGTCCAGCAATAACACCATGAGACCATTGCCTCCCCTCAATTAGGGGTGGTCTCCTAGACCAACATGTCATGGAGGCCACCAGGGGGCGGGTGATCTTGGATCTGGTTAATGAGGTAGATCCCAGATGAACTAATGATCATAAACAATAAAAACAAAAGTTGCTGCAAAAGTGCAGCAGGCTTCTGTGGAGAAAGTATCAGAGTTAACGTTTTGGATCCGGTGACCCTTCCTCAGAACGTGAGCGGGAGAGGCAACTTGTGTGAAGATGCAGAGGATGTGGGAAGAATCTTAAATGATTTTTTTGTCTCTGAATTCACAAATGAAAGAGATGGTGCGGATACAGTAATTCAGGAGCAGCATGAAATAATGAATAAAATAATAAACGAGAGAAGAAAGGTTTGAGGATTTGGAATCCGGGAAAGTGGATGGCTTGTTCCCCAGGCTGTTGAAGAAAGACTTGGAGGAAATAGCAGACGTTCTTAGGATTATATTCTAATCTTCACAGAAAGAGATGTGCTGGAGGACAGGAGGAATGCAAACATAGTTCCGTTGTTTAAAAAGGGTACAAAGGAATACAATTATAAGATAGTTAGTCTTCTTTCAGTTGTGGGAAAATCAGAAGAAATTGGATAAATTGTCACTTAGAAAGTCATGAATTAGCCCAATGGTAGTCAGCATGACTTTGTTAAGGGAAGGTCACATCTTACCAATTTGATTGAATTGAATAAGAGACAAGGAGGATTGATAAGGAAAGTGCTGCAGATGTTGTCTACATGGATTTTAGTGAGCCATTTGACAAGGTCCCACATGGCAGACTGGTTAAAAAAAGTAAAAGCCCATGGGATACAGGGTAATGTGTCGAATTAATTCCAAAGTTGGCTCAGTAACGGGAAACAAAGCGTAATGGTCAACGGCCGCTCTTTCAAACAGAAATCTGTTTCAAGTAGTGTTCTGCAGAGACCTGTATTGGGAAGCCTGTTGTTTGTTTAATGTATTGACAATTTGGGCTTGAACACGATAGGAGGTGCACAGTTGGGAAATTTGAAGATGACACAAAAATTGGCCGTGCAGTGCATAGTGCAAAGGATTGGTTGTAAGGGCCAAAATGAACTAGATGGGTTGGTGGAGTGTGCAGGGAAGTGGTAGATGGAGTTCAACTCTGTTCAATGTGAAGTCAAAAGGGAATACACAATAAATGGAAATTTACTGATTGGGGTAGATAGAGAGTCATACTGCATCGAAACTGGCCCTTCTGTCCAACTTGTCTGTACTGGCCAGACATCCCAATCTGAGCTAGCCCCAATTTGCCAGCATCTGGCGGAGGCAATGGCCTCATGGTATTATCACTGGACTACTAATCCAGAGACCCAGATAATGTCCTGAGGATCCGAGGGTCAAATCATGCCACAGCAGATAGTGGAATTTGAATTCAATTAAAAAAAAATTCTGGAATTAAGGGTCTAATGATGGCCGTGGGTCCATTGTTGATTGTCAGGAAAAACCCATCTGGTTCACTAATGTCCTTTAGGGAAGGAAACTGCTATCATTACCTGGTCTGGCCTACATGTGACTCCAGATCCACAGCAATGTGGTTGACTCATAACTGCTCTCTGGGCAATTAGGGATGGGCAATAAATGCTGACTTATCAGCAATGCCCTTATCCTGTTAACAATTAAAGGATTTGACCTATATCCTTCTAAGCCCTTCCAATTCATATACCCATCCAGATGCCTTATATGAAGTGGCAGATCTTAGTGTGCAAGTACACAGATCCCTAAAATTAGCAATACAGGTAGATAAGATAATTAAGGCAGCATATGGAATGCTGTCCTGTATTGGCTGAGGTATAGAATACAAAAGTAGGGATATAATGCCGAAACAAGGCCACAACAGGATATTGTGTGCAGTTCAAGTCACCGCACTACAGGAAGGATATAATTGCTCTGGAGAGAGTGTAGAGACATTTACTAGAATGTAGCCAGGGCTGGAGAATTCAGATGTGAGGAGAGATTGGAGAGGATGGAGTGGTTTTCCTTGGAAAAACCACTTCCTTGGAAGTGAGAAGACTGATGGGTGACATGATTGATGCGTACAAAATTCTGAGGGGTACAAATAAAGTAGACAGGAAGAGTTCAAAAAATCCAGATGTCATTGATTCAAGCTAAGTGGCAGAAGTTTTAAAAGGGAGTGTGAGGAAAATTTTTTTTACACAGGGGATGGTGGGTGTCAGAATTGGCTGCCTGAGTTGGTAGTGGAGGCAGAGATCCTAAACTGTTTTTAAAAACACCTGACTCTGTGCCTCTCTGATGAAGGGTCTAGGCCTGAAAAGTCAGCTTTTGTGCTCCTGAGATGCTGCTTGGCCTGCTGTGTTCATCCAGCTTCACACTTTGTTATCTCAGATTCTCCAGCATCTGCAGTTCCCATTATCTCTGACTCTGTGCCTTAAGTGAAGCAAGCTGCAGGGCTATGGACCATGTGCAAGGAGATGGGAGGAGAAAGGGCATCTGTGCATCTTTGTATAGGCATGGAACAAGATGGGTCGAATGGCACCTTCCGTGCTGTATCATTTTTACAGGTTATATAGTTCCGTGGAATAAGGCGGTCTTTTTCAAGTTCACAATCTGTAACTATTCGGGTTCTACATGAACACAACCACAACTGATTAAAAACAATCCACTAAATCAGTTTGGAGCTTACAACTAAACTGTATGCTGTTCACTACCTCCTGGGGTTTTTTTTATGTCATCAGCAAATTTTCCAATTGTGTCCACATTCAAATCCGAATCATTAACATATAAGACAAACAGCAGGGGTCGAAAATTGTCGAGGTAAAACCCGGTACAGGTCCCACCTTCCCTAGAAACGGTCCCAATTCCTCAAGAAACCTAAACATTTCCCTGGGACACCATTTCCCTACTCACAAGTTCATCTGATCTATCCTCTTATTCCTTCCGTTGCTAGCACACGGCGCTGGGAGTCAGCCTGAGATGACTACATTTGAGGTCCTGCATTTTGTCTCCTAATTTCCTGTATTCAGTTTTCGGATCCTTATTCCTTTGCTTACCTATGTCATTGGTACCTCTGTATACCACAACCACTGGCTGTTCACCCTCCTGCTCTAGAATGTCCTGCAGGTACTCCGTGGCATCCCTGCCCCTGGCACTAGGGAGGCAACATCCTGGATTCACGCCTGTGGCCACCGATATGACTGTGAGTACCTTTTACTCTTGAGTCCCATTTCATTATAGACCTGCTGCTCAATTTCCTCCCCTTCTGTGTAACAGAGCCACCTGTGGTGACAATGAACCTGACTGATGCCGCTTTCCCTCCCAACAGTATCCAAAATGGCCACAGGAGACGCCTGCACTTCTTTTTTCCCTGGTTCTTTTACTTTGTCTGATGATCACCCATTCTCTTTCTGCCTGTGTTATGTTCTCCTGTGGTGTGACCACCCTGCTAAGTGTGCTATCCATGACATTTGCAGCATCGCAGATGCTACACTGTGACCCAGTAGCTGCAGCTGGACACGCTTCCTGCACATATTGCCATCAGGGACACTTGTAGCATTCCTTACTTCCCACATTTTACAAAAGATGCACACCACAGGTCTCCTGTCATGACATCTGTCTCGATTAAGCTAGTTACTCCCTGTAAGAGGATTTAATTGAGCTCGGGACCGTTCATCATTTCAAACACTTCTATTGTGAAAGTCCCTACCTTCATTTAATCTTATGCTTTGAAAACTGTAAGCAAATACTCTTACAAATTGTCATCTTCTGTTGGGGCTTTCTCACTTTCTGAACTGCCTGGACTGGAACTGTGCACCACACTCAGTCTTTCAGCTTCAGCTGCTCCCTGTCTCACCTAACTCCTGGTTTTCCCCAGACTCTAAAGCACTCTTGTTTAGCCATTCAACTGCAGCCAGATTTGCAGACGACAAAAAAAAGGTGGAAAGTTACGAGAAGGACACAAATAGCTTGCAGAGAGGTACTGGTAGGTTAAGTAAGTGGACAAAATGTTGGGAAATGGTGTATAATGTGGTTAAATGTGAAGTTGTTCATTTTGAAAGACAGAATAACAGAATATTATTTAAACAGAGAAAAATTGCGGAAAGCTGTAACACAAAGGGACTTGAGGATGCTTGTGCACATAACACAGGTCTAGCAGAGAGTCAGGAAGGCTAATGGAATGTTGGCCCTTATTCCATGGGCTTGGAGTACAAAAGTAGTGAAGTCTTACTGCAACTATATATGCAAGGTGCTGATGAGACCTGTTCCGGAGTATTGTGAGCAGTATAGATTCCATTATTTAAGGAATGTTATTATTTCATTGGAGGCATTCAGAGAAGGTTCACAAGGATGATCCCTGGAATGGAGGGATTGTCTTATGAGCAAAGTTTAAACAGGTTGGGACTCTATTCATTGGAATTTAGCAGAATGAGAGGTGATCTTATTGAGACACAGAAGATTTTTAATGGACTTCACAGGGTAAATAATGAGAAGATGTTTCCCCTCATGGGAAAGTCCAAAACCATAAGGCATAGTCTCAGAATAAAGGGGACCCATTTTAACAGTGAGATGATGACAAACTTCTTCCATCAGAAAGTTGTGAGTGTTTGGAACTTCTTGCCACTGAAACCTGTGGTGACAGAGTCCTTGCGCACATTTAAGGCTGAAATAGACAGATTCTTGATCAGTTGGGTCATGAAAGGTTATAACTAAAGGGCAGGAAAATGGATGTGATGAACGTCAGATCAGCCATGATCCTACTGAATGATGGAGCATGCTTGAGGGGCAAAATGACTTTCTCCTGTTCCTATTTCTAATGGTCTAATAGTCTTTAGAGGGCATTTGAGGAAATCTTTTCACTTAGAGAGTTTTGAGATATCTGAAACTCAAATCAAAAAAGGGTGGTAGATTCAAGAAACATCAAGGCATTTTAGAAGTAGTTGGATTTACACTTGAAATACCACAGCATGTGCGGCTGTTTATGATAAATAAGGTAATCAAGGCTTATGGGGATAAAGCAGGAAAGTGAAATTGAGAATTATCAAATTAGCAATGTCTCATTGAATGGTGGAGTAAACTCAACAGATTGAATGGGGTGGAGGGGGTAGTTGGCAGGGGAGTGGAAGTTGGCACTTTGGGTGGTGTCGCAATTATTGAACTGAAAATTTAAGCTCTCCCAGGGAAGAACCGAGGAATCTTGGGGGTGCTTGTCCACAGATCCCTGAAGGTGGCTGGACAGATTAATCAGGTAGTCAAGAAGGCATTTGGACACTTGCCTTGAGTAGTTGTGGTATTGATTATAAGAGTTGAGAAGTCATGTTAGACCACAGCTGGAGGATCGTGTGCAGTTCTAGTCTTTGCACTATAGAAAGAACGTCATTGCACTGGAGGGAGTGCAAATGAGTTTTTTTTTGGTTTGTTTGATTTGTCATTGTCATTGTCACATGTACCTAGGCACAGTGACAAGTTTTGTTTTGCGCACAGGACAGGCAGAGCAAGGAATACAATGTTACAGCTATAGAGAGAGTGCACAAAGAGTGAGATCAACGTTAAATTTGAAATTTGAAGGGTCCATTCAGATGTCTAATAACAGCAGGGAAGAAGCTATTCTTGAATCTATCTGTGTGTGTATTTAAGTTTTTGTATCTTCTGCCCGACAGAAGAGTCATAGAGTCATGAAGGCTTGCAGCATAGAAGCAGGCTCTTCCATCTAACTTGTCTGTACTGACCAGTTTTCAAAATTGATCTAGTCCCATTTGCCTATGTTTGGTCCACATCCCTCCATACCTATCCCATTCATGTATTTGTCCAAATGTTTCTTAAATGACAAAATTGTACTTGCCTCCACCACAACCTCTGGTAGCCATTCCATAGGCTCAGCACCCTCTGTGTGAAAAATTGACACTTTTGTATCTCTTCCCTCTTACCCTAAACCTATGACCCCTAGATTCCCATACCATGGGGGAAAACTGTCAGCTATCTACCTTATATATGCCCTCTAAAAACTAATAGACCATAAGGCATCGATTTTATAGACCTTTATAAGGTCACTCCTTAGCCTCGTATGCTCCAGAGGAATAAAGCCCTGAAAAGAGTTTGGAAGAGATAATAATGTTGCCAGATGTGGAGCATTTCAGCTATGAAGCAAGGCTGGATAAACTCAAGATGTTTTCTTTGATGCAGAAATGAGGTTGAGGGTGGATAAGATTATGAACAGCATGGACAGGTTGAATGGAAAACAGCTGTTTGCCTTAGCTGAAGGATTAATAATAACAGGAAAAATTTTAAATGGAAAGGCAGGATGTTTTGCGTGGGTTTGAAGAGAAATGTCTTCACCCAGAGACTTATGGGGGTCTGAAAAGTGATGCCTGCGAGGGTAGGTGAGATGGGAAGCCTCACAATGTTTATAAAGATCTTGAAGAGTAATAACATTGAAGTCTCTTGGGACAGCGCAGGAAAGTGGGAGTAGTATATTATGGTGGTACAGACTTGATGGGCTGAAGGGCCTTTGCTGTAATATATGGTTGTCCCGCCCCTACCGGTTAGCGCCCCGCCCACTAGTCAAAGCCCTCCCAATGGCTGTGCCTCGCCCCCTCAGCCTGAGCCCCGCCCCTCTGCCGCGCCCAATCACCCTGACCGCTGACGTCACATAAGCCCCGCCCCTCCATTCGGAGGCCCCCGCCCAATTACCTTTTCCCGCCCACCCCCCCGAGAAATGCTAAGACGCGCCCCTCAGTCGAAGCCCCGCCCAGATATCTTGCCCCGCCCCCCCGTGGAACGCATTGACAGCCTCGAGGCGGCAGCAGCCAATCAGCTCTGGTTCAGGGCGGGGTCATGCGGGCACTTCCTGGACAGAGTTGACGAAAAATGGAGGAAGTGAGCGGCCTGGGAGAGTGAGTGAGTAAGTAGGGGAAGAAAGTGAGTGGGGGGGGAAAGAGAGAGAAAAAAGACGGGACTGAAGGAAAGAAAATAAATAAATAGAGAGCGAGCGAGAGAAACAGAACAGGAAAGGAAAGGGAGAAGGAAAGAGAAAGAGAAAGAGAAAGAGAGTGATGAGTGAGTGAGTGAAGGGGAAAGAAAGAGAAAGAGACATAGACATAGAGATAGAGATAGAGAGATTGTTCTGTGCTCGGGGAGTGGGGGAGAGAAGAGGGACCGCGACTTGAGAGAAAAATAGAATGGAAACTAGTTAAGGACAGCGAGAGAGAACGCAAAACAAGACTGAGTTATGAACGTGGGATTTTTTCAGGGCAAAACTAGGCAAAGAGGGTCAGGCATTTACAGGGCAGAGTGGCTTGAGCTGGCGATTTCCACGTTACCTGCTGGTACAGATAGCACTGGGGATTGCAGGCTTCCAGCTGCCGGCTCAGTGCTCACACTGCTTCCCAGTTTGACAGTGATAAAGTAATAGGTTACGGTAAATCAGCCACGATGCCTTTTGCAGACACCATGGCGAATGTGGCTCTGCGGGTGCCCAGTGTCATGCTGCTGGATTTGCTTTACAAATGGGATGTTGGTCACTTTGCTGAACAGATCCGAGCCAGGAATGAGGAAATGCTCATCAAATATAAATACGTTTTGTGGAATGCATACTATTTGGGTAAGGATTTCTACAATCTTTCCTGTCTTACAAAGGTTAAAAATTACTGCAGATTTGGAGTGGATGATATCATCACTGGTATGGACATTGCTTTTCAGCCTGGCATTAATTTCCACACAAGTTGTATTCCCCATCTGGTGTAAGTCTGTTTGGGGAAGACTTGTTAAAATAGAGTAACCTGTTCAGCTTAACACTTGAACATGTAAGACCTTTAACTTGTGTCACCTACAGGTTCAGCCAGGGGTAGGACGGCAACCTATTCAGAGATGTTATTATGTATCACCAGAGTATATGCGTCTTGGACCTGGTTCTCCTCGTCCAGTGGTATGGACACTAGCACTGCACCACAAGAGCCCCTATAATCCCAGATGAATATTTTCTGATCATCCTGTTCAAAAATGTTATTACTCCTCTCTCGACCAGGTGGGGCTTGAACCCACCTCCTGGTCTAGATGTGCGTACTCCATCACTGGCTGTACACCCTCTGTTGCTCTATCACTCAACATCTCCCACCAGTATCAACACCTCTTTTTAGACATTTTCTGCTTCACAGTTATGCTCCTGTATATACTCAGTCCAGGCCCAACCTCCTCAGTCTGAGTTCTGATATTTCATATATGATGCTCAAGGCCCAAAAAACTTTTGGCTGCTTCACCATTGACCAACTTACATCATAACGTCAGAAGTGGGGATGTTCGCTGATGATTACACGATGTTCAGCATCATTTGCGACAACTCAGATGTTGAACCAGTCTGTGTTCATAATTAACAAGCTCTGTACAATATTCTGGCTTGGGCTGACAAACACCAGGCAATGACCACTTCCAATAAAAGACAATCTAACCACCGACCCTTGACATTCAGTGGTGTTACCAACATTGAATCCCCCACTGTCAACAACCTGGGGTTACCATGATCCAGAAACTTGTCTGGATTCACCACATAAATACAGTGGCTACAAGATCAGATTCAGAGGCCAGGAATATAGCAGCAGGCACTTCACCCCCTGACTCCCCAGAGTCTGTCCATCATCTACAAGGCACAACTTGGGTGCCTGATGGGATACTCCTCACTTGCCTGGATGAGTGCAGCTCCAACAATACTCAAGAAGCTTGACACCATCCAGGACAAAGCAGCCCACTTCATTGGCACCACATCCACGAACATTCACTGCTTCCACTACTGACACTCAGCAGCAGCAGCAGCAGCAGCAGTGTGTACTATCTACAAGATGCACTGTAGAATTCACCAAAGATCGGCAGACAGCACCCTCCAAACCATGACCACTTCGTCTTAAAGGACAAGGGCAACAGGCATTTAGGAACACCACCATCGGCAAGTTGCCATCCCAAACTACTCCCTATTTGGAAATATATTGCTGTCCCTTTACTGTTACAGGATCAAGATCCTGGAATACCCTCTCCAGTGGCATTATGGATGTGTCTAAAGCTGATAGGCTGCAGCGGTTCAAGAAAGCAGCTCACCATCAACTAGGGACAGGCAATAATGCTGGCTCAACAGCCCCCACATCCCAGAATAAAGGAAAAGTATTACAAACTTTTGCCAACTAACGTAACCCATTTATGTGTTTCTGTAATAAGGAGTAGAGCTGGATGAACACAGCAGGCCAAGCAGCATCAGAGGAGCAGGAAAGCTGGCGTTTTGGGTCTAGACCCTTCTTCAGCAATTTGCCAGCATCAAATCATATATGTTGCCCTAGACTCCTTATGTCCTCTTTCTTACCAATCTTGTTGTCATGGGCAAATTTGACTACCGTGTATTTAGTGTCATCAACTGGGTTGTTGATGTGGATTATAAATTGTTGAGGTGCCAGTGCTGACTTCTGTGACTGTTCCTTGGATACAATTTGCTTATCTTTGCTGCCTGTTTCCTATTAGATAAGTAACACATTTTCCCTGCCAATATCTCCCTACGCCAAGCGCTCTTCTTTCTTATTCCTGTATGGGATGTGGGTGTCACTGGGGAAGCTGACAGATTTTTTTTCTGACCCTACTTGCTTTTGAACTAGGCCATTTCAGAGCATAGTTCAGAGTAAACCACATTGCTGAGCAACTGGAATGAAGTAGACCAGATCTCAAGACTTAAAGACATGTGGTAGGGATAAACCAGAGAATTACAGACCAGTGAATCTCACATCAGTGGTAGGGAAACTATTGGGAAAATTCTGAAACATATAATTCACATTCATTTGAAGAGGTCAGATTTGACTCTGAAAAGCATTAGATGAGGCATTTTGGAAGAAGTAACGTGACAAGGGAGTATGCCATGAATGGCAGGACATGAAGGAAGCTAAAAGGAACAGAGGAATCTTGAGGTACTTGTCCATAGATTGCTGAAGGTGGCTAGTTTGGTTAACATTCTTAACAGAATGGTTACGGCGGCACATGGGACACAATTGTACATCAGTTACAACAGTAAGAAAGCTATGTTGGACCTGGATAGGATGTTGGTTAGGTCACAGCTGGAAAACTGTGCAGATGCTGGAGAATCCAAGATAATAAAGTGTGAAGCTGGATGAACACAGAAGGCCAAGCAGCATCTCAGGAGCACAAAAGCTGACGTTTCAGGCCTAGCCCCTTCATCAGAGAGGGGGATGGGGTGAGGGTTCTGGAATAAATAGGGAGAGAGGGGGAGGTGGACCGAAGATGGAGTGAAAAGAAGATAGGGGGAGAGGAGAGTATAGGTGGGGAGGTAGGGAGGGGATAGGTCAGTCCAGGGAAGATGGACAGGTCAAGGAGGCGGGATGAGGTTAGTAGGTAGGAAATGGAGGTGCGGCTTGGGGTGGGAGGAAGGGATGGGTGAGAGGAAGAACAGGTTAGGGAGGCAGAGACAGGTTGGACTGGTTTTGGGATGCAATGGGGGGAGGGGAAGAGCTGGGCTGGTTGTGTGATGCAGTGGGGGGAGGGGACGAACTGGGCTGGTTCACCTGCAAAAGTTAATAAGTTTGCAGGTGACACCAAAACTCATGGTGTTGTGGACAGTGAAAAATGTTATCTCACAGTACAAGGGACCTTGGCCAGATGGGCCGAGGAGTAGCAGATAGAGTTTAATTTACAAAACTGTGAGGTGTTGCATTTTGGAAAGGCAAATCAAGGCAGGACTTCTACTGTTAAAGGTAAGGTTCTGGGAAGTGTTGCCAAACGAAGAGACCGCGGGGTGCAAGTTCATAGTTCCTTGAAGGCAGGGTCACAAGCTGGCAGGGTAGTGAAGAAGGTGTTTGGTACACTTGCATTAGTTGGTCAGTACGTTGGGTAGAGGAGTTGGGATGTCATGTTGTGGCTGTACAAGCCACTTTTGGAATACCACGTTCAGTTCTGGTCTCCCTGCGATAGGAAAGATGTTGTTAAACCTGAAAGCGTGCAGAAAAGATTTATAAGGATGTTGCTAGGATTGGAAGGTTCGAGCTGTAGGGAGAGATTGAATAGGCTGGGCCATTTTCTCTCGAATGTCGAAGGCTGAGGGGTGATGCATGCTTTTAAAATCATGAGGGGCATGGGTAGGGTGAACAGCCAAGGCCATTTTCCCATGTTAGGGGAGTCTAAAACTAGAGGGCGTGGGTTTAAGGTCGGAGGGGAATGATTTAAAGGGGACCTGAGGGGTGACCTTTTCACACAGAGGGTGCTGTGTGTATGGAATGAGCTGTCAGAGGAAATGGTGGAAGCTGGTACGATTGCAACATTTAAAAGGAATTTGGTTAAGAACGGTTTAGAGGGACATGGGCTGATTGCTGGCAAATGGAACCAGATTAATTTAGGATATCTGGTCGGCATGGACGAGATAAACCGAAGGGTCTGTTTCCATGCTGCATGGCTCTGTAACCAGGATGTTGCCTGGAATGGAGCAGGGTGGAATGGAGGTTGGATACAGTCAGGCTATTTTCTCTAAAGTAGACAATACTGGGGAGGGGGTGGCATGGGGACTGTGAGCAAAATTATTGTCTCAACTACTGTTGTATCTTGTGAACGGTTCAGAGACTCTTGTAGAAAATTCATCTATTTGAAAATGCATAGTGTCACTCTGCACAGAATTCACAGTTCAGCAGCAGACCATTCAGTCTGTTTAGTATAGTTTGTTGTTGAAGCTCACCTTGAACCTCAATTCATTCCATCAGAATGACCTACTCCGCCCCATTCCTGTATGAACTTGTCGATATCTTCCCATAAACACATTTCTACTCTCCTCCAGATGATGGCAGCATCCACATTCTCAGCATCTGCGATTAATTCAGTTTTTATTCCACATTCTCAGACTGTAGGTGGAGAATTATTTTTCCTGAATTCCCTCGTTTATCACTATCTCATAACTACGTTCCCTCACTCTCGGTAAACACTGTTAAACAGCTACATAAGTTTTGCGACTTTCCTTAGCGACAAGGCTGGGATAGACATTTTTTTAATCCAGTAACGCAATCGAAGGTGTGAGACCGGAAAAATGAAGCTGAGGATTATCTGAGTAAAACGAAACACTGTCGATGCTGGAGATCAGAAACAAAACAGTAAATGGTGGAGAAACTTGGCATCACTGGCAGCATCTGTGGGAAGTAAACAAAGTTAATGTTTCAGATCACTGATAATGGGAACTGCAGATGCTGGAGAATCCAAGATAATAAAGTGTGAAGCTGGATGAACACAGCAGGCCCAGCACAGCAGGCTCATCAGAGATCCCCCTCTCTGATGAAGGGTCCAGGTCCGAAACGTCAGCTTTTGTGCTCCAGAGATGCTGCTTGGCCTGCTGTGTTCATCCAGCTTCACACTTTGTTAACGTTTCGGCCTGTTGATTTTTCATCAGCTGATGCTTTTGGGGATGATCGTGATCTTGCTGAAAGGTAGAGCAGACTTGGAGCTGAATGGCCTACATTTTATGATTTTTATTACTGATTTATAGATTTCTTTTTTCAAAAATGGTAAGTTCCCCTCTTTCCTTTTCTGCTGTAAGAGAAACTTTACAGAGGTTTAGTTTTATTCATTCGTGGGCCAGCATTTATTGTCCATCCCTAATTACCCAGAGGGCAGTTAAGAATTGTTGTGGGTCTGGAGTCACATGTGGGCCAGACCAGGTAAGGATGTTAGTTTCCTTCCCTAAAGAACATTAGTGAACCGGATGGGTTTTTCCTGACAGTCAACAATAGTTTAATGGTCATCATTAGACTCTTCATTCCAGATTTGCTGCCATAGCGGGTTTCGAACCTGGGTCTCTGGAAACAATCCAGCAATAATACCAATAGGCCACTGCGTCCCCTCATTTCTCTTCCTATTGCCCTACTTCCTCTTACAAAGAGGGTTTTGTCCATCAAGAAGCACAGTGGACTTTATTTTCACATTAAGTCTGG
This sequence comes from Stegostoma tigrinum, assembly GCF_030684315.1. Taxonomy (NCBI): domain Eukaryota; kingdom Metazoa; phylum Chordata; class Chondrichthyes; order Orectolobiformes; family Stegostomatidae; genus Stegostoma; species Stegostoma tigrinum. Next base: position 182,304,437 of record NC_081354.1, on the reverse strand, counting down.
TCCATGACCAGTGCAGAGCAGCAGTGGCAGCCCTTATAGCTGGCCTCCTTTAGTCATCACGAAGGCCTTTGACCTTTTCAACTGGGAAGGATTGTGGAGCATTTTCCTGGAATGTGGCTGCCTGTGGAAATTCTTCTTCATGGAGGAGACAATGGCTGTGGTTGACAAACGCATCTGGTTCACAAATGCCTAATCACTAGCTCAGTAAAGGAAACTGTTATCCTTACCCGATCTGGCCTGCTTATGGCTGCAGAGAAAAAGGTAATGAGGTTTATTCTTAAGTGCCCTCAGCAGTAAATGCTGGCCTGGCCAGCGATAATGAATAAAAACGCTAATTCCCCACCAGCTGCATGAAAGTATGAGACGTGATCCTCTGAAGGATTCAACGCTTGTACAAATTGGAGTTCTGCTAGGCTGGGTCATTGCACCGACGCTGCTCTCCATCTGCTTTCTCTCCCCAGACTGCTGCCAGACCTGCTGTGTTTTTCCAGCAATTGCAGTTTTGTCCCTCTTCTCTATCTTCACTGCTGCAGCACTCCTCTACATATCTGCGAAGCCCCTGTACGACCTGCATCGCTCAAGTGCAGAACCATGATCACTCCGACCTTCTTTGTCAAGCTGCAGGATACAAACAAAGTCTGTGCGCGTACGTGTGCACATGCGTGTGTGTTCAGAGCCTGAGTTGTAAGCCGTCATGGATGCACTCATACAGGCATATGAGAGAATGGGTCACAGACTGTACAGCTGGAAAACAAAGGTCCTCTAACTGCTAGCTCCTGTTTGAGAACACTGCGAAGATTCACAGTGAGTTACTGGACAGTTTCCATACCTTGTGAGTGTCCTCTGCGGGAGGGCAGGCGTTAACGGGCAAAATTCACCATCGTCTTCCATGTGCCATTACAGCCTTCGGCCACCAGAGGAACACTTGTTTGCTGACAGACCTTAAACTGGACACCAAGTTCGTGGTCAACAGAACTGCAGAGTTCCCAGCTCTCCGGTATGTGCCAGAGACATGTACGGTGTGCAGTAGACAAATCCTGGAGAAGTATCATCAACGATACATCTACCAAATCCTGTAAATCCACTGCCAGGCTCCCTGGCCGACATGCCCAGCATTTGAGGCACTGATCGCAGTCAATCAACCGCGTCTGTGTTTGACACAAGATTTCAGAAGTGAACTCTCCACCTGGAGCTTTGCCATGGCAACGGGTTTCCAGGAGGGTGGAGGAAATAAGGATCAAGGATGTCCTTAAAGACTCTCTGAAGGATTATTGCAACGTCTGCATTAGTTCGTGACAATCTGTAACTCCAATCTGCCTGAACCAAAGGCGAAGCAGCCATGAAGATGTCGGTCATTCTGAGAGTCTCCAACAGGCCCAGGTGAAGGCCACGCTCAAACAGCAGAAGGAGCGTGTGAAAACCTGAACTTCCCATCCACCCAGGGGTTTATGGGACACGTCACCTCAGGATCCATAACTGCAGTGGAAATAGGTCATTTTCAATTCCATGGGAATGTCTAAGAGAAGGAAGGATTGGTTATAGCAGAGATCTTTGCAAACTCAAGAAAAATTGGGTGACCATGAGATACAGGTGTGTGGGCTGACGACAGTAGGATTAGTTTTGGATTGCTTACGTAAAGAGCAAACAAGGCTACAGTGGCAGAAATTTCAGGTCACCACAGGGTTTCTAACTTTGTGCCTCCGAACCAGAGTATGTATGGACTCCCTCCACTGAGCTGTCCATTGTTTCTTTTGTGACACCCTCACACCTCCATTTGTGCTGAGCTCTGCTACACTTCTGCTTCACAGGTCACCTCCTCAGTGCGTTTGTGCTTATGTTGCCTCTCCAGCATTTGGTGAAGCTGTACCTATATTTGCTGACGGCCTCGTTGCTGTACATGGGACACCAGACCTGCAGGTGAGTGTCGGACAGGTTTGTGGTTCGGCAGTGCCCATGCTTGTGTTCCTTGCCTCTGGGTTCAGCCCTGTGTCACTTGGAGCTTAACCTCAGCAGGTTGTTAAAGTTGGGTGGGGCTTTCACGATGGAGTTGAATTTAGTTCTGAGTACATCTTGCTCCATTAAGCACTTGACATTTGCATTGTTTTGCAACATTGATTTGTTTATTGTTGTCATGTGTGCCAAGATACAATGAAAAGTCGTCATATAATCTTATCCTCTTGTGTTTTGGCAGAAATTAAATTTGAAGCTTGAGCTTGAACCTATTCCATATTCAACTCTCATCCAGCAGATTTGACATGAGGGCAGAAACATTACCATATTTCCTTTCGCCATTAAAATTAGATAAAGTGAGCTGCAAAGTAACTGGTCATTTGTCCAACTGATCAGATCACTTGATTGGCACCCCTTTGACATTCACTCCCATCACCACAGGCTCGCAGTGTATACTATCTGAAGACGTTTACATCCACTCACCAAGGATCCTTCTCAAGCATATGATCTCTGGAAAGACAAGGGCAGCAGATACATAGGAGCAACACAATTTGTAAGATCCTTTCCAAGCCACACACCATCCTGACTTGGAATGATATTGTCTTTCCTTCACTTTGGGGTCTAAATCCTGGAACTCCCTCACTGACAGTATTGTGGATTTACCTGCAATGAATGGACTGCAGAGATTCGAGATGGTGGCTCACACCACCTTCTCAAGAGAAATTGGGAATTGGCAAGCAGTTATAGCAAAGCCAGAGGAATCCAGGCCCTTCGAAAGGATGAAGAAAAGCGTCTATTAGATCACTTGCGCTCCACAACCATCTCCTCCCATAGAATCATAAAATGATCACAGTGCAGCAAGAGACCATTCAACCTGCTGTATCCATGCTGGCTCTCTACTAGGAGCTCAACTTGTTCCATTTTTGCACCCTCTCCCTGTAGCCCTGTCGATCTTTTCCCTTGAGGTAATTTACCTGATGTCACTTTTAAAAGTCACAATTGAATGTGCCTCCACAGTAGACACTGGAGCAGGTCAGTCAATATTCTATACAATTGCTACCCTTTTGAAAAAGCTTTATCCTCATGTTACCTTTCACAGTCACCTTGACTCGGTTCCCTCCGTTTCATGACCCTTTGTCAATGGTAGCTGCCGCCCCCAATCTGCACTGTCTGGACTCACCCGACTTCACTTTGTCAGGCCTGCAAATCATTTGCAGCAGAAAGTTTTATTACTGACCACCATTTGTAGCCCATCCCAAATTACCCTGGAACTGAGTGGCATGTTAGGCCATTTCAGAGGGTGGTATAGAATCAGTCTGTGGATCTGGGGTTGCAGGGAGGTCAGACCAGGTAAAGACAGCAGAAGGATGTGAACCAGATGCGCTTTTTTTTGCATGACAATCAACATTGAACAAAGAACTGTACTGTGCAGGTACAGGCCCTTTGTCCCGTCAAGGCTGTGCCAATACACAATGCCTTTTGAAACTGAAAACCTTCACTTAATCAACAGCTCCTGTGATGCTGCTGGGCCTGCTGTGTTCGTCCAGCTCCACACTTTGTTATCTCTGATTCTCCAGCTTCTGCAGTTCCCATTAAAACTAACCCTCTATTCATGTGTCTGTCAAGATGCATCTTAAGTATTGTTTTTAAGTTGTATCTGCTTCTGCCACTTCTGCTGGCAATGCATTCCAAGCATTCACTGCCGTCTGTGTAGAAGCACTGACAAATAACAAGTGTTTCAGCACTAATCCCTGCAGAACATCACTGGTTACAGATTTCCAGTCAGTAAAACACCCTTCCACCACTTCTCTGTCTCCAATGACCGAGTCAGTTCTGAATCCATCTTACCAGCTCACCTCAGATGTAATTTGACCAGGTGTATCAGCCTGCCACGAGGGACCTTGTCGAAAGCCTTGCTAAAGTCCATGTAGACAACATTCACTGCTCTGCCCTCATCAGTCATTTTTGTCACTTGCTCAAAAAACTCAAATCAAATTTGTCAGACACGACATGAAACTGTGCTGCCTATTGCTAATCCAGAAGCTGGTGATGGCCTAGTGGTATCATCGCTCGACTATTCATCCAGATCCCCAGGTAATGTTCTGGGGGACCTGGGTTTGTATCCTGCCATGGCAGATGGAATTTGAATTCAATAATAATCTAGAATTGAGTCTAATGATGACTGTGAAATCATTGCTGAATGGCAGGAAAAACCCATCTAGCTCACTAGTGACCATTACAGAACAAAATCTGCCTACGTGTGACTCTAGACCCACAGCAATGTGGCTGACTCTTAACTGCCCTCTGGGCAATTAGGCATGGACAATAAATGCTGCCCAGCCAGTGATACCCACATCCCATGAGCAAATTTTTTAAAAAGTCCATATTTTTCCAAATGAGAGTAAATCCTGTCCCTAAGAATCTTCTGCAATAATTTTCCTACCACTGTTGTAAGGCTTGCTGGTCTGTAATTTCCTGGATTTTTCCTGTGGTCCTTAAACAAAGGAACAACATTGGTTCTTCTCTAGTTCTCTGGAAACTCTCCTGTGACCAAAGTGGACACAAAGATTTCGTACAAGGTCCCATTTGCTCCCTGGTCTTCCTCAGTATTCTCGGATAGATCCCAGCAGGTCCTGGGTACTTGTCTACCTTTAATAAAAACAGAAAGAATTGTGGATGCTGTAAATCAGGAACAAAAACAAAGTTGCTGGAAAAGCCCAGCAGGTCTGGCAGCATCTGTGAAGTTAAAATCAGAGTTAACGTTTCAGGTCCGGTGACCCTTTCTCTGACGAAACATTAACTCTGATTTTTCTACACAGATGCTGCAGGATCTGCTGAGCTATTCCTGTTTTTGTACTTGTCTACCTTTTTAGTGTTTTTAAAAATCTCAGCATGGTCAACATTAGATTCATTTTTAATTCCACGTTTTTATTGAATTTACATTTCACCAGCTACCTTTTGAACCCGAAAACCACAGACTATTTGAACGAGGGCCTGGACATAGTGACAGGGATAATATCTCCCCATATGGCATGAAATGGTACAGATTCAATTAAGAGGAATCTCGATAGGTGCTTGAGTGAAAAAGAATGTGGAAAATGAAGTGTTTGTGGAACACTACAACATTACATGTACCATTGGGTCAAATAGCCTGGTGTTGTATGCTGGTTTCTATCTGATAATTATTTGGAAATGGTGCTATAACTTGCACCAAAAGTAGTATTTTGGGACTCAGATTGATTTAATTGTATTTGTTACTGGAATGTGGCTATCTTTGTCAAGGCCTATCATTTATTTTGCATTAATTAATTGCCCTTGAGAAGGTAGTGGTGAGCTGCCTGCTTGAACTGCTGCAGTCCACGTGCTGCGGGTTGTGCCCTTAGGTTGGGAATTCCAGAATGTTGACTCAAAGACACTGAAGAGATGGTGATGTATTTCCAAGTCAGGATGACTGAAACTGTTGGATGAGGTGGCAAACAAGATAGCCGCCTTGTCCAGACAGTGTTGAGTCGTTTGAATGTTTTTGGAGTTGACTTCCTGCTGGAGGTGCTGGATGCTACCCATGTTATGGGTCCTGACGACATTTCAATAATACAACGTCGAACTTGTGCTCTAGTGCTTGCTGCTCCCCTAACCAGGCTGTTCCAGTACAACTACGCCACTGGTGTCTACACAACAATGTGAAAGATTGCCCAGACATGTCATGGACACAAAATGAAGGACAAATCCAACCTAGCCAGTTACTGCTCAGCCTGTAACACCCATAACCTGTGAATAAATAACGAAAACAAAATTGCAGTCAGGAAATTAAATGTTTCTGTGGGAAACCGTTGTTGGCTAATTCTCTGATGTTTTGCTTTCTTCAAAGGAACTATGTTCTTAAAGAGCTTGAATCGGGATACGATGGGGCAGTGTATCTTGACTTAGTAGCACTTCAGCGTTTCGTCAGTGCACTAACAGGTAAGGAAGAAGGTATTCTGCTATCACTAACAGGTGAGGCTGCATCTCTTTGGGAAATAGGAATGTGTGTCTGTAGTTATCCAAAGAGCCATCAGCGTAGTAGAAGGCCATGCAGCCCACTGTTGTAGGGCCGGCTCTTTCCAAAGGCTTTCTGTTGAGCTCTGCACCCTGAAAACCAGATCCCAACTACCAGCTTCCCAATGTTGACCCCAAGTCATCTTTGGATCATAAGTTACATTCAAGAGCTCTGTTTTTTCCTTTAAATACTAATCTGTTTTGACGTCTGTTGCTGTTTTTAAGTTGTATTCCTTGCTTCTTGAGAAGCCAGTGAGGGTTATTAGCCTCAGGAAACAGACCCAGGCTTGTAACCATCCATTGTCTCTTTGGCACTCTAATCCTGGCCCCCTCACGTCCCAGATCTTCATTGCTCCATGTTTGGTGTCCAAGTCATCAGTGGTTTAGATGTCGGGTTCTGAAATTCCCTCCCTCAAACATTTCTAACCTATCTTAATGTCAAGCATGAAACCACTCTCATCTGTTGAAAAGCCCATGTGGTTCACTCCTGGCTTCAGGGAAAGAAACCTACCATGCTTATCTGGGTCTGACTGCAGACCCACAACAACGTGGTTGACTCATAACTGCCCTCTGAAATGGCCGAGCAAAGCAGCTGAGTTCCAGGACAATTAAGGTTTTGTAATAACTGCTGACCTAGCTAGTGACACCCAAACCCTATGCATGCATTAAAAGGAATCCACCTCTCTATCTTACAGAACAAGGTGTAGAGCTGGATGAACACAGCAGGCCAAGTAGCATCAGAGGAGCAGGAAAGCTGACATTTCGGGCCTAGACCCTTCTCTATCTTCCCCCCCCCCTCTCTCCCTGACACTCTGGCACTTCTTAAAAACTATTTTTTTCACTGTGGGTTTCGTAAGCTGCCCTAATATCTCATAAGGTGTAATGGCAAATTTGTGTTTGGTAACACTTCCTGTGAAGTTCCTCAGGGTATTTTTTGTTCATTAGGGTCACTGCACAAATACAGGAATCTTTCGCTTGTTGGCTTACCACATAAGCAGTGTGCAGAAAAATTAAACAAACAACTGCAGATGTTGAACATCTGAAACAGAGCAGAAATTGCTGGCAAAACTCAGCAGGTCTGCTAGCATCTAAGGGGAGAAAGCAGAGTTAATGTTTCAAATCCACTGAGTTCAGAACGGGAGGTCAATGACAACTTGCAATTATGTAGAGTCTCCAGCACTCCACAGTCCTTGAAGACTATCAAGCAACATTTGTCAAGGGTATATTTGGCAAAATGTTTGGTCAAAGCGATCTGTTTTAATGAGCCTGCTCAAGGCGAGAAGCAGCATTAGAGAGATGGAGCAGTTCAGGGAGGGAGTTACAGAACTTAGGACCTCAACAATTAAAGGCATTGCCATCACTGATGGACTAAGGAAATTATGGATGTTGGAAAGAATTTTGTAAGTCAGAGGATTGAGGTTAATGGAGGAAGCTGTAGAGATAGGAAAGGGCAAAGCAATAAAGGGATTGGAATACCAGGCTGTTTTCTGCATGATGATGGAGTTTAGAGGTTTCTTTGGGTAAGAAATGCTCCTCATGCTAAACTCTGAATGTTTTCTGTTCCCGCAGCACAACTCCTGGTCTTGTGTCTCAGTTCTTTCTTCATGAGGCCCAAGCCATTCTGGTTGTTCTCTGCCCACCTGGTCCCTTTGCTCGCCAGGCTCTGTATGGTGCCCCTCACCGCCCTCCTCATCCTCAACAAGTTGACCATCATCTTCACCAGCCTTGAGGTGCTCTACTTCCTGCTGTGTAACATGTTTGTGCCCTACAACCTGGCCAAGTCTGCCTACCGAGAGATTGTGCAGGTAGGACTGATCCAAAACTACATTCAAGTTAAGGGTCAATGGCCACATCATTTCTTCTGCTGGGGTGTGCCATGGTAAGTGGTGGCACGACCTTTGGATCAGAGCTAGGCCATTGAGCTTGATACAGTGGTGCTGGAAATTCAGGATTCTCATCGTCAGTGACAGAGTGTAGTACCCTGAGTGTAGCAAAACATCCCAAAGTGCTTCCTTTATCAGACAAGCATTGAAACAGACAGACCAGGGCAAGTGACCAAAAGCTTAGACACTCAGACAAGACTTAAAGGATGAAGAGCCGCTTAGGAGATTTTGAAAGAGAATTTCTGAGCTTGAAGGACCAAGTTCCTTGAAAAGAAGACAACTTTTGAGGCTGAGGGGAGCAGGGGGAGGTGGGCAATGAATTAAAACTACTTATAGAGAGATTAAGTTTGATTTTTAGGTAAGAGTATTATAAAACCCAGCAGAATAAGGTGGTGTTACGGATAGAGCAGCCTGATTTAATTGGATAGAACATAGAAAAGTATAGCACAGTACAGGCCCTTCGGCCCACGATGTTGTGCCATGGAATAATCCTAATCCAAAAAGAAAATAACCTAACCCACATTCCCCTCAATTCAGTGCTGTCCATGTGCATGTCCAGCAGTTGCTTAAATGTCACTAACGACTCCGCTTCCATGACTACCACTGGTAAACTATTCCATGCGCTCACAACTCTCTGGGTGAAGAACCTCCCACTGACGTCTCCTCTATACGTTCCTCCTAACACCTTAAAACCATAACCCCTCATGGCAGTCAATCCTGCCCTGGGGAAAAGTCTCTGGCTATCGACTCTATCCATGCCTCTCATTACCTTGTACACCTCAATCAGGTCACCTCTCTTCCTCCTCTCCAGAGAGAACAGTCCGAGCTCAGTCAACATCTCCCTGTAAGACAAGCCCTCCAGTCTAGGCAGCATCCTGGTAAACCTCCTTTGTACCCTCTCTACAGCCTCCACATCTTTCTTAATATAGGGTGACCAGAACTGGACACACTATATTCCAAGGATGTGAGTTTGCTCGCTGAGCTGGAAGGTTAGTTTTCAGACGTTTCGTCACCATTCTAGGTAACATCATCGGTGAGCCTCCGACGAAGCACTGGTGTTATGTCCCGCTTTCTATTTATCTGTTTAGGTTTCCTTGGGTTGGTGATGTCATTTCCTGCATTGGTAATGTCATTTCCTGTTCTTTCTTTTTTCCCCAAGTGTGGTCTCACCAGGGTTTTGTAGAGCTGCAGCATAACCTCGTGGCTCTTAAACTCGATCCCGCTGTTAATGAAAGCCAAAACACCATATGCTTTCTTAACAACCTTATCCACCTGGGTGGCAACTTTGAGGGTGCTATGCACTTGAACACCAAGATCCTGCTGCTCCTCCACACTGCTGAGAATTCTGCCTTTGATCCTATATTCAGCATTTAAGTTCGACCTTCCAAAATGCACCACTTTGCATTTATCCAGGTTGAACTCCATCTGCCATTTCTCAGCCCAGCTCTGCATTCTGTCAATGTCTCGCTGAAGCCTGCAATAGCCCTTGATACTATCAACGGCACCTCCAACCTTTGTGTCATCAGCAAACATACTAACCCACCCCGCAACCTCCTCATCCAAGTCATTTATAAAAACTACAAAGAACAGAGGCCCAAGAACAGAGCCCTGCGGGACACCACTCTGCACTGACCTCCAGGCAGAATACTTACCATCTACAACCACTCTCTGCCTCCTGTCAGCCAACCAATTCTGAATCCAGACAGCCAAATCACCCTGCATCCTATACCTCCTGACTTTATGAATGAGCCTGCCGTGGGGAATCTTATCAGATGCCTTGCTGAAGTCCATGTACACCACATCCACTGCTCGACCCTTGTCAACCTGTCTCATGACTTCCTCAAAGAACTCAATAAGATTTGTAAGGTATGACCTGCCCCCCTCAACGCCATGCTGACTCCCTTTAATCACGCTCTGCTTTTCCAAATAGTCATAAATTCTATCCCTCGGTATTCTTTCCAAAACCTTGCTGACCACAGACGTAAGACTGACTGGTCTGTAAGTTCCAGGGAATTCACTATTCCCTGTCTTGAAAAGAGGAACAACATTTGCCTCCCTCCAATCTTCCGGTACGACTCCCGTGGAGAGTGAGGAAGGAAAAATCTTCGCCAGCGGCTTAGCAACCTCCTTTCTCGCTTCCCGGAGCAACCTAGGATAAATCTGGTCATAGTTTTAAGATGTTAGGAGGAACGTATAGAGGAGACGTCAGTGGGAGGTTCTTCACCCAGAGAGTTGTGAGCACATGGAATAGTTTGCCAGTGGTAGTTGTGGAAGCAGAGTCATTAGTGACATTTAAGCAACTGCTGGACATGCACATGGACAGCAGTGAATTGAGGGGAATGTATGTTAGGTTATTTTATTTTTGGATTAAGATTATTCCACGGCACAACATCGTGGGCCGAAGGGCCTGTACTGTGCTGTACTTTTCTATGTTCTATCCAATTAAATCAGGCTGCTCTGTCCATTACACCTTCTCATTCTGCTGGGTTTTATAATACTCTTATCTAACAAAATCAAACTTAATCTCTCTATAAGTAGTTTTAATTCATTGCCCACCTCCCCCTGCTCCCTTCAGCCTCAAAAGTTGTCGTCTTTTCAAGGAACTTGGTCCTTCAAGCTCAGAAGTTCTCTTTCAAAATCTCCTAAGCGGCTCTTCATCCTTTAAGTCTTGTCTGAGTGTCTAAGCTTTTGGTCACTTGCCCTGGTCTGTCTGTTTCAATGCTTGTCTGATAAAGGAAGCACTTTGGGATGTTTTGCTACACTCAGGGTACTACACTCTGTCACTGACGATGAGAATCCTGAATTTCCAGCACCACTGTATCAAGCTCAATGGCCTATCTCTGATCATCAATCAATTCCTGACATTTATCAAATGCAAATTCCACCGTCTGCCAAGCTCCCCAGAATATTACCTGGGTCTCTTGATGAACAATCCGGTAATAATCCCATTAAGCCATTGTCCACCTCCTATTTTTACAACAATTGGTTTCATGGTCATCTTTTGAATTTTAATTAATCAAATTTAAATCCCACAATTTATGATGCCTCCCTCACTGTTATTTTTTGTTCTATTGTGTATGTCTTGTCAGAAAGAGCCAGGTGTTAATGATAGGGTTAGGTCCTGTTTGAAGGTCATCAGTGGCCGGTCTGTGTCAGCTGGATCTCTTGTTTCTATTTGCGTTTGTGTTTCCTTCTGAAATCGCTCGTGTTGGTCAGTTATAATGAGAAACAAGACACATCTCGGAGATGCAGTGATAACCGAATGGGGCGTTGGTTTTGTATCTCCAGCCCCAAACTTTGGTCGGTAATGCTTTCCCTTCTAATCCCTCAAACCAAAATTGAGCTGCTGCAGACATGGCATCTTTATAAGGGATTATCGTTAAACAAAGAGTCTGTGTCAAACTTGTTTGGCTGGCCTTTCAGGTTACAGTACAAGCACTCTGAATGTTTCTGGCCTCCGTAGTCTGAGGCAGATATAGCAGCTGTGGGGAACATGCACTGTGTATTTCAAGCGCCCGTATCAGAATAGAGAGAAAACCGCTGTGGTGAAAGATTGAGGTGTTTTCTTTCAAAATTAAAACAGAAACTGAGAGGTCAACTTATAGCAGTTTTGGGCAGAGACCATTACAGCTTGGAAGGTGGCCATTCAACCTGTTGTATCTGCACTAGCTTTCTGAATCACTCTGTGCCAATTCAGTGCCTTTCCCAAGTAGCTCAGCTGATTGTTTCTTTGCCAGCTGATGATCCAAACTCCTTTCACGAGGAGAGCCAGCTCCCATGAATGCAAGAATCCAAACGTTGGATTTGTAAGTGCAAGCTCGTCACTTGTGAAGGCAGAGGAAAAATCTCTTTACTCAGCGGTGAGGGCATGGGACTGACTACCACAGGGAAATGTTGAAGCAAGTATTTTGCAGATGCTGTGAAAGGAAAGCTTAAATGTGGGCGTGAGCGGAGAGATCTGTTGAACAGGCTGAGATGAGGCGGATGGAAGCAGAGCAGATTTATGTGGAGTGTAAGGACCAGGATATGTTGTTCTGGCTGAGTGGCCACTTTGTATACTGTAGAGCCTGTAGATACAGATATGCCATTATATATTGTTATATATGTGATAATGTTGACCCTGTTGTGTCTGAAGGGCACTTTGGTTAGTTTAGGATAGGTGAGATTGCCGTTAAATTGTCCTTTTGTTGGTCACTGCTCAGTGAAGGGTGATGGAGGTGACAGGCGCGAGGTGAGGAGGTGAGGTGTGGTTTGCAGACGGGTGCATTCCCTGCATGGGAATGAAGGGAAGTGGGTAGAGCCCTGGTGGGATGGCCGCTCGAAGAGGCAGTGCACAGAGTCGACTGGTCACGGCTGGTTGTGTTTTTTTTTGTTGTGTGTGTGTGTGTGTGTGTGCAGGAGAGTGAGCTGTACGGAGTGCTGGGCCTGGGCATGATGCTGTGGAACCAGTTTGCAGTGCCAGCTCTCTTCACCACATTCTGGCTGGTGCTGTTTGTCACCGAGACCTACTTCTACCTCAGCTCGCACAACCAGCAGGGGGCATCGCAAGAGGGCCCGGTCTTCGCCTTCCTCACCAGGTAGTTTGTGATCAGAAAACATCAAAGTCTTCTGTTTTTAAAAAATAAGAGATGACAACCCTCTTTACCCATTGCTCGCAGTATGCTGATTTGCCCTTTAATTTTACCCAGGAAAGAATTGCATTTGTTTTGAACCATTTCCAACCTCAGCATGCCCCAAAACAGTTCTGTGACCAGTGAGGTCAATTTGGAAACAAGGCCGCTATTGTAATTTGACCATAAGGAGTGTGAACAGGAGTAGAGCATTTAGCCCCTCAATCCTGCTCCATCATTCTCTTTGATAGCGGCTGTTCTTCACCTTCCTGCCTCCTGATTCCCTGAGAGACCAGAAATCTGTCTACCCTAGCCTTCAGCGCGGGAGCATCCACCACTCTCTGGGCTGGAGAATTCCAAAAATTGACAACACTTTTGGGTGTAGAAATTTCTTGTCATCTCAGTCCTAATTGATTGGCCACTTATACTGGGCCTGTGCTCCAGTGTTTCCAGTTCTCCCCTGAGAGGAAACAGCTTTGCAGCCTTAACAATCTTATACCCTTCAATGAGATTGTGCCTCTAAACTCTGGGAATATTACTATTGTTGACTCTATGTGCAGGTGATGTTGTGATGCCTGGTCAAGTGAGTGCTTTCATGTAATTATGCCTGGGAATTAGCGATCTAATTGAACGTGTCACTCTCAAGGATCTGTGTCCCTGAGCCCCCTGGATCTCTCTGTGTTTCCTCTCTAAAACATGTAAGTTGGAGAAAATGAGACCATTAGGCTCCTCTGAACCTGTGCTGTCTTTGGATAAAATCATACATCTGATTGTGGCCTCAACTACCTCTCCTATTATCCTTACTACCCTAAATGCGCAGAGATAACAAGGTGTAGAGCTGGAGGAACACAGCAGGCTAAGCAGCATCAGGAAAGCTGCCGTTTCGGGTCTGGATCCTTCTACAGAAAATGCTTTCCTGCTCCTCTGATGCTACTTGTCCTGCTATGTTCATCCCGCTCTATACCTTGTTATCTCAGATTCTCCAGTGTTGGCAGTTCCTACTGTCCCTAAATGCATATATGTCTCTTTTTCAATCTGGAATTGTTGTCAGTCAGAAAATATTTGATGAATTTAAGCAAATCGTTATAAATCTCCAGCATGCATGTTTATCTCTTATATAGCTGATGCTGCACACTATCAAGTAGAGTTGCATTGGCCTTGTCAGGTGTTCAGTGCCTCATTGACGTCCTGCCTTTTGACCTCTTGCAGTGTAGCTGGATGCTGTGTTACTCCATACTCTCTAGTGGGTCTGACGTTCACAGTCTCTCGGCTGTCGCTGGGCTTGCTCACTCTGTGCAAGTTTTACCTGCAGGGATATTCAGCTTTTGTGAATGGCAACCTCATGCACAGGTAAAAGAACTTCAAGGGCCTGATCCATGCTCTCAAACAACTAACCAATCAACCAACAAACAGTGAAAGAACTTACCGGTCTGTTGAACCTGTCACACCCACTGCAGGACATCACAAAATGTTTGATGGAGATGACAAGGTGGAGAGCTGGATGAACACAGCAGGCCAAGCAGCATCAGAGGAGCAGGTTGCTGGCCTGCTGTGTTCACCCAGCTCTACACCTTGTTATCTCAGATTCTCTGGCATCTGCAGTTCCTACTACCTCTGAAACAAAATGCTTCGCGTCCTTTTTGAAGTGCAGTCACCGTTAATAACATTGGGAGAAGCTGTTACCAATTTTCCCGCGGTAAGATCCCCAATACACAGGCGATGTGATAATGATCATGGAGTGTTGCTCCTCCAGAGACTGAGAGTGAGGAATTGGTAGTCGATAATAAGGAAATGGAGGATGGAATTAAGAAATATTTTGCTTCTGCCTTTTACTATAGAGGCTTCTTCCCCGCTGTCATAGATCAGGACCGTAGATCATAGATCATAAATTATTGGATAGATCATAGAATCCCTACAGTGTGGAAATAGGCCCTTCTGCCCAATAAGTCCATGCCGAACCTCAGAGCATCCCAGCCTGACCCATCGCCCATAATCCTCGTAATCTACACATCCCTGAACACTTTTTGGGGCAATTTAGCATGGCCAATCCACCTAACCTGAACGTCTTTAGACTGTGGAAGGAAACCAGAGTACCCAGAGGAAGCCCACACAGACACAAGGAGAGTGTGCATACTCCACACAGACAGTTCCCCGTGGGTGGAATTGAACCCGGGTTCCTGACGCTGTGAGGCAGCAGTACAAACTACTGAACCACCGTGCCGTGTCATTCGACTTCTGAATGGACCTCTCAAATTACAAATCTGATGTTAATGCTTTCTATGCACCTTCTTTGCCAGCTATAACTTTGTATGCCTTGCTGTGTTCAATCACACTGTGATCACTATGTCCTTGTATGTTATCTGCCTGGACCGCATGCAAAGCAAAACTTCTCACTATTTGGATACGTGACAGTAATAAATGAAATCAAATATTAAAAACATTTTCCAGTAATAGCTGTCAATCAGGAAGTGGGAGTGAGAAAGGAACTTGGTGAAAATGCCATCACGAGGAAGTTGTGCTGTGCGCGCTTATGAATTTGCAGGCTGACAAATCTTTGTCTTGGGCTCTAAAAAGAGATGGCTAATGAGCTGGTAGACGAACTGGTGTTAATTGTCCAAAATTTATCAGATTCAGGAAAGGGTCCATCAGACTGGAAAATAACAAATATGTTCACGAAGGAAAAGAGGCAGAAAGTGGGTAACTATAACCAGTAAGCTTGATGTCTGTTGTGAGGAATTGATCGAATCAGTTATTAAAGAGATGTTATAGCTTTTTACTGTTTACCAGGACTTTGCTATTAAAGTGCATGTGGTCCAGGGGGTTGCTGCATCTACCTTTAATCGATCGAGATCTCGTTGACTGGCAGAGCAGGTCTGAGGGCTGACACGTTTGGCAGACTCATCGAATATCTTAGTTTTCAACCTTGGTGATTAATGCCCTTTCTTTGAAATTTTGAAACGATAATTCCCCGCACAGGCCTGGTTTTTACCCTGCAGTTATTTTCTTCTGTGCACAGAGGTGTGACTGAAGGGGTGACCTTTCTGCTGCTGGCACTACAGACTGACCTCATTGACCTGCACATCTTGCAGCGTACCTTCCTTCTCAGCATCATCCTGTTCATCATAGTCGCCTCCATCCTTCAATCGATGCTGGAGATCACTGACCCCATCGTCCTTGCACTGGGAGCTTCTCGGAACAGGTGAGGGAGTGAAGTGGATGATGGGGCAGGGAGAGGAGGGTGGCAGGTGGTGGGGGTGTAGTTGGGGTTCTTGAGGTGAGGGTGGTAGGCGGTGGGGAATACCCTTTACCCCAGATTCCGGACATGTCAAACAAGCCCCGCTACGCCTTACTACGCTCTGCTTCCCAGCCTGTGGTCCCAAACATCTGTCTCTTTTCACTTGAGATTCAGTGGCGATGCAGGTTGACTGATAGGGACCTTGCCATGGAACTCAATCCCTTCCTGACCTTGATTTTCATGTTTGCACATTGGGAAATGACTGGGTGGTGATAAGGTGCTGGGAGTTCTGACCTTGTGATCCTCCTGTCCTTGCCCTTGGACACTGAGGCCAGTTGTAGCCTTGTCTCGCATGCAACTGCGATGAAGGGCTGAACCTCGGAATTTCTGGAGAGCCTGTCTTTGCGACAGGGAGTGTTTATGATGATTTCACAAAAGGGTCACAGCAAAACCATTGCCTGATCTGGAGTAAGTCCATCAGTCACAGGAAGTTTCCAGTGTGGAAGGTGACCCTTCAACCCCATAACAACTGTACTGCCTCTTTCCTGGAGCAATGAAAAACCTATCCCATTATCCTGGTCTATGTCCTGTATCTCCCCTACTTCAAAACCGTCATCCACCTTTCCCTTTGGTAAAGTAATCACAGAATCCGTACAGTGCAGATAGAGGCCATTCGGCCCATTGTGTCTGCACTGACTGTCCAAAATGCATTCGAGCCAGAACCCCCCCGACCCCTGTCCTATTCCCTGTAATCCGGCCTTTCCTGTGGCTAACCCATCTAACCTCACATCTCTGGATACTGTGGGCAATTTAGCATGGCCAACCCACCTAACCTGCACATTGTTGGACTGTGGTCGGAAACCGGAGCACCCGGAGGAAACCCACGCAGACACTGGGAGAATGTGCAAACTCCACACAGACAGATACCTGAGGCTGGAATTGAACCACTGGTGCTGTGAGGTAGCATTGCTAACTACTGAGCCGCTATGTTGCCTGGGGTCTCCCTCTGGGACCCTGCTTTGTCATCCCTTGCAAGGACCCAACTGAATCCTGGGATATGCCGTGTGATATGAGTGGAATTTGATAGGACCTAGTATCACCTATTTCTGCTCGAATTCCTAATCTTTCTGTGCTTTCTGCTTCTTCAGGAGTTTATGGAAGCATTTCCGGGCAGTCAGCATGTGTCTTTTCCTGTTGGTCTTTCCCAGTTTTATGGCCTACAGGATTGCGCAGTTTTTCGAGATGGACTTCTGGCTATTGATCATTGTCTCCAGCAGTGCACTGACTTCTCTCCAGGTGCGTGGGCACCGTTTGTATCATGAGTTGGACTTGGATGAGGAGGGCATCATTTCAAAGGTTGCAAATGGCTCAAAAGCTGGAAAATATCAGTGACAAACATAAGACATAGAAGCATGGAAGATGGAGCAGAAGGAGGCCATTCGGCTCTTCGAGCCTGTGCCATTCTTCACGATCATGGCTGATCGCCCAACTCAATAGCCAAATCCTGCTTTCTCCCCATAACCTTTGACCCCATTTGCTCCAAGTGCTATATCTAGCCACCTCATGAATGAATTAAATGTTTTGGCATCAACGACTTCCTGTGGTAATGAACTCCACAGGCTCACCACTCTTTGGGTGAAGAAATGTTTCCTCATCTTCATCTTAAATGGTCTTTTCTGAATCCTCAGACTGTGACCGCTGGTTCTAGACACACCCACCATTGGGAACATTCTCTCTACATTTACTCTGTCCAGTCCTGTTAGAATTTTATGCGTCTCTCAGATCACCCCTCGCTTGTCTGAACTCAGTGAAAACAATCCCAATCTAGTCAGTCTCTCCTCATATGTCAGTCCTGCCATTCCCGGGGATCTGCTTGGTAAACCTTCACTGCACTCCATCAAGAGCATCCTTCCTCAGCAAAGGGGACCAAAATTGCTCGCAATATTCTCGGTGTGGCCTCACCAAGGCCCTGTATAACTGCAACAACACATTCCTGCTCCTGTACTCGACCTCTCACAATGAAGGCCAACATACCATTTGCCTTCTTTACCCCCACTGCACCTGCATGCATACCTTCAGCGACTGGTGCACAAGGACACCTAGGTCCCACTGCACACTCCCCTCTCCCAATTTACAGCCATTCAGGTAGTAATTTTCCTTCTTGTTTTTCCTTCCAAAGTGAATGACCTCACATTTTATCCAAATTATACTGCATCTGCCATTGATTTGCCAACTGACCCAACCTGTCCAGATCGTGCTGAAGGATGTCTGCATCCCCGTCGTAGTTCATCCTCCCACCCAACTTGGTATCATCTGCAAACGTGGAGATGTTACAATTTGTTCCCTCATCTAAATCATTGATATATTATTGAGAATCGCTGTGGCGCCCTGCTAGTTACTGCTGCCAATTTAGAAAGGACCCATTAATTCCTACTCTTTATTTCTTCTCTGCCACCCTGTTTCCTGTCCGTCTCAATGCACTTCCCCCAGCCCCATGCGTTTTAATCTTGCTCAATAATCTCTCATCTGGGACATTGACAAACGCGTTCTGGAAATCTAAATAAACCACATCGACTGGCTCCATTTGTTAACTCTACTAGTTACATTTTCATAGAATTCCAACAGATTTGTCCAGCGTGATTTCCCCTTCATAAATCCGTGCTGACTCTGTCTGATCCTGCCACTGCTTTCCAAATGCTCCACTACAAAGTCCTTGATAATGGATTTGAGAATTTTCCCCACTACTGATGTTAGGCTTATGACATATAATTCTACACAGCATCTCATAATTCCATGTTTTCTCTCTACCTCCCTTTTTGATTATTGGAGTGACATTAGCCACTCTCCAATCTGCAGGGACTGTTCCAGAATCTATGGAATCCTGGAAGCTGACCACCAATGCATCCACCAGTAGTTAAGATTGGAGCAGGGTTGAGGATGCAGAGATAGACTTGTGGTATGTGTAGATGCTGTTGCTGGGTCAGAATCTGGGAATTCCCTCCCTAACTGCATTGTGGGTGTCTCTACCACAAATGGACTGCAGCACTTCAAGAAGGCAGCTCACCAGCACCTTCTCAAGACCTACTTGAGATGGACAATAAGTGTTATCCTAACCAGCAAAGCCTACATCCCTGAATGAGTAAAAACATAAATAACATGACATACATAAGACCGTAATGCCCTGAAGTAGAGTTAACCCAATAGGCCCAGCAAATTTTCTTTGTCATTAACTGGGATTGGAATACCGAGATAATAAAATGTGAGGCTGGATGAACACAGCAGGCCCAGCAGCATCTCAGGAGCACAAAAGCTGACGTTTCGGGCCTAGACCCTTCATCAGAGAGGGGGATGGCGTGAGGGTCAAGGAGGACCTGTCCGTCTTCCCTGGACTGACCTATCCCCTCCCTACCTCCCCACCTATACTCTCCTCTCCACCTATCTTCTTTTCTCTCCATCTTCGGTCCGCCTCCCCCTCTCTCCCTATTTATTCCAGAACCCTCTCCCCATCCCCCTCTCTGATGAAGGGTCTGTGCCCGAAATGTCAGCTTTTGTGCTCCTGAGATGCTGCTGGGCCTGCTGTGTTCATCCAGCCTCACATTTTATTATCTTGGATTCTCCAGCATCTGCAGTTCCCATTATCTCTGGAATTGTTACCTGATTGGTTTTGACCAGTGTTGACCTTTTTCTGTGCTTTACATCTCTATGACTCGATGAGATCATGGATGATATGATAATCCTCCACTCCACTTTCCTGCCTTTTACTTCGTTCACTTACTGATTAAGACTGTGTCTGTCTCAGCCTTGAATGTACTTATTGACCCATTTATCTCTGCAATAAGGAATATCCAGATTCACTATCCTCTGGGAGAAGAAATTCCTGGGTAAGTTTAATGGGACGATAGGGAGGGAGCTTTACTTTGTATCTAATCCCGTGCTGTTACTGCCCAGCTAGTGTTTGAGGTCATTTTTTGTTTTAAATTCATTTGGGGGTTGTAAACGTTGCTAGTTGGTGCAGGATTTAACGGTTTATCCCTGGTTGCCCTTGAGGTGGTGCTGGTGGTCTGCCTACTTAAACTATTGCATCATTAGATACAACCATGATATGGTTAGGCAGAATGTTCCGGAATTGTGACCCAGCGACAGTGGAGGAAATGTGATACATTTCCAAGTTAAGGTGATATGTGATTAGAAGGGAGCTTTCAGATTGTGGTTTTCCCATCTACACGTCCATGTCCTTCCAGATGGAATTGGTCGTGGTTTTGGAGCAAGCTTGGTGAATTTTTGCCGGTGGTGAAATGTTTTTTTGTGGATGTGGTGCCAATCACACGGGCTGCTTTATCCTGGATCATAAGACCATAAGACGCAGGAGTGGAAGTAAGGCCATTCTGCCCATCAAGTCCACTCCACCATTTAAATCATGGCTGATGGGCATTTCAACTCCACTTCCCTGCACTCTCCCCGTAGCCCTTGATTCCTTGTGAGATTAAAAATTTGTTGATCTCTGCCTTGAAGGCATCCAACATCCCGGCCTCCACTGCATTCCGTGGCAATGAATTCCACAGGCCCACCGCTCTCTGGCTGAAGAATTGTCGTGTCATTTCAGTTTTAAGTTTACTCCCTGTAATTTTAAGGCTGTGCTTACGGGTCCTAGTCTCCCCGCCTAATAGATCGCGTCAAGCTTCTTGTGGTGCTGCAGCTGCACCCATCCAGGCAAGTGGGAAATATTCCATCACGATCCTGCCTTAGAGACAGTGGACAGACTTTGGGAGTCAGGAGGTGAGTCAGTTGCTAGAGTATTCCAGGCCTCGGACATGCAGCCACGGTATTTGTATGGCTAGTCCAGGTTCAGTATGTCGTCAATGGTGTCACCCAGGACATTGATAGTGGGTGAATCGGTGACGGTAGTAACACCATTGATTGTCACGGGGCGAAGGTCAGATTCTCTCTTGTTGGAGATGATCATTGCTTGACTCTTGTGTGGCGCAAATGCAACGTTCCACTTGTCAACTGAAGCTTGGACATTGATAAGGCCTTGCTGCATTTTTGACAAAGACTGCCTCCGTATCTGGAGAGTTGTGAATGATTAGATTAGGTTAGAATGGTGCAGAATATTTTGCAATCATCAGCAAACCTCCCTATTTCCCTGAAGGAGTCCAGCAGCTATGATGATTGACCTCCAAAGAAAAACATATTTCTTTGTGCCAGGCATGTCTCCTACAGGGTTCTCCCCTCAATCCATTTGAGTTTTGCTTCAGGTCATTGATGCCACACTTGGTCAAATTGCCCTTGGGGAAGGAAATGTGCCATCCTTACCTTATCCTCTCAGTGATGTTATTGACTCTTAATTACCTTCCAGGAAAGCTAGAGATGGGTAATAAATACATCCACAGTCTGTGAATGATTTTTTTTAAAAAAAGATAGGTTCTTGATTAGTAAGGGGATCGAGGGTTAAAGGGAGAAGGCTAGAGAATGGGTCTGAGAACTATCAGCCACGATCAAATGCTGGAACAGACCCCATGAGCCGAACGGCCTAATTCTGCGCCTATATCTTATGGTCTTGGGTGAACAGGGACACCTAGATTCATTAGACATAATTGCTTCCCAGTCTGTCACTATTTCAAGTATTTCCTGCTCGCCCAGAATGAATAATAAATCCAGTGAGACTCACTTGAACAAATACTAGGCAATTCAAACCAACCCCCCCTCCCACCCCACCAGTGAATCACGCAGTGCTCTGACTGAGACTCCTTTCTCCAGGTTACTGGGACTATCTTCATCTACGGCCTTTTTGTGACCGAAGACTTGAGGAGGGAGCCCATCGAGAACCTGGAGGACGTAATCTATTACGTCAACAGCTCGTGCCGGATCCTGGAGTTCCTCGTGGCCGTGTGCGTTGTGGCCTACGGTGTGGTGGAGTCCATCTTCGGGGAGTGGAGCTGGATGGGGGCCTCGGTCATTGTCGTGCACTCTTACTTCAACGTCTGGCTGCGTGCCCGCGCCGGCTGGAACAGCTTCGTCCTCCGAAGAGAGGCTGCCCAGAAGATCAGCTCACTGCCCCGTGCCTCCCAGCAGCAGCTTGACGACTATGCTGATGTCTGTGCCATCTGCTACCAGGTGGGTCCTTGCACCTCCATTGGTGGGTTTTTTGGGAAGAGGGCGCGGATGTTGGAAGGTAAAGGGATGAGAGCAGGTTGAGGAACCTACATGCAGGATTTACACGCCTTCGGGGCAGCACGGTAGCGCAGTGTTAGCTCTGCTACCTCTCAGCGCCAGGGGCCGATGTTCGATTCCACCCTCGGAATTGTGAAAAACACCCTTCCGATGCGACCCTCTCTTCTATGGCCAAGCCAGTTTTGTATCCATCTAGCCAACCCCCCTGAATCCCATGTGGTTTTATTTTATGTATCACCTGCTGTGTGAGACTTTATCAAATGCCTTACTAAAGCCCATATAAACTATATCCACAGCTCCTCCCTCATAAATTATTTACCTCTTCAAAAAATTCGATCAGGTTGGTGAGGCATGACCTTCCCCGAACGAAACCATGCTGCCTGTTACTAACTAATCAATTTTCTTCCAAATATGCATACATCTTGTCCCTCAGTATCTTCTCCAAGAACTTCCCCACCTCACACTATAATTTCCTGGATTATCCCTGCTTCCTTTCTTTAAACAAGGAAACAACATTGACTAATCTCCAGTCCTCTGGAACTCACCTGTGGTCAAAGAGGATGTGAAGATATCTGCTGTTGCCCCAGCTATTTCTTCCCTTGCCTCTCGTGGTAACTTGGGAAAGATCCCATCTGGCCCTGGGGACTTGTCTACCTTAATGCAATTTAGGATATCTAAAACTTCCTCCTTCAATATATTGACATTCTGTAGCATATTCACATACACATCCCTGACCTCAACATCAGTCATGTCTTTCTCCTTGCTGAATACCGATACAAAGTACTTATTAAGGATCTGTCCCACTTCCTGTGCCGCCACACAAAACT
This sequence comes from Stegostoma tigrinum, assembly GCF_030684315.1. NCBI lineage: Eukaryota > Metazoa > Chordata > Chondrichthyes > Orectolobiformes > Stegostomatidae > Stegostoma > Stegostoma tigrinum. The sequence goes on along the minus strand of NC_081354.1, from coordinate 182,281,726 downwards.
TCCATCCTTTATCCTTGATTGTGCCGACACTTTCCCTTGCTACCCACTTTCTTCTAATATATGCAGAAAAGCATTGGGATTCTCCTTGACCATGTTTGCTAAAGACATTTCATGGCCCCTTTTAGCCTTCCTAATTCCATGTTTAAGTCCCTTCCTAACTTCTCTATACTCCTCAAAGGCTTTGTCAGTTTGTAGCTTCCTTTTTCCTTATGACTAAGTTTGCAATTTCCCTTGTCATCCATGGTTCCTGAATCCTGCCATTCCTAGCCTTCAGTTTTGTGGAGAAATTCATGCCCTGTATTTTACTCAGCTGGTCTTTTAAAAAACCCCCACCTGCCAGATGTAAATTTGCCCTCAAATAACTGCTCCCAGCCTGCATTCCCCAGTTCCTGTCTAAGTTGGATTGTATTTGGCCCTTGCCCAATTAAACACCCTCACCTGAGGGCCACTCTTGGCTTTGCCCATGACTACTTGAAACGTTATGGAGTTTTGTTCACTAAGTCCTCTTGAAACATCGATCACCTGTACTGGCTCATTCCCTAATACAAAGTCTAGAGTGGCCTCTTTTCTGGTTGGATTGTCAACATGCTGTCTCAAAAAGCCCTCCTGGACACATCTAACAAATTGCCCTCCATCCGAGCCCCTTCTAAGGGAGTCCCAGTTAATAAGAAGGAAGTTAAAGCCACCCACCACGACTATCCGTTTTTTTTTTGCAACTTTGCAGTATCTAAGACTTTCCAGTCTGCTCCTCTGCCTACTGTGGGCTGTTGGGGGGTCAATAGAAAACTCCGAGCATTGTGATTTCACCCTTCCTATTCTTGAGCTCTACCCGTAATGCCTCACTGCAATATCTGTCCGATGTGTTCTCCCTCAACACATCTCTGATGTGATCCCCAGTCAGCAATGTGACTCCCTCCACCCCTTTTGTTTCCCTCTCTGTCCCATCTAAAACAGCAATACCCTGGAATGCTAAGCTGCCAGCCCTGTCCCTCCTTTAACCGTGTCTCTGTAATGGCAATAACATCATAATTTCATGCAGTAATCCACGTCCTTAGTTCATCAGTCCTACCTGTTATACCACTTGCATTGAAGTAAATACACTCCAGACCTTCAGTCCCTCTGAGCCCCATGACTTCCCTCTGCCTGCTGTTACCCTGTGCAATGCATATCTCGGCCTCACTTTGGCTACAGTCCCTGCACTTACTGGCCTGTTGTTCCGGTTCCACCACCCACCACACTAGTGTAAACCCTTCTAAAGAACTGTAGCAAACCTCCCACCCAGGATATTGGTGCCCCTCCAGTTCAGGTACAACCCATCCTTCCTGTACAGGACTCACTTTCCCCTGAAGACATCACAATGACCCCTATATCTTAAGCCCTCCCTCCTACACCAGCTCTGTAGCCATGTGTTCAGCTGTACTCTCCCTGTGTTCCTAGCCTCATTAGCCTATGGCACAGGTAGGAATTTTGCGATTACTGTTCTGTAGTCCTGCATTTCAGTTTCTTACCTAACTCCCTGAAATGTCTTTGTAGGACCTCTTCCTTCTTCCTATTTGTGCCAATGTGGACAATGACTTCTATCTATTTTCCTTCCTACTTCAGGATGCCCTACACCTGCTCAGAGACATCCAGGACCCTGGCATTAGGGAGGCAACAAACCACCCTGGAGGCTCATTCATGGCCACAGAAACTGTGCCTCTGACTATCGAGTCACCCACTACTATTGCTCACCTGGACTTTGTCCCAACCTGCTCCACAGCAGAAGCATTTGTGGTGCCAAAGATCTGGCTGCTGCATGTACCATCTCCGGAGAGGCTATCCCCTCCAAAAGTATCCAAAACAGTATACCTACTTGAGAGGGGAATGTCCACAGGAGACTCCTACACTGCCCCCCTGCCTCTCCTGGCATTCACCCATCTGTCTGGACCTGTGGTGTGACCACCTTCCTAAAGCTAGAATCTACCACTCTCTCTTTCCCCCCTGTATGCACTGCAGTGTGTGCAGCTGCTTCTCCAACTGAGCCATACCGTCTGTGCAGCTGGTAACACATCCTGCAAAGTTGTCTGGGTCACCAGACCGCTGTCAGATTACCCCACATCTGGCAGGAGGAGCATACTCTGCCCTTGTATGCTTTAAAAAAAATAAGAATCTTGCCTGTCCTCCTTGCAGTGGTGTTTTTGTTTTGGTTACAGGAGGTTTAGCAGGTAGAGATGCGGAAAGCACTGCACTAATGTATTGTTTTGGATTTAACCAATCCTTGACACCAGTTCCTCTGCTATATTCAAACCAGCTGTACTGACTGTGGTGTTGTCTCCCAGAATTCCTCCGTGATTCCTCTGCCGCCCTCTGATTCAATGCTGTTCCTTTCGTTGATTGGTCCTGTCATGATCCGCTCCCCATTTGTGGTGATTGCAGTCTACAACCTAATGGTCTCAATGTGGACTTTGTGAGCTTCAAAATCTCCCCACCCCCAGGCTCGTCCCAAGACCAGCAAGATGGACTTGACCTGTCCATCATCATCTCTCCCACCTAGCCACTCCTCCCACCTCACTGACCAATCCCTACCACTCCTGAGCTGCACTCACCTATCACCATCCCACCTACCTTCCCCAGCCCCATCCCCCTCTATTTATTTCTTATTCCACCACCCCCACCCCTGAAGAAGGGCCCCATCCCAAAACATCAGCCTTCCTGCTCCTCTGATGCTGCCTGGCCTGCTGTGTTCATCCAGCTCTACATCGTGTTATCTCTGACTCCAGCATCAGCAGTTCGTACTATCTCTCATGGTGACTGCAGTGCTGTTTCCCAGAATTCCTCTCAGCGACAGCGCTACCACTCTCTGGTTCAATGCTTTACCTCATGTCGGTCACTGAGGGTTCTCTGTTGCGATCCACTCCCCATTGTAGTAAACGCAGTGCCATCTATCAGAATTCCTCTCAGTGACATCCCTGCCCTGCTCTGATTCAGTGATATCGAACGGCATAGCAGGCTTGAAGGGTTGAATGGCTTTCTCTGGTTCCTGTTTCCTACATTTCCAGGTTCTCAATCTCAGCCTCACAGTGCAGGTACTGCGACAGATTTTTGTCCTACTGGGGGTTGGCTGTCTCTGGCTGGGCCAGCTTTTATTGGCCGAACCGGATTGCAGTTGAGGAGGTGGTGGTGAGCTGCCTTCTAAAACCACTGCAGGTAGACCCACGATGCTATTAAGGAGGGAATGCCATAATTTTTGAATCTGCGACGCTGAAGGAACAATGATATATTTCCAGACCAGGATGATGACAGGCTTGGAGGGGAAGTTGCAGCTGGTGGTGTTTCCATGTATCTGCTGCTCTTCCCCTGGTTAGTAGAGTTTGAGAGTTTGGAAGATCATGCCTAAGGCCTTTTGGCAAATTGTTGCAGTGCATCTTGTAGACGGTCCACACTGCCCTGTCGGCAGTGGAGGGAATGGACGCTAAAACATCTGTGGCTATGGTCGGTATGTTATTGAACAGTATTTGTCTCATTTGCTTCATTTTCTTTCTCCACTCAGGGTATGAGGGCAGCTGTTGTAACAGTTTGTGGACATTATTACCATTCATCCTGCCTCCGGCGCTGGCTATATGTCCAAAAAACGTGCCCCATGTGCCACCAAGTCATAAAGCCATCGCCTCCTCCACCTGAGCCTCCTGGGCAGACAGAGGAAGAGGAACAGATTCATGATCAACTACCAGACCTTCGGGGGGACAGTGCAACCACTGAGACAGGTGCTGAGGAGCAAACTGAAGCCCCAAACGCCGGGCCTAGCTCCAGTGGAAATGGTAGACTACACCATGATGGTCAGGGGAAGACTGCAAGGCAGGATGAAGGCAGGGCAACCTACCAGAGGACAGAACCCAAAGGAACTCTGACTCCAGAGGGAGACAAGCCTCTTGGAGTCCCAGAATCGGAAGAAAGCCAGTCCGCGACAGGACTGGACTTGGATGAGATAGAGACAGAAAATGGACAGAAGAGCCTGGACTGTGGCCAGGCTCCTCCCAGTGAACTAGGCCTCTTGCCCAGCACAGGTGGAGTGTGTGTACGGGACATTGTGTGCAGTGAGTCAGCAAATAGCAATCAAGATGTTAAACCTCTTCCAGATAATGCGGGAATGCCAGTGGAGAGCAGGGATTCTTCACCAATTTACAAGAGGAATCAACCCTCAGGAACAGAACTGACTTTGCATGATGAAGAGAGTTGACCCTGTTAGGATTTGGAAAGATAGGAAAGAATGAAAGGGTATAAACTATATTCCTGCTAAAACTAAATTGGTTTATGTTGACAATCAAATTTTGCGCTCTACATGTGTATGTATAAAAAATCTAATTGAACTGTGACCTTTATTTCGGTTTGACCATCGTTCAGTGGCAGCTATCTTGGAAGTTCCTGGTTTTCGGAGAAGTCAGGTAACGGCCAAAGTTGATCAAACCTGGCCTGACTGTCAAGAACACGTTGAGAAGAGTGTTGCTTCCCATCCTGAGCTTGTGTCTCACCCAGGTTGCCGGTGGGTAAAGGCTTACTGGTGGCCCGAGCTACCAAACAATGACCAAGTGAAAACAGGTGTCTCCTCTGCCAGTCCTCTGCTCTTTGTTTTGTTTTTATTTATTTGTGCATATAGGGATCATTGACAAGATGACCATTCATTGCCCCATCCCTAATAGCCATTGACAAGCTGGAAGGTTAGTTTTCAGACGTTTCGTCACCATTCTAGGTAACATCAGTGACCCTCCGGTGAAGCGCTGGTGTTATGTCCCGCTTTCTAGAAGCGTGGCATTCCAACCGGAACTCCATCAACAAACACATTGGCTCCAAAGCAATGTGTTTGTTGATGGAGTTCCGGTTGGAATGCCACGCTTCTAGAAAGCGGGACATAACACCAGCGCTTCACCGGAGGCGCACTGATGATGTTACCTAGAATGGTGACGGAACGTCTGAAAACTAACCTTCCAGCTCAGCGAGCAAACTCACATCCAGAACCTCAACCTGAGCTACAAATCTTCTCAAAACTCGCTCGCCATTGACAAGGTGGTGGTGGTGAGATGCTGTTTTGAGCAGCTGCAGATCCTGAGGATTTGGTGTGGTTTCAGTGCTATCCGGAAACAATTTTGACCCAGTGATTGTGAACAAGTGGCGAAATTTATCCAAATCAGTACGGTGAGTTAGGCAACTTGCAGCTGATGGTGTTCCCATGCATTGGCTGCCCTTGCCCTTTGAGATTGTGGAGGTTATGCGTTTGGAAGGAGCTGTTGAAGGAATTTTGTTGAGTTGCTGCTGTGCATCTTGTAGATGGTATGCTATGGTGGGGTTGTGGAGGGGCTGGTTTAGCTTGGATGGCTGGTTTGCAATGCAAAGTGGCACCAACAGCGTGGGTTCAATTCCCACAGCAGCTGAGGTTACCATGAAGGGCCCTCCTCCTCAAACTCTTCCCACGCCTGAGGTATGGTGACCCTCAGGTTAAACCACCACCAGTCGTCTCTGTCTAATGAGAGAGCAGCCCTGTGGTCCGGTAAGACTATGGTGACTTTATCTGTTAGTTTTTCCAATCAGATCTTGCTTTTGCTAGTTTCAGTATCGCATTTCCATCAACCTATGACCCCCCCCCCCCCACCTTTTGATTTATCTCAGGATAACTCGCTTTATCTCTGATAAAATGACGATCTAACTTACAGGCAGAAAATGCTGAAATGACTTAACCCTGATTAATTTCTGTCCAGTAAATAATATTTCAAATTGATGACCTGTGGTTAGAACCGAACAAGGTTAGAGTTGAAGAAGGGTGACAGGACTCCGAATGTTAAATGTTTCTCTCTCCACAAACGCTGCCAGACCTGCTGAGTTTGGGAACGGGATGATGGTTGAGTCAAAAAGCAGAAATAAGCCATTCTGCCCATCGACTCTGTTCTCCCTTTCACTGAGATCTAATAATCCGCAATACCATTTCCCGTTCGTAACCCCTGATTCCCTTGCTGACTGACTGAGAGCTGACATTGACAGAATGCCTGGAAAAGTAGATGCCCTGGCAGAGCCATGAGCAGTATTTGTCTTGAATAGGAGCAGTGGTTATGACGGAAGTTGTTGTGTTTTGAATCAGTCTGGTTGTAAAGTCCCCAACTGAACAATGAGGCACTATACTCCAGTTTCCGTCAATCTCTTTTGAGTCGGAGTGGGTTTTGAGGGGTGGGGAAGAGTAGAGATGATGCTGTCAACACCATTGAATGTCGCTAGGTGGTGATTAGGTTGTCTCCTGTTGAGGATGGTCATTGTGTGGTGAAACCGTTATTTGCCACTTGTCGGCCTGAGCCTGGATATTGTCGAGATCTAATTGGATTTGAACATGGACTGCTTCAGTATCTGAGTAGCCATGAATGGTGCTAAACATTGTGCTATGAGCAGTATTTGTATAGAATAGGAGCAGTGGTTATGAACTGAAGCTGTTGTGCTTTGTTTTATCTGTCAGGATGTAAAGTTCCTCGTTGAACAACGCGGCTCTGTCCTCGAGTTTCCCCTGATCTTCTTTGAGTCGGAGTCGGAGTGGGAGTTGAGAGGCCGGGGAATGGTAGAGATAATACTGCCAACGGCCAATTTTGCTCCCTCTCCCCAACTCTGTCCAACTTCATTTCTACCCACCAGCACCCTTTCACAAACTCTCCCTGACAAGGTTCAAAACCCTCTGGGAGAGGAAGGCATGGAGGCTATTCAGCTGTTTGTGCCTGCTCTGCTAAGCACTTAGATGGTGCCTGGCCAGTGTTTGGAGTCCATCTTGGGTGCTGTGACCCTTTCTGACTCAACCTGTTGGAAAATCTGCCTATCCTCAACTTGGGCATTTTTAGTTTAACCCCACCCACAGCCCCGGATGAGTTATCCTAGGGGTGTCCTCATTAACAGTGGATGGCATAGGTTAACATCTGGGATGGTGTTGTGAGCGCTTCCGGGGATAACAGTTGTAGCTGTGAGAATGCTTTCACTGATTTGATTGTGCTTATTCACCTGCATGTGCAAATGTGGAAAAGGGCTAGTTGACAGACAAATTAAGAATCATTGAAGTGGATAATGATTACATGCTCTGGCCAATAATTTGATGGGGGGTGGGGGGGGGTGCATGGCGAAGGTGACATTCAAAAGATCAGGTGACTAATAGTGGAATGAGGTGTTTGGTGTTCATGTGATGAGATCTCCATGGAGATGGTCAACCAGAGTTGATAGCCCTCTAACCCCACCAACCCATTTATGCCCATTTTCTCCCCTGGCTCAAAGGAAGAGTTTGGGTTGTGTTGAGTCACTGGGTAGAGGAATGTTGTGTTCCGACTTTCCTGCAACCCCATCATTATTCTCCCACTTCGGCCTCCAAACTGCCGCAGAGAGAAGGGAGAATGTGGTCCATGAAATGCCGGGAATTCTGACCATTCATCGTCCAGGTCCAGAAGGTTGGGATGAGGCTTTGATCAATGGCGTTTGAGGCGTGGCAATTGAGCCATCATTTACCTAAGGGACACCATTTTGTGCCTTTATACCATTGAAGTTCTCCTCCTCTGATTTATATTCTATAATTTGATGTTTAATGTGAAGGTTTGGTCTATGCGAGCCTTTGGGAAATTGAATTGAACTGAAAGTTTTGTTTTATTCCTGCTCGAGTCCTGGCTGTGAGTTATTCTTCCTATTTCCACTTATGTACTCCAGTGGTGCCTGCATCAGGTCAGATACAAACTCCATGAGAACATCCTGGAGTTACCCTGTGAGGGTATTTCACGTAACTGTGGTTATTTTCCCCATGACTGTTAGACCGGGCTTCCCAAAGTAGTGAGGGACAGGACCCCAAGTGGGGCAATGGACACTGTAGAACTCTGCCTCGCATTTTTCCTTCATTTGTTAACGGGATGTGGACATTGCTGGCTTGTATCAGCATTTGTTACCCAGAGGGGGTCAACCCTGTTGCTGTGGTCTGGAGTCACAAGTAGACCAGACCAGGTAAGGACAACAGATTTCCTTCCTTAAAGGCCATTAGTGTGCAAGGTTGGTCTTTATGACGATTGCCTGCCATTGGCATTAGAGTAGTCTTTTCTTTGGTTCCACAATTTTAGTCAATTCGAATTTTGCCATCTATCTTGTTTGGGATGTCCCTCCTAAACTTTGTGGGGGTGCCAGTGTTGGACTGGGGTGAACAAAGTCGAAAATCTCACGACACCAGGTTACGGTCCAACAGGCTTATTTGAAATTGCAAGCTTTTGGAGCACAGCCTCTTCAAAGCTTGTGATTTCAAATAAGCCTGTCAGACTGTAACCTGGTGTCGTGTGGCCCTGAGCGTTAACCAGGGATTCTGGATTAGTCCAATGACATTACCTCTAAGCCACCGCTGCACTCGTGCTTGAACGACAACTCCCCTGACCCCTCTCTCCCCCCGCACCCCCCCCCCCCAAAAAAAAACCCAATCTTGACCTACCCTCTCAGGTCTCTCTGAGGAGTGGTAACAATTTTGAAGCCTTGAAATAGGAATGCTTTGATCTGAGAAGAGCTGAAGTAACAGATTCAAGAGGGTAAACTGACTGAATTTTCAAACTGTTGAAAATTAGCAACGGGGTAGACAAATTCTCTCGAATGAGAAATAGGAACAAAGGTTATCAGTTTTAAACTATTGCTGAGCTTCTCGGGAGAGGGGGACTAATGTCTCAATGGTTTAAAATTCACTCTTGGGATGTAGGTGTCTCTGCTTGGCCCACTATTTATTATGCATTGCTCATTGCCCCGAGAGCAGTTAAGAGTCATCCACTTTGCTGTGGGTCTGGAGTCACATGTAGGTCACACCAGGTAACAATAGCAGATTCCTCTTGTAAAGCACATTAGTGAACCAGATGGCACATCATCATCTGATGTCCAGATTTTAATTGAACTCACATTTCACCATCTGCCTTGGCAGGGTCTGAACCCAGGCCTCAAAATGTTTCCTGGGTTTCTGGATTAACAGCTCAATGATAATACCACTAATTTATCGCCTTCCCTTAAAGGGGAGAGGAATGAGTGTCCAAAACTATGATCCAAACATTTTGTATCCAAGCCAATGTCCGTGAATTGAATTATTTGGCCATTGCACTCTGACAAAAGGCAATGAGAAGTCTCTGAACTGTGCAACACTGCACCTCAGAAGTAGAGCACCTTGAAGGTGGGAGGGTGGACCCCTGTATTTTGTTTTGTACCAAACTGCCAATTAACCTACCATCATTACCCATACGGACAACTGATCATTAGTACGTTGAAAGTAAGCTAGTTCTTAATGATGGATAAATGACAGTCAAGATGTACAGGCTGTCAGAGTTAGGACTATGTAGGTATCTCAGGGGCAGAAGGAAATTGCAGAAATGTGGAGTGAACAGGGTCAGCAAAGGAAGTACACAGGGGTGAGAATGTTAAGGTTTAAAACTGGAGAAATTGGGACTATTCTGTCTGGAGAGGAGGCTGAGAGATCTGATTGAGGTATTCAAAGTCATGATGTGCTCGATGGTGTAGATGGGGTGAAGTTGTATTTGCTTGTAAAAGAAATAAGAAGAGAGAGCATGGATTTAAGGTGATTTAAAAATGAAGCGAGCTGACGTGCTATAACAAAACCTTTCACATAGTGAGTAGTTAGTGTACAGAATGCTGTATGGAAATGTGGTGGAGATGGGTTCAATTCAGGCATTCAAGAGGGGCGTGCAATGATTATTTGGATAGTAAGGTGAGCAGGGCTATGGAGCTTGGTACGAAATAATTCAGCCAGTGCAAGCACAATGGATTGAATGGCCTCCTGGGCATTCATAATTGTAAGATTCTGTGCAACTGGAGATTTTCCTTGGCTGCGAACATATTTGAGACCAATAAGAGGAACCTATGACAAAGACCATTTACCAAAGAACTGAAACCTGCCACAAACAGTCATGGTCTACAAGATCAGCAGCAGACACCACAAATCACTTGACAAATATCACTCCCCGTGATAATGCTGCAAAATCCGGTAAAGACATCAGCTCAAGAGACTCTCCAATCTTGATGGCCTCTCCCTGACTAACATCCATAATTACTGTCAGGCACCTGTGTTGGGAAGACTGCACCATCCACATGCCTGATGCATGGCCCACACAGCCAGCGCTCTCACTCTGAGCTTTGTTCTGACATTGGTCACTGGGAGGGCAGAGGAAGTGCTTCAAGGTCAACCTTAAAATTTCCCGGAAAAAAATGCAACATTCCTAGCAACAGGCAGAAATCTCCTGCCCAAGTCTGCTCAGAGACGAACCATTTTGGAGTGTGGATGGAGGCCAGGGGCCAACTAGTGGAAGGGAGTGTGAGATGAGCCGAGAATCCCAACCACCCCCGATCTTGCTGTGGCAGGATTTACGGAACTAGACACCTCAGGATCTATAGCTCTGCATTGTTAAGAAGGTCATCCTCGACCCCGAGGGTTTGCCTGAGAAGACAATGATGACTTGGTGTGAATTTTGGGTGATTTTTAAGTTTACGTAGGGTGGAAGATGGAAGTCCGGTCAAGGGTATGTCGGGATCCTTGGATTCTGTGACACCCCTAGTCAAAAAGAGACGGAGGCAAAGACTGGGCAGCTGTAGGCTGATTAGCCTCTCACACATTATTGTAAAGATTTTGGAATCGATTACTAAGGAAGTAATAGCAGCGCATTTGGAAAATCATAATCCAACCAAACAAAGTCAGCATGGCTTGATTAAAAAATAAAATTGTATCTGATTAATTTATTACCTTTCTTCAAGAAAGCCTTGACCAGAGCGGATAGAAGGGAACCCGTCATTGTGTTGTATTTAAATTTCCAGAAGGTATTCAACGAGGCACTTCACAAAAGGTTAAATAAGATGATCAGAAGGCCAATGGTTTTAGAAGTGGCATAATGGCATGGATAGAGAATTGGCACACAGGCATGAAACAGTCAATGAGGAACAGGAAAGTTCTTTTTTTCAGTTTGGCATGCTCCTGGGGTTACAATTGTTTACAACATATATTAATGTCTTGGAGCGAGAAAGTGAAGGTAATGTAGCCAACACAAAAATAAGTGGAACAGCAAGTTGAAAAGGGGGTATAAACAGTTTATAGAGAGATATATGGAGATGTTTAGGAGGTGGAAGGTCATGATGTGGCTGTATAGGTCATTGGTTAGACCACTTGAGAAATTCTGGTCTTCCAGCTATAGAAAGGAAGTTGTGAAACTTGAATAGGTGCAGAAAAGATTTACAAGGATGTTACCAGGGTTGGAGGGTTTGAACTATAGGGAGAGGCTGAATAGGCCGGGGCTATTTTCCCTGGAACATTGGAACTTGAGGGGTAACCTTATAGAGGTTTATGAAATCTGGAGGGTCATGGATAGGGTAAATAGACAACGTCTTTTTGCCAGGGTAGGGTAGTCTGAAACTAGAGGGCATAAGTTTAAGGTGAGCGGGGAAAGATTTAAAAGGGACCTGAGAGGCAACATTTTCACGCAGAGAGTGGTGTGTGTATGGAATGAGCTACCAGAGGAAGTGGTGGAGGCTGGGACAATTGTAACATTTAAAAGGCATCTGGATGGGTATATGAGTTGGAAGGAGTTAGAGGGATATGGGCCAAATGTTGGCTATTGGGACTGGATTAATTTAGAATATCTGGTTGGCGTGGCTGAGTTGGACCAAAGGTTCTGTTTGCATGCTGTATAGCTTTATGGCTCTAAGTGGACAAAAGTTGGCAAATGGAGTTCAATGTAGGAAAATATGAAGTTTTCATTTGGAAGGGAGACCAAAAGAAGAACGTATTATTTAAATAAGGAAATGTCACAGGAAGCTGCACCAGAAAGAGTCTTGGCAGAGGGGCTTGTACATGAAACACAGCGAACTAGAACACAGCGTGCACTACCTCATTACGAAGCTAATGGAATGTTGGCTTTTAATCCATGGGGTTAGAGTAGGGAAGTCTTACTGCAATTGCGCAAGGTGCTGGTGAGACTGCATCTAAAATACTGTGAACAATTCTGCTCTCCTTATTTGAGAAATAACATTATTTTGTTGGAGACAGTTTAGAAAAAGTTCACTAAGACAATCCCCAGATTGGGAGGATTGTCTGACGAGCTAAGATTAAACAGTTTTGGACTCTACTCGCTGGAATTTCGAAGAATGAGAGGTGATCTCATTGAAACATATAGAATTCTTCAGGGGCTTCACGGGGTGAATGCTGAGAGGATGTTTCCCCTCATGGGAGACTCTAGGACCGTAGGGCATAGTCTTAGATTAAAGGGATGCTAATTAAGACTAAGATATGGAATAATCTCCATTCTTCAGAGGGTTGTATGTCTTTGGAACTCCTTGCCACAGCCTTGGGGGCATGAGTCATTATGTATGTTGGAGGCTGAGACAGATTTTGATTAATGGAGGAATGGGGAAAGGCAGGAGAGTGGGCGAGAGAAATGTCAGATCAGACATGATCCTGTTGAAAGGGAGAGCAGGCTCGAGGGGCCAGATGATTTCAGTTTCTTATGGCCTTTTGGAATAGTCCACCCTCAGGTAATGAGGGTTGTGGAGGGAGAATATTTGAGGCTGAATCGGTATTGTAGGGTGCTACATAGCTAGGATCGCATGGTCTTGATGCCAAAGAATGACTAGTGTAGGAAGCTCAGCCCCAAATTAAGTCATCATGTTGATGAACGATCTGTGATGATCGGCGAGTGCAAAATCTTCACAGTCTTGAAAGCTGTACCGATTGAGGGGGTCTGGGACTAAAGATCCTGGAAATGAGAAAGGAGCAGGGGGTAATAACTGCATGCTCACAGAGCACATCCCAATCTAACCAAGGACAATGAGTATTGTGATCAGACATAATGGGAACTGCAGATGCTGGAGAATCTGAGATAACAAAGTGGATGATCACAGCAGGCCAAGCAGCATCTCGGGAGCACAAAAGTTGATGTTTCGGGCCTGGACCCTTCAGAAAAAGGAGATGGGAAGATGATTCTGAAATAAATAGGGGAAGTGGACCCGAAGATGGATAGAGGAGAAGGATGGAGACGAGTTTATAGGTGGGGAGGTAGGGAGGGGATAGGTCAGTCCAGAGAAGATGGACAGGTCAAGGGGGTGGGATGAGGCTCACCTATCCCCTCCTCCCACCTCAAGCCACACCTCCATTTCCTACCTACTAACCTCAACCCGCCCCCTTGACCTGTCTGTCCTCCCCGGACTGACCTATCCCCTCTCTACCTCCCCACCTGTGCTCTCCTCTCCACTTCTCTATCCATCTTCGGTCCGCCTCCCCGTCTTCCTATTTATTTCAGAACCCTCTCCCCATCCCCATTTTCTGATGAAGGGTCCAGGCCAGAAAAGTCAGCTTTTGTGCTCCTAAGATGCTGCTGGGCCTGCTGTGTTCATCCAGCTCCAGACTTTGTTATAATGAATATTGTGATATTTTGGAAGGAATTTTGATCTGAAAGCTGATTGTTTGAAAGTTTCTACCCTGACCACTAGATGGTGCAGCCAAACCAGAATTAGGTTCTCCTTATGGGAACAGAGTGGCTTTTACCACATGCTTCCCTTAAACAGAATCTCTGCCACAAACACCCACCGTATTTAAAGTTGCAAAATCAAGTCGCAGTTTTGAGGAGCTTGTGATGTTCTGATCAAATATACAACCTGAATGAAAACAGAAGTTGCTGGAAAAGCTCAGCAGATCTGGCAGCATCTGTGAAGAAAGAATCAGAGTTAACGTTCTGAGGAATGGTCACCGGATCCGAAATGTTAACTCTGATTTTATTTTTTGTTCACAGATGCTACCAGAGCTGTTGAACTTTTCCAGCAACTTCTGTTTTTGCTCTTGATTTACAGCACCCTCAGTTCTTTCGATTTTAGAACATAGAACATCGACATCTGTCCTATATCCATCACCCCTCAATTTAAAGGTATGACCCCTTGTGCAAGCCATCACCATCCGAGGAAAAAGGCTCTCACTGTCCACCCTATCTAATCCTCTGATCATCTTGTATGTCTCTATTAAGTCGCCTTTTAACCTTCTTCTCTCTAACAAAAACAGCCTCAAGTCCCTCAGCCTTTCCTCATAAGGCCTTCCCTCCATACCAGGCAACATCCTGGTAAATCTCCTCTGCTCCCTTTCCAAAGCATCCACATCCTTCTTATAATGGGGTGACCAGAACTGTACACAATACTCCAAGTGCGGCCGTACCAGAGTTTTGTACAGCTGCCACATGACCTCATGGCTCCAAAACTCAATCCCTCTACCAATAAAACCTAACACACAGCACACCTTCTTAACAGCCCTGTCAACCTGGGTGGCAACTTTCAGGGATCTATGCACATGGACACCGAGATCTCTCTGCTCATCCACACTACCAAGAATCTTACCATTAGCCCAGTACTCTATATTCCTGTTACTCTTTCCAAAGTGAATCACCTCACACGTTTCTGCATTAAACTCCATTCACCATCTCTCAGACCATCTCTGCAGCTTATCTATGTTCCTCTGTAACCTGCAACATCCTCCCGCACTATCCACAACTCCACTGACTTTAGTGTCATCCGCAAATTTACTAACCCATCCTTCTACGCCCTCATCCAGGTCATTTATAAAAATGACAAACAGCAGTGGCCCCAAAACAGATCCTTGTGATACACACTAGTAACTGAACTCCAGGGTGAACATTTCCCATCAACCACCACCCTCAGTCTTCTTACAGCTAGGCAATTTCTGATCCAAACCGCTAAATCACCCTCAATCCCATGCCTCTGTATTTTCTGCAATAGCCTACCGTGGGGAACCTTATCAAACGCTTTACTGAAATCCATATTCACCACATCAACCGCTTCACCCTCTTCCACCTGTTTGGCCACCTTCTCAAAGAACTCAATAAGGTTTGTGAGGCACGACCTACCCTTCACAAAACTATGTTGACTATCCGTAATCAAATTATTCCTTTTAGATGATTATAAATCCTACCTCTTATAACCCTCTCCAACGCTTTACCCACGACCGAAGTAAGGCTCACTGGTCTATAATTACCAGGATTGTCTCTACTCCCCTTCTTGAACAAAGGGACAACATTTGCTGTCCTCCAGTCTTCTTGCACTATTCGTGCAGACAATGACGACATAAAGATCAAAATCAAAGGCTCTGCAATCTCCTCCCTAGCTTCCCAGAGAATCCTAGGATAAATCCCATCCAGCCCAGGGGATTTATCTATTTTCACACTTTCAAGAATTGCTAACACCTCCTCCTTATGAATGTCAATCCCATCTAGTCAAATAGCATGTATCTCAGTATTCTCCTCAACTGAATAATTTCTTTCCTTTCTAAGGATTTTGGGTGAGATGTTCATCTGAGGTGTACTCAGCTGAGTGTGAATTATTTCAGGGCACATTTTGACAAAGAGCTGGAGGTGTTTGTGTCAGTATTTACTGACACAATAAATGTGATCTGGCCAATATTTATCCTCTGCCAGCATTACTGAAGCAAACCGGTTTGCACTGCCCCTGCGAAAACGATGTAGTCTTCCCCTATCTGTTGTGCTTTCTCAGCCTTACCAGTGTCTGTCCCTCTTTCCCCACCACCACTCAAAACTGACAGGACTTCACCAGCTTCAAAATCTCCCCTTCCCCCACCGCATCCCAAAACCAACCCAGTTCGTCCCCTCCCCCCACTGCACCACACAACCAGCCCAGCTCTTGCCCTCCCCCACCCACTGCATCCCAAAACCAGTCCAACCTGTCTCTGCCTCCCTAACCTGTTCTTCCTCTCACCCATCCCTTCCTCCCACCCCAAACCGCACCTCCATCTCCTACCTACTAACCTCATCCCACCTCCTTGACCTGTCTGTCTTCCTTGGACTGACCTATCCCCTCCCTACCTCCCCACCTATACTCTCCTCTCCACCTATCTTCTTTTCTCTCCAACTTCGTTCTGCCTCCCCCTCTCTCCCTATTTATTCCAGAACCCTCACCCCATCCCCCTCTCTGATGAAGGGTCTAGGCCCGAAACGTCAGCTTTTGTGCTCCTGAGATGCTGCTGGGCCTGCTGTGTTCATCCAGCCTCACATTTCATTATCTTGGATTCTCCAGCATCTGCAGTTCCCATTATCACACAGCCTTCAGTCTGTCTGACTCCATTCTCCAATATCTGTACACCTAGTCCTCACCTCTGGAATGCAGGTTTATAGTTACTTGCAAGTAGAGTTGCTAGTAGACAAGGTAGTGAAGACGGCATTAGGTATGCTCGCATTTATTGGTCATTGTATTGAATGTAGGAGTTGGGAGGTCACTTGGTGAGGCCAGTTTTGGAATACTGCATTCAATTCTGGTCTCCCTGCTATAGGAAAGATGATGTTAAACTTGAAGGTTTTAGAAAAGATTTTCGGGGATGTTGCCAGAGTTTGAGCTACGGGGAGAGGCTGAATGCGCTCTGGCTATTTTCCCGGGGTGTCAGAGGTTGAGGGGTGACCTTGTAGAGATGAGAGGCATGGATAGGATGAATAGCCAGGAAAGGGGAGTCCAAAACTCGAGGGCATGGGTTTAAGGTGACAGGGGAAAGATTTAAAAGGGACCCAAAGGGCAATATATTCATGTTGAGAGCAATGCGTGTGGAGGCTGGTACAATATCAACATTTAAAAGGTATCTGGATAGGTATATGAATAAGAAAGGTTTAGAGGTATATGAGCGAAATGCTGGAAAATGGGACTAGATTAATGTAGGATATCTGATCAGCACAGATGAGTTGGACTGAAGCATCATTTTCTGTGCTGTGCAACTCTGTAACTCATACCATGCGATCATGCTGTGTATTAAACAGGATCGTCCTGTATCAGTTTATGATCAAAACACATCTTTGGCTTCTTATCTCCTTCCAGCATTCCCAAACATCAACTCCCTCTGTGCTGTGCTGTCCTGACCCACTCCCAACCCTCCCTCCCTTTTCCCGTGACCTCTGTACAGGGGGCAGGGGTGACCACTCGACCTTTCAACTCATCTCTCCTCATAATTCTGGTCTCTTGAGTATTGCAGATTTTCATTCGTCCAAAGATTCACTCGGGACTTGACAGTAGATGCGGGAATGTTTCCCTTTATGAGAGAGCCTAGGAACAGAGGACATCACCTCAGGATAATGAGTTGCACTGTTAGGATAGGGATTAGGAAGAAGATACAAACAAGTATCAGTATATTCTGAAACATTAACTCTGCTTCTCTCCGCACAGATACTGCCAGAGTTTCTCCAGCAATTTCCGAATGGGAGCACTTTCTTCTCTCAGGAGCATAGGGTAGTGAATCTGTGAAATTCTTTACTACTGAGGGCGCTCGAGGCTGGGTCATGAAGTATATTCAATATTTTTGACTAATAAGGGAATTAAGGGCTAAAGCAGAAAAATTGAGTTAAAGTTGCTTGGAACAAAAGCAGAAATTGCTGAAGAAACTCGGCAGGTGTGGCAATTTCTTTGGAGCGAGAAATCCATTTAATGTTTGGAGTTTGGTATGTCTCTTCATCAGAACAGTTCTGAGAAAGGGGCACTGGACTCAAGACATTATCTATGTTTCTCTCTCTGCGGGTGCTGCCAGACCTGCTGGGTTTCTCCAGCAGCTTCTGCTTTTGTTTCAGATCTCCAGCACAGTTCTTAGTGCTGTGGATCGATTTGCAATGCCCTTGGGGATGGAATGTGAGGATTTCGACCCAGTGACAGTGAAGGAACAACAATATATTCCTGAGTCAGGACAGTGAGTGGTTCAGAAGGGAGTGTGCAGGGGTTGGTGTTTCCATGTGATGTAAACTCTGGAATTCCCTCCCTAAACAAACCCTTGCCTGCTCTCTAAAGTCGGTCCCTGAAACCCACCCCTTTAAGTCAAGAATTGGTGAGCTTTGCTAACAAATCTGACTTTGGCTTGTTTGACTCTGTAAAGTATTCCATCCACCTCATTGGCAATGCCAGTGAGCTGCAAGTTGCTGTTGTGGTTCTTTGTGGTGTGTCGCGTGAGGATATGCCCAGGGTCCAACATAGAACATTACAGCACAGTACAGGCCCTTCGGCCCTCAATGTTGTGCCGACCTGTCATACCGATCTCGAGCCCATCTAACCTACACTGTTCCATGTACGTCCATATGCTTATCTAATGACGACTTAAATGTGCCTAAAGTTGGCGAATCTACTACCATTGAGGCAAAGCGTTCCATTCCCTTACTACTCTCTGAGTAAAGAAACTACCTCTGACATCTGTCCTATATCTTTCACCCCTCAATTTAAAGCTACGCCCCCTCGTGCTCGCCGTCACCATCCTAGGAAAAAGGCTCTCTCTATCCACCCTATCTAACCCTCTGATTATTTTGTATATTTCAATTAAGTCACCTCTCAACCTTCTCTCTAATGAAAACAGCCTCAAGTCCCTCAGCCTTTCCTCGTAAGAACTTCCCTCCATACCAGGCAACATCCTAGTAGTCCTGTGTGAATCCTGCCCTTCCTTTGTGGTTCAGTTCACATCCTGAATGGATACCTGGATGAGCTGGAAGCAGCACCAGTCCTTGTTAATGCCCAAAGGTGTTAGAAAAGGCTTTACACGGGAAAGGCCCCTTTACAATAAAAGGGCTACTTTTCTGAAGCTGCTGTTCCAGGAGGCGCCACACAGTGTCACTGTTGAACTGCAAACGACCTTCTTTACAATCCCAAGTGATGGCGTAGTGTGTGGAAGAAGTGTTGGGGTTGAAGTGACTTTAAAATCCTCAGCAAGGTAAACTGCTCACTCAGGGCACAAACACAAACAGTGCTAACAAAAATATGTTACTGAAAAAGAAGCCCCATTTCGTCAAAACTTTCATCAATTTTTTTGTTTGCATGTTGGCACTTCTTGCTTATACCTTGATGAACACAAAACGTGAGACACAACCTTAGAGATCGACAGTGCAGATGAATGTCCTTCAGCTCATCGAGTCTGTGCTAGTCAAAAACAAATTATCTTAATCAGGTTTCCCAGTGTTCAACACCTTGAATGCCTTGGCGTCAGAGGTACACATCTAAAGACTTCTTCAGTGCGATGAGGGTCTCTGTCTGTCTCTCCCTTTCAGGTAGTGAGTTCCAGATTCCCACCACTTTCTGGGTGAAAAACAATTCCTCGCATCCTCACTAAACCCTCAAGCCCTTTAGAAAAAAAAAAGTTGTTTGGCAAAATGTGTCTTTTTTTTTCAGCAATGCAAAAGTCTTATTTATTAATGACTCCCTCATTCATTCAGTCTCTAGATAAGTCAGGATGTTCCATTGTGAGCCAGGACTCTGCCTGAACCTGGCTTTCCATACAGTGTGTGAAAGCACATCTCATCCACTTCACCGACTGCCTCCTGTGGGCCGGTGATGTAGCGGTTTGTCCATCTTTTACTCCTGGAGCGAGATGTGAAAAATGCTGGAAATATTCTCAACAGGTTCGGAGGCTTCAACGGACAGAGGAAGAAACAGAACGTTTCAGATCACTGATAATCGGAACTGCAGATGCTGGAGAATCTGAGATAACAAAGTGTGGAGCTGGATGAACACAGCAGGCCAAGCAGCATCTCAGGAGCAGGAAAGCTGACGTTTCGGGCGTGGACCCTTCATCAGAGAGAAGTGCTCCTGAGATGCTGCTTGGCCTGCTGTGTTCATCCAACTTCACACTTGATTATCTTGGATTCTCCAGCATCTGCAGTTCCCGTTATCTCTGTTTCAGATCACTGACCTCTTGTTAGAAGTGTGAAGCAGTGAAAGAGCAACAGGGTCTGAGTAAGTACAGAGAGAGGAGAGCATATGAGCAGGAATAGGCCATCTGGCCCATCAAACTTGCAATACCATTCAATAAGATCTTGACTGGTCTTTTTTGTGCTCTCAGTTCCACTTATTCACTAATTCCTTTACTGTTGAAAAATCTTTGGCTTAAAAACATTTAAGGAGGTAGTCTCACCTACTTGACTGGGCAGGGAATTCCACAGATTCACACCACTTTGGGTGAGAAAGTCCTTCCTGAACTCAGTCCTAAATCTGCTTGCCCTTATTTGAGGCTATGCTCCCTAGTTCTAGTTTTGCCCATCAATGAAACTCACGGGAAGGTCAGAGTGGTAGACAAGAAGATCCTAGTTGTACTTTTAAGATGGTGTCTCTCAATTCCTCCCCCACCAAGGAAATAGCCTCTCTTTGCTTCCTTCTTAAAACAAATACAATCATTCACTTTGAGTTCCCTGCCTTTAGATAGCATCGTGTACAATTCTCGGGATGCTCCAATATGCCTTACAGATAATGGAGCACTTGTGGAGTGCAGTTGCTATTGTCGTGTTGGTAGCGCAACGTCAGCTCAGGATGTGAAGGTAACCAGGTCATCTGCTTCATGGTAACGATGATGTGAAGGACATTGTCTGCTTGAGGGCTACACCCAGGCCAGGACATCCAAGAGATGTCGCCCACCCTTCTTCAAAAATAACCAAAGGGCCATTCTCCATCTACTTCAGTCAGCAAGGAAAAGGCTTTGAGTAAACAACTCATCCACACTAGTGGCACGGTTGACAGTGCAGCACGCCCTCAGCTCTTACTGTCAAGTCAATTTTGTATCCGTTTGACAAGTGGTCCCTGAATCCCATGTCATCCAACTTTACTAACCAATCTACTGTGCAGAACCTTGTCAAAAGCTTTGCTAAAGCCCATGTAGACAACGTCTACTGTTCTGCCCTCATCTTTTTGGCCACGTCCTGAAAAGATGCAATCAAGTTTGTGAGATACGATTTCCCAAGCACAGAGCAATGCTGACTATCCCTAATCAGTCCTTGCCTTTCCAAATATATGTAAAACCTATTTCTCAGAATACTCTCCTACAACTTACCCACTAATGATGCCGGGCTCACAGGGCTACAGTCCCCAGGCTTTTCCTTACAGTCTTTCTTAAAGGCACAAGCATTAGTCACCCTCCAGTCCTCTGGCACCTCATCTATGATAATGGATGCTACAAATGTTTTCGCTAGGGGTCCCACAATTTCTTCCTCAGCTTCCCACAGCATCCCGGTATACGCTTGATCGGGTCCACCTTGGTTTTTGAAGACCTCCAGCGCCGCCTCTTCTACAATTTTGAGACATTAATTTTTATTTCCCTAGCAGAAACAATTGCATCATCCGTAACCACAGATGAGATATTTATCAGTTTACAACAGTTGGGATCATGCTGTGTGCAATTTGGGTCTTGTGTTTTGTACATTAGAACAGCAAAAGCCTTCAAAATAACTTCATTGGCTGCAGAACACAGGGTGAGGGTTGTTGTGTGATCGTGAAAGGTACTATGTAAGTGCGAATCTTTCTTGTTAAAATACTGTAAAGGACATATTTAATCTCA
Organism: Stegostoma tigrinum; assembly: GCF_030684315.1. NCBI lineage: Eukaryota > Metazoa > Chordata > Chondrichthyes > Orectolobiformes > Stegostomatidae > Stegostoma > Stegostoma tigrinum. Next base: position 182,260,380 of record NC_081354.1, on the reverse strand, counting down.
ACAGCTGACTGACTCAAATTGAGGATAACTGCCTGACGCATCACAGAATTACAATAGTGGTCAAAGAAGCTATTCAACCCATCATGTTTGTACTTGCTGTCTGAATGACCAATTCAAATGTGTCATCCTCTGTTGTTCTCCCCATAACTTTGAATATTGTTTAATTTAAAATAACTGTCTAATTCTCTTTTTATTTGCAAGCCTTAATTAAAAGTGTTCACAATGATTTCAGGCAGCGCTCTCCAGACCCTAACCACTCGCTATATGAAAAAGCTTTTCTCCATATCATTATTGTTTCATGTGCCCATTACTTTAAATCCTCTCATTCCTGATCCTTCCACCAATAGGGAACAATTTCTCACTGCTGTTTCTGCCCAGATACATCTCTGTCTGAACTCTAACAATCAAACTTTGCTTCTGTCACTGGACCATAGAGTCATAGAGATGTACAGCATGGAAACAGACCCTTCCATCCAACTCCTCCGTGCCAACCAGATATCTTAAATTAATCTAGTCCCATTTGCCAGCATTTGCCCCATATCCCTATAAAGCTTTCCTAACTGTGTACTCATCCAGATGCCTTTTAAATGTTGTAAATGTACTAGCCTCCACCACATCCTCTGGCAACGCGTTCCAACCATACACCAGTAATATAAAGCATAGGCACTGCAGACAGGGGTTCACATCCTGTCACGAGAGTTGGCGTTTTGTAAATTCAGTTAATAATTCTGGAATTGAAAGTTGACCTCAGTCATGGTGTCCACGTCAACTACTGTCACTCATGTCCTTCAGGGAAGGAAATCTTCTGTCCTGACCTGATCTCCATGCAACTCCAGACCCACAGCAATGTGGTTGATTCTGAAACCATTCTCTGAAACTGTCAAGCAATTCATGGGCAATTCAAGATGGGCAGCAAATGCCAGACTCACCATTGGCTCCCACATTCCATCCAGAGTTTTATAAAATTCCTTGTTCAAGAAATAGCCTAAGGGCATCCCTGGTAGCTGCAGGCTGGGCAGTTTGATATCAGTACGGTTTTAGAAATAATAATCAAGAAAAAGTTCAACTGGTGCCAGGATGTTGGAGTAGATTTAAGGGCAAACAGTGCAGGTTTGTAATATAGGATAACAAAGTGTGGAACTGGATGAACACAGCCGGCCAAGCAGCATCTCAGGAGCACAAAAGCTGACGTTTCGGGCCTAGACCCTTCATCAGAGAGGGGGATGGGGTGAGGGTTCTGGAATAAATAGGGAGAGAGGGGGAGGCGGACCGAAGATGGAGAGAAAAGAAGATAGGTGGAGAGGAGAGTATAGGTGGGGAGGTAGGGAGGGTATAGGTCAGTCCAGGGAAGACAAGAGAGTTGCAGTGGGAGAGAGATTCCCTGTAATAAGCAGGAACAAAACAGAAGTTGCTAGAAAAGCTCAGCAGGCCTGGCAGCATCTGTGAAGGAAAGAAACAGAGTTAACGTTTCGGGTCCGGTGACCCTTCCTCAGATTTTTCCTGATTTATGGTATCCTCAGTTCTTTCAGTTTTTATTTTTTGTAAGAAGCAGATTATGTCTGACTAATATTTTGATGAAGGGAATGTGGTAAGTGTTGTCTGTATGGATTTTAAGAAAATTTTTGACAAGAGTCCCGTGTAAAGGGCTGGTTAACAAGATGAAGGCACACAGAATAGAATTGAGCCTTTGTTTGCCATAAGACCATATGATAACGGAACCAAGAGGTTATGGTGAAGCTGCACAAAACGCTGGTGCGGCCGCACTTGGAGTATTGTGTACGGTTCTGGTCACTGCATTATAAGAAGGATGTGGTAGCTTTGGAAAGGGTGCAGAGGAGATTTACTAGGATGTTGCCTGGTATGGAGGGAAGGTCTTACGAGAAAAGGCTGAGGGACTTGAGGCTGTTTTCATTAGAGGGAAGAAGTTTGCGAGGTGACTTAATTGAAACATATAAAATAATCAGAGGGTTAGATGGGGTGGATAGGGAGAGCCTGTTTCCTAGGATGGTGACGGCGAGCACAAGGGGGCATAGCTTTAAATTGAGGGGTGAAAGATATAGGACAGATGTCAGAGGTAGTTTCTTTACTCAGAGAGTAGTAAGAGAATGGAATGCTTTGCCTGCAATGGTAGTAGATTCACCAACTTTAGGTACATTTAAGTCGTCATTGGATAAGCATACGGACGTACATGGAATAGTGTAAGTTAGATGGGCTTGAGATCGGTATGACAGGTTGGCACAACATCGAGGGCCGAAGGGCCTGTACTATGCTGTAATGTTCTATGTTCTATATAGGTGCAGAATTAGGCCATTCAATCCATCGCGTTTACTCTGCCATTTGAACATGGCTAATATGTTTCTTAACCCCATCCACTTGTCTTCTCCCCATAAACCTTGATCCCCATTCCAATCAAGAACCTATTTCTGTGTTAAATGCTCTCAAGGACTTGACCTCGTCAGCCTTCTGTGGCAATGATTTCCATAAATTCACCACCTTCTGGCTGAATAAATTCCTCTCACCTCAGTCCTAAATGGTTTTCCCTTCATTCTGAGGCTGTGCCCGTAGGTCTTAGTCTCAGCTCCCAGTGGAATCATCTTCTCCACATCCACTGTACCCAGGCTTCTCAGTAACCTGTAAGTTTCAATCAGATCTTCCTTCATCCTTCTAAACTCCATCGAGTACAGCCCCAGAGTTCTCAGCTGGTCCTCACATATCAAGTCTTTCATTCCTGGGCTCATTGCTTTGAACCTCCTTTAGCCCCCCCTTTGAAGGTCAGAACATCCTTCCTTAGATCCGGGGACCAAAACTGCTCACAATATTCCAAATGCAGCCTCAATAGAGCCTGATGCAGCTGCAGCAGTACATCCCTGCTCATGAATTCTACCTCTTTTGAAATGAAGGCTAACATTGCATTTTGTCTTCCTCAGTGCCAACTGAACCAGCATGTTAACCTTAACAGAGTCTTGAACCATGACTCCCAAGTCCCTTTCTGATTGTGAACCCAAGGAAACGATCACTTCTAACTTGCTGTTGCCTGCTCATCAATCAAGCCAATGTCCCTGGGTAACATGTCATCCCCGATGTCATGAGCTCTTATTTTCTGTTGGAATTTTTGATGTGGTGCCTTATCAAGTGCCTTTTGAAAATCTACATACACTGCATTTAGCAGTTCACCTGCTAGAGCCTCAGCAAAACTCTAATAAATTGGTCAAATGTGATATCCTTCCCCTGAAAATCACGAGAGATGCCAGGAGAATGGTGAGAGGAACATTTTTACACAGTGTGTGGTAGTGACATGGATCTCAGTACCTATGAAAATGGTGGAGGTGAAGATAATGAATTACATCAAAAGGAAAGAGTTTGGATATAGTGGGAATAAGCAGAGATTTGACACTAGAGCAGGGAAATGGCATTGATTGGATTGGCCGTTAGAGAGCCAACATCAACCTGATAGGCTGAAGGACCCCTTTTTGTCTGGTAATGACTCCATGACCCAATGGCGCAGATTTTAGATTTGAATTCTTAGCTCTCTTTTTCCCTTTACTAATGCAACCAGACTTACTGAGCATCTTTGTCGCTTTCTGTCTGAATTGTAATTTCACTTCACTTCTCCAGCATACTGTTACACTACCATTCCTCCTTAAATTTACTCAATGTCCTGGCATCCACCACCCTCTGGAGCAGTGAATTCCACAGATTCATGGCCCATTCATAGAAGTAATTGCCTCCTCATCTCTGTTTTAAATCTGCCACTCTATGCCCTAACACTACGATGTTTCATCCTAGGTTGCCCTGCAAGGCAGAAACATCCTGTATACATCAACTTCATGAATGCCCCTTTAGCATCTTATATACCCCTCTTAGACAGAAATCATAGATTCCCTACTGTGTAGAAACCAACCCTCTGAAGAGCATCCCACCAGGCACACCCGTACCCTATTTCTGATCCACCTAGCTTACACACCCTCGGACATCATAGCATGGCCAGTCCACTTAGCCTGCACATCTTTGGACTAGGGAAAGAAACTGGAAAGCTCAGACGAGACACACACAGGCAGCAGGAGAATTGTCCACACTGTTATCCGAGGCTGGAATCGAACCATTGATCACTGGCGCCATGGGGCAGTAGTGCTAACCACTGAGCCACCATACCATGGCTGTGCCTTCCTTTCTGATCTGCTGCCACATCCAATATGTGCTGACTTGTCCTTTGAGTGATTCTGATGCTGCTCATTATCTGTCAGCTGGTGTACTCCACACATTCATGCATGCATGACCAATATTAAAAAAAATTCTTAAACTTCACATAAGCACCAAACCAACAACGCTGAAAGTTGATAAAGCTCAGCAGGTCAGGCAGCATCTGTCGACAGTAACCAAAGTTAATGTTGAATCTGATTTTCGCACGGATGCTGCCCGACCTTCTGAGCTTAACCAGCAAGTTCTGTTTTTGCTTCTGATTTATAGTTTCAAGAGTTCTTTTGGTTTTTAACTTTGAAACTTGTTGGTTTGATGCCTCCAGGGAGACAGTTGCCTAGCGATATCACTGCAGTTAATCCAGAGACCCAGCTAATGTTCTGGAGACCTGGGTTCAAATTCCATCAAAGCAGATGGTAGAATTAGTACTCAATTAAAAAAAAATCTGGAATTAAGAGTCTAAGGATGACCATAAAACCACTGTCGATTATTGGAAAACCCTCCCGGTTCACTCTTCAGCTAGGAATAGCTGTCTCCTTCCCTGGTCTGGCCTTCGTGTGACTCCAGACCCACAACAATGTGTTTGACACTAACTGAACCCAAAGATGGTCAATAAGTATCGACCAACTAGCAACAACCATAGCTTGACAATAAGTGAATAAGGAAGAGACGCATTTAAATCAATCGATATCCAATTATGTCCAAAACTGGAGGATAGACCTAGGTTTTCAGAGCAGTTAGACTTATTAACTAGAGCCAACTTAGTGCCCTGTAATAGCTCCGGAATCCTGACTGGAAAGCAACATTGTTTATTCCTGAACACCAGAATAGCCAATACCTGCAACATAGATAGGTTAGATCCAGCGAGGGGACAAACAGTTTCACAGACCCATCCCTTGGTCTGCTATTTGTGTAAAACATCGGGTCTGTTGTTTTTTTTTAAAAGATACATTTCCTAATCAACTTGTGCAGAAATGTTGTAACTCCCTCAGGAACAAGTGGGACTTGAACCCAGGCATCTTAGCTTACAGACAGAACATAGAACATAGACATAGAACAATACAGTGCAGAACAGGCCCTTCAGCCCTCAATGTTGCGCCGACATCCTTCCTCTCGCAAGCAGACCAAAATCCATTGCAGTATTCCAAAAGCAGCCTAACCAACGTCCTATATGGCTGCTAAGTGATCTCCCAACTCCTATACTCATTGCACTGACCAACAAAGGCGAGCACACCAAATGTCTCCTTCATATCCTTTCTACTGGTGGCTGTAATTTGATGGAACTACGAAACTGCACTCCAGCGTCTCTTTATTAAGCAACGCTCCCCACAACCTTCAGTGTATACGTGCTGCCCTGATTGGCCTTTCCAAAATGTAGCACCTCACATTTGTCCAACTTCAACTCCAACTGCCACTCCTCAGTTTATTGGCCCTTGTCAATGTCCCATTGCATTCTGAGGTGACCTTCTTGGCTGGCTACTACACCTTCAATCACTGGGAAACTTACTAACCACACCTTCTATTTTCATATCCAAATCATGCATCACTTCAACTCCCCCTCCCACTCCCTGAATGACATGTCCATCCTGGGCCTCTTCCAGTGTCACAACCACACCACCCAGAAACTGGAGGAGCAGCACCTCATATTCCGCCTCGGGAGCTTCCAACCCAATAGCCTCAATATGGACTTTGCCTCCCTCAAAATCTCCCCACCCGCCGGCCTCATCCCAAGACTAGTTCCTCCCCTCATCCCCGCCTCCATGACCTGTCCGCCTTCTCTCCCACCTATCCACTCCTCCCACCTCACTGACCAACTCCCACCACTGCTTGGAATTATTATTCTTTTCACACTTCATCAGCTCAAAACTGTTTCTAAAATCTATTTTCCAATTGTTGGAAAAAGTGAGAGAAAGAGGAGTAAAAGAAGTTACATTCTTTCCACTCGGGAAATCTCTGAATATTATTCTGTTGAGAGGCCACCAAGGAACGATGCAATTCTTTTATCACAACATCTTTTTCGGTTCCACTAACTCCACCCAGAAAAGGGCACTACCGCTACACTGCAAGAGATCTCCCTTGTTCTGCTTCACTTTTCACCTTAAAGCCAGAAGAGCTATCACACAACCTTCCCACCATCAAAATTGCCGTGAGTCCTTGTTCCATTATTTTCTTCCCTTTTGAAACACCAAGCACCACCAAACACTCGTGTGGCTAATCAAATAAACAAAGAACAAAGAAAATTACAGCACAGGAACAGGTTCTTCGGCCCTCCAAGCCTGCGCCAATCCAGATCCTCTATCTAAACCTGTTGCCTATTTTCCAAGGATCTGTATCCCTCAGCTCCCTGCCCATTCATGTATCTGTCTAGATACATCTCAAACGACGCTATCGCGCCCGCCTCTACCGTCTCCACTGGAAACACATTCCAGGCGCCCACCAGGCGTTAAGTACTTTCCACGCATATCTCCCTTAAACTTTTCCTCTCTCACCTTGAAACCGTGACCCCTAGTAACTGAGTCCCTGACTCTGGGAAAAAGCTTCTTGCTATCCACCCTGTCTATACTCCTCATGATTTTGTAGGCCTCAATCAGGTCCCCCCTCAACCTCAGTCTTTCTAATGTAAATAACCCTAATCTCCTCAACCTCTCTTCATAGCTAGCGCCTTCCATACCAGGCAACATTGTGGTGAACCTCCTCTGCACCCTCTCCAAAGCGTCCACATCCTTTTGGTAATGTGGCGACCAGAACAGTATGCAGCATTCCAAATGTGGTCAAACCAAAATCCTATACAACTGTAACTTGGCCTGCCAACTTTTGTTCTCAATACCCCGCCCGATGAATGAAAGCATGCCGTATGCCTTCTTAACCACTCTATTGACTGGCATTGCCACCCTCAGGGTACAGTGGACCTGTTTTCTCCAGGGCTTTTCCATTTACTGTATAGTTCGCTCTTGAAGTGGATCTTCCAAAATGCATCACCTCACATTTGCCTGGATTGACCTCCATCTTCCATTTCTCCTCCCAACTCTCCAATCTATCTATATTCAGCTGCATTCTCCGACAGTCCCCTTCACTATCAGCTACTCCACCAATCTTAGCATCATCTGCAAACTTGCTGATCAGACCACCTATACCTTCCTCCAGATCATTTACATATATCACAAACAACAGTGGTCCCAGCACAGATCCCTGTGGAACAGCACTGGTTACAGGTCTCCAATTTGAGAAACTCCCTTCCACTACAACTCTCTGTCTCCTGTTGCCCAGCCAGTTCTCTATCCATCTAGCTAGCACACCCTGGACCCCATGCGACTTCACTTTCTCTATCAGTCCACCATGGGGAACCTGTTCAAATGCCTTACTGAAGTCCATGTGTATGATATCCACAGCCCTTCCCTCATCTTTCAACTTTGTCACTTCCTCAAAGAATTCCATCAAGTTGACCTTCCCTGCACAAAACCGTGTTGCCTATCTCTAATAAGCCCAAATGTAAATAGATTTTTCTTCCAAATGTAAATAGATCCTATCCCTCAGTATCTTCTCCAGTAGCTTCCCAACCACTGATGTCAGGCTCACCGGTCGATAATTACCTGGATTATCCTTGCTACCCTTCTTAAACAAGGGGACAACATTAGCAAGTCTCCAGTCCTCCGGGACCTCACCCGTGCTCAAGGATGCTGCAAAGATATCTGTTAAGGCCCCAGCTATTTTCTCTCTTGCTTCCCTCAGCAACCTGGGGTAGATCCCATCCGGACCTGGGGACTTGTCCACCCTAATGCCTTTTAGAATACCCAACACTTTCCCCCTCCTTATGCTGATTTGACCTGGAGTAATCAAACATCCACCCCTAACCTCAACATCCTTCATGCCTCTCTCCTCAGTGAATACCAACGCAAAGTACTCATTAAGAGTCTCACTCATTTTCTCTCACTCCTCGTATAATTTCCCTCTTTTGTCATTTAGTGGGCCAACCCTTTCTCTAGTTACCCTCTTGCTCCTTATGTACGAATAAAAGTCTTTGGAATTTTCCTTAACCCTGATTGCTAAAGATATCTCATGACCCCTTTTAGCCCTCTTCATTCCTTATTTCAGATTGGTCCTACTTTCCCGATATTCTTCCAAAGCTTCATCTGTTTTCAGTCGCCTCGACCTTATGTACGCTTCCTTTTTCCTCTTTACTAGTCTCACAATTTCACCCATCATCCATGGTTCCCTAATCTTGCCCTTTCTGTCCCTCATTTTCACAGGGACATGTCTGTTCTACACTCTAATCAACCTCTCTTTAAAAACCTCCCACATATCAAATGTGGATTTACCCTCAAACAGCTGCTCCTGATTCACATTCCCCAGCTCCTGCCGAAATTTGTTGTCAATGGCCTTACTCCAGTTTAGCACTCCTCCTTTCGGACCACTGTCGTCTTTATTATGTTAACATGTCAAGGGCTGTGTCTACTTTAATTTTTTTAATTGCATGTTTATAAGCATTTGTTTTGTGGATTAAAAAATGTTTTTCTGAATTACACAAAGTTAAAACATGTTTTGACTTGACTTTAGCTTTGATTCTTTTGATGTCACTCACGATCAATGCTCCAGTTTTAAATTCAGATTGAAATTTAGATTTTATTGTCATGCATACTTGAGTATGGAGGTATGGGTGTACAGTGAAAAGTGCATAATGTCACCACACACCACACCGTCTTCAGTACTGAGGTACAAAATACTTTGGTACATAAATACAAGAAACAAAGTTAAAAAAGTTAAGCATTGCCTTCATAGAACAAGTAGAAAAGTGAAGAAATAAGGTAATAGTTAACATTAAAATCCTTCTTACTATCAACAAGAAAAGTAAAGGAACAAAGTTAGAAGTTCAGCAGTCTTTGATGAGTGTTTGCAGGGGCCCCAATCTCCTCCACTTGGCTCGCTCACCAGGACACCTCTGCTGCCAGTTCTTGATGCCGCAGATACAGCAGGACCTCCCTCATCGCTCACCATTCCCACATTGGGCTGCAATGCCATTGTCGCTGCCATCTCCCTCATCTCCTCCTGCCCCCTCCCGAAAGTGCCAGTCAGGAACTATTTCAGACTACTTCTTCCTCCTTTCTTCATTCTTTGCCTTTTTTTTGTAGTGGCTTTATTTTTCATTGTTTTCTGGTTGCCCTTTGTAATTTCTATATTCGCATTTTGGGGGTGTCGTGCAGCAAACACGATAGCTTGTTCTTACTCAAGCACTCCTTGCTGTCCTTTCCTGTAACCTGTGGTCCCAAGTCTGTGCATTTCCAAAATGGGCCGAATTAAAGCTTTTTGGTTCATTTTGTTCTGCTCATCACCTTCCTCTGCTTTATAACAATTGAGACCTTTCTCCTCTTACGTGAGCGAGTAAAGGTTAGGGCCTCCTGCACTGCCACAATGATGCCACCCGAAGGTTGCAGGAACAGCAACTCATATTCCGCCTGGGAACCCTGCAGCCATATGGTATCAATGTGGACTTCACCAGTTTCAAAATCTCCCCTTCCCCCACTGCATTCCTAAACCAGCCCAGTTCATCCCCTCCCCCCACTGCACCACACAACCAGCCCAGCTCTTCCCCCCCACCCACTGCATCCCAAAACCAGTCCAACCTGTCTCTGCCTCCCTAACCGGTTCTTCCTCTCACCCATCCCTTCCTCCCACCCCAAGCCGCACCCCCAGCTACCTACTAACCTCATCCCACCTCCTTGACCTGTCCGTCTTCCCTGGACTGACCTATCCCCTCCCTACCTCCCCACCTACACCCTCTCCACCTATCTTCTTTACTCTCCATCTTCGGTCCGCCTCCCCCTCTCTCCCTATTTATTCCAGTTCCCTCCCCCCATCCCCCTCTCTGATGAAGGGTCTAGGCCCGAAACGTCAGCTTTTGTGCTCCTGAGATGCTGCTTGGCCTGCTGTGTTCATCCAGCCTCACATTTTATTATCTTGGAATCTCCAGCATCTGCAGTTCCCATTATCTCATGACTTGTATTGGGCTCTTTTCACCAACGGGAACTTTTTTCTCCTTTTGCTTTTGTCTGCGCCTCTCAATCACCTACAGAATTGAGAAGGAAGATACTGTTAAACTGGAGACGGTTGAGAAGAGATTTACCAGGATATCGCTGGGAATGGAGAGTTTAAGTTTTAACGAGAGGCTGGTTAGGCTACGACTTTATTCATGGGAGCATAGGAAGCTAAGGGGTGACCTCACAGAGGTTTGCAAAACCATGGGCAGCATAGATAAGGTGAATGACATGTGTCTTTGCCCGAGAGTTGGGGAATTCAAGACTAAAGGGCATTCATTTAAAGTGAGAGAAGAAAGATTTAAAATAGACATCAGGGGCAATTTTTTTTTTACAAAGAGAGTGTGTGGAATGAACTTCCAAAGGGAGTGGTGGATGCAGGCGCAGTTACAACATTTAAAAGACATTTGGATAAATACATGAATAGGAAAGGTTTGGAGGAATATGGGCCAAGCACAGGCATATGGGGCTAGTTTAGTTTGGGGCTACAGTTGGCATGGACTGGTTGGACTGAAGGGTCTCTTTCTTTGCTGTATGACTTAAGAGAAGCTCTGCACACATCTTGACATGATACTTTGGAGGCCCTGCTGTCTGAGCTCTCCACTTTCTTCACAGGTGAGTGACTTGTCCTGGGTACAATGGTGCTGCAAGGCACAAATTGATCCTTTGAGCAAAGCCTTTGCACTTCATTTTTATTTTGCATCCCTTACAGTATCAATGATAGCTTGTGAGAAGGGCACAATGGTAATTATGGGTGATTTCCTTATGCATATTGACTGGATTAATCACTTGGCAAGAAGAGCCTCGAAGAAAGGTTCATAGAGTGTCGGAGCGATTGTTTCTAGAGCAACATGCCATGGAGCCAACCAGAGAGCAGGCTACTTCAGATGTGATATTATGTACAAGAAAAGGTTGATAAATGGTCGTCTAGTTAACTATCCTCTTGGAAGTTCTGAGGAAGGGCCACCAGACCTGAAACGGTAACTCAGTTTTCTCCTACACAGATTCTGCCAGGCATGCCGAGCTTTTACAGCAACTTTGTTTTTGATCCTCTTGGAAGGAGTGACCTCAACATGCTACAGTTTCAAATTCACATTGAAAGAGTGAATACAAGAGTTTTAGCACCGGGGAAAGGTAATTATACAGGCCTGAGGAAGGAGCTGGCCTGAGTGGACTGCGCAAAAATATTAAAGGGCAAGACAGTTGAAGATCAGTGACAAATGCGTTGGGTGATGCTAAATACCTCTCAATTAAAGTATACTCCTGATAGGAAGAGGAATTGCAAAAAGGTGAAAAATCATCCATGGCTTAAAAAGGCAAAACCTAGAGCAAATGATACTGCAAAGGTTAGTGGCACTCTGCAGTGCAGGGAGAGCTTTAAATATCAACAGGGGGTTACTAACAGCAAAATCAAAAGAGAGAAGATGAACTTCGAAAGGAAAGTAGCAGAAAAAATAAGCTCTGATATCAAGTGTCTATACATAAAGGGGAAGAGAATAGTGAAAGTAAATGTTGGCCTTTTAGAGGTTGCAAATGGTGAATAATGGGAAACTCAAATGACAGAGAAACTAAACCAGTATGTTGTCTCTGTTATCACAGTGGAAAATAATAATTTCTTCCCCAAGACATTTAGTTACTATAACAGAATTTGGTGAAATTGCTCTAACCACAGAGAAGGTATTAAGTAAACTGATGAGATTAAAAGCAGGTGAGACCCAGGGTCTGTTGGCCTGTACCCTTGGATATTAAAAGAGGCGGCAGCAGAGACAGTGGACATAGTAGTTATGACTTTCCAAAATTCCCTGCATTCTAGAAAGGTACCAGTGAATTGGAAACATGTTAATGGAACATCTTTATTCAAAAAAGGAGATAGATGAACTGTGGGAAACTATAGACAAGTTAGTTAGACCACTGTAGAGGGGAAGTCATGACTGAATACTTGGAAAAACAAAACTCAATTTACCAGTGCAGCACAGTTTTGTGAAACTTGCTAGAGTTCTTTGAGGATGTAAACAACAAGATGGACAGTTGAGATCCGGAGAATGTGTTAGATCTGGACTTCCAGAAGTCATTTGACAAGGTGCTTGACTGATCTAGAGGGTTAGATCCCAAGGGGTTTAAAGGTAAGGTATTGGCTTAGATAAAGGACTGCCTGACCGACAGGAGGAGGGGGTTGCGATAAATGGGTCATTCTCTGGACGGTGAACTGTAACTCGTGGGTGCCGGACAGTTCAGTTCTTGGACCTCAGCTATTTACAATCAGCAAGCGGGGCAGAGTGAAACATGGCAAAGTTCGTGGATGATATTAAAATATGTGGGAAAGCGGGCAGTGATGAGGAGACAAAGAGATTATAGATGGATATTGATAGGCTAGGAGAATGGATCAGAATCTGGCAGATGGAGTTTAATGTAGATAAGTGACATTGTCCAGTTTGGCTGGAAAATTCAAAGGCCTGGAAGGCTGAATTTCCTATACTTGATCCTAATTCCTACGTTTTCCCTCTTTTGCTCTTTGTTTTACTCATTGAAGCTTCTCTGCACCGGCAAAGCTGGCTCAGAAAATCATCCAGCAGACCTTCCATCTTGGCCATAGACCCCCAACCAACTCACAGCCAGGAGTCAGCAGATGTCCAACACTTTGGGTCTGCTTTATAAAGGGCTCTGATAATGAGTTCTCACTGTCTTGGCTCATTGCCTGTCACCAACAGAAGCCATCTGCAGTGAGATCCACAGGGAAATTTATTAGGAATTCCCTGGGGGTCCTGTCGGGGCAGTCACCCATTTGTTCCCATTGTTTCCCCAAAGTCCAAAGTCCTGCAGAGAGGTGAAGAAGTTTAGGAAAGAGATTCCAAGAGCATTGATCCAGAATGGTTGACGAAACAGGTACAATTGTGCAAGATAACAAAATGTGAGGCTGGATGAACACAGCAGGCCAAGCAGCATCTCAGGAGCACAAAAGTTGATGTTTCGGGCCTAGACCCTTCATCAGAGGGGGGTATGGGGAGAGGGTTCTGGAATAACCATATTAAACAGATGTTCACCTGCACATCTGCCAATGCGGTATACTGTATCCATTGTACCTGGTGTGGCTTCCTCTACATTGGGGAAACCAAGCAGAGGCTTGGGGACCGCTTTGCAGAACACCTCCGCTTGGTTTGCAATAAACAACTGCACCTCCCAGCCGCGAACCATTTTAACTCCCTCTCCCATTCCTCAGACGACATGTCCATCATGGGCCTCCTGCAGTGCCACAATGATGCCACCCGAAGGTTGCAGGAACAGCAACTCATATTCCACTTGGGAAACCTGCAGCCCAATGGCTTCAAAATCTTCCCTTCCCCCACTGCATCCCAAAACCAGCCCAATCCATCCCCTCCCCCCACTGCATCCCAAAACCAGCCCAGCCTGTCTCTGCCTCCCTAACCTGTTCTTCCTCTCACCCATCCCTTCCTCCCACCTCAAGCCGCACCTCTATTTCCTACCTACTAACCTCACCCCGCCCCGAATCGTCAGCTTTTGTGCTCCTGAGATGCTGCTTGTCCTGCTGTGTTCATCCAGCTTCACGCTTTGTTATCTTGGATTCTCCAGCATCTGCACCTCCCATTATCACTGATACAATTGTGCAAAAGTCCAGAGATGGAGGAATCCAATCCCGATTGGATTACAGCCTCGGGAGGAAATTGTCGGAGGTTGGTGTGGGTAGTGGGGAGGGGGCGTAGTTTGGTTAGTGAAGTATGAGGCAATTGAAGGATTTGAACATGAGGATATGAGCCTTCAAAACCTTCCTTTGTAAAACCAAATCTTCTATCTGTGTTTACAAAGTGGCAAAGGATAAAAAACAGATGAAGCCTTGATTCTCCTCCCTCCTTCACTCCTGGGGGAGTGTTGGAGGCCAAACCTAGACTCAGCAAGAATCTGAACCAGAAAGGATCCACTCAGATTGCATAACTGCATTTGACACTTTGATTTGGTCCCAATGCGCATCCCTTCACGAAGAAAATAAAGAGAGTCTCGTTGCCGTGGGTGTGTTGCTTGGCAGCCATCAGGAGCGAGCGCTCTGCTTCGTTTCCACATGTCTGATCTTTGAGGTGGTCCTCTGATTCAGGCCAACGTTTAAAGTTACTTTGCCTGTCTCAGAGGTGGTCCAGGACCCAGTGAATTCAATCCATCTGCCGTTGCTGCTGTTGGCTTCCAGTCTCTCCCTCCATGTGTTTTCCACCACATCCTAGCTGGAGTACTTATCCGCCCTATCCAATCTCCATGGAATCTTTCCTCAGGGACCTGCTCAACCCTTGTAGCCATGTTGCTCGTCCTTTGGACAGCCCATCTTTAGGTAATGTTCTTTTAAATGTTACTTTCCTTTCCCAAGAATCTTTCAGAAAGCATGACTTTGGAAATTATTGTGCATTGCCCTGAGGGCAGTTTGATTCAAATGGATTAAGCTGTCAGCTGTAGCTCAGTGGGGAACTCTCTGACCTCTCAGTAAGGATGGTTATGGCTTCAGTTTCTCAGAGCTAACCAGCTGGCCAAGGCTAATGTTCCTTAGGGCAGTACTGGGGGAGAGCTACACTGTCAGAGAAGCCTGCTTAGCCCCAAGACCCTATCCACTGTTTTGGGATTGAAAGTGAATTACTGGAGGAGGTAAATGCTCAGTACGCTCCCCCAGCATTTACTTCCCAACCCAAAATCACGAAAGCAGACTATCTGTTTGGAGAACAATTGTCCTCAACTTTTTTGTTCGCTTCATTGCCTGGACATTTTCTCTTTGAGTTATGCTTGAATTATAATTTAAGGCAAGGTGATGACCTCACAGTATTATGGGTGAATTGTTAGCCCAAATAATGTTCTGGGGACTCAAGTTTGAATCTTGCCATCACAGATCATAGAATTTGAATGACATTAAAACATGGATTGAAGGATCTAATGATGACCACGAATCCATTGTCCATTGTTGGAAAAACCCATTGGCTCACTAATGCCCTTTGGGGCGGCACGGTGGCTCAGTGGTTAGCACTGCAGCCTCACAACACCAGAGACGCGGGTTTGATTCCAGCCTTAAGTAACTGTCTGTGCGGAGTTTGCACATTCTCCCTGTGTCTGCATTGGTTTCCTCCGGGTGCCCCGGTTTCCTCCCACAGTCCAAACATGTGCAAGCGAGGTGGATTGGCCGTGCTAAATTGCCCTTAGTTTTCAGGGGTGTATGGGTTACAGGGGGATGGGTCTGGGTGGGCTTCTCCAATGGGCTGTGTGGACTTGTTGGGCCGAAGGCTCTGTTTCCACACTGTAGGGAATTTAATCTAATCTAATCCTTCAGGGAAGGAAACTGCCACCCTTACCTGGTCTAGGCAATGTGTGACTCCATTCCCACAGTAATGTGGTTTGCTCTGACATAAGAACTAGGAGCAGGTGTAGGCTATCTGGCCCCTTGAGCCTGCTCCGCTATTTAGTAAGATCATGGCTGATCTTTCTGAGACTCAGCTCCACTTATCTGCCCACTCACCATAACCCTTAATTCCTTTACTGTTCAAAATTTATCTAGCCTTGCCTGAAAAACATTCAGCGAGGTAGCTTCAACCGCTTCACTGGGCAGAGAATTCTACAGATTCACAACCCTTTGGGTGAAGAAGTTCCTCCTGACCTCAATCCTACATCTGCTTCCCTTTATTTTGAGGCGATGCCCTCTAGTCCTAGTTTCACCTGCTACCTAGCAGAAACAACTTCCCTGTCTCCACCTTATCTATTCCCTTCATAATCTTATATGTTTCCATAAGATCTCCCCTCTTTCTGCTGAATTCCAAAGAGTATAATCCCAGTCTACTCAGTCTCTCCTCAGAATCCAACCCTCTCAACTCTGGAATCAACTGAGTAAATCTCCTCTGCACTTTCTCAAGTGCTAGTATGTCTCTTCCCAAGAAAGGAGACCAAAACTGCACACAGTACTCCAGGTGTGGCCTCACCAGGACCTTATACAGCTGCAGAGTAGCCTCCCTGTTTTTAAA
Source organism: Stegostoma tigrinum (assembly GCF_030684315.1). Lineage (NCBI taxonomy): Eukaryota > Metazoa > Chordata > Chondrichthyes > Orectolobiformes > Stegostomatidae > Stegostoma > Stegostoma tigrinum. The sequence continues at coordinate 182,244,155 of NC_081354.1, read as the reverse complement.
CTCCATCCCTCTAGCAACAGCAGACAAAATCCCATTTGCCTTTTTAATTACCTGCTGCACCTGCAATCCTACTTTTAGCGATTCATGCACAAAGACACCCAAGTTCCTCTGCACAGCAGCATGCTGCAATTTTTTACCATTTAAAACATAGTCCATTTTGCTGTTATTCCTACCAAAATGTATAGCCTCACACTTATCACCATTATACTCCATCTGCCAGACCTTTGTCCACTCACTTAGACAATCTATATCCCTCAGCAGTCTTTCAGTGCCTTCTGCACACTTTGCTCTACCACTCACCTTTGTGTTATTTGCAAATTTTGACACACCACGCTTAGTCCCCAGCTCCAAACCATTTATGTAAATTGCAAACAATTGCGGCCCCAACACTGATCCCTGAGGCACACCACCAACCCCTGACCGCCAACCAGAAAAATACCCATTTACCCCTATTCTTTGCTTTCTACTGGTCAACCAATCCTCTATCCTTGCCAATACATTACCTGTAATACCATGCAACTTTATCTTATGTAGCAGCCTTTGGTGTGACACCTTGTCAAATGCCTTCTGGAAATCAAGATACACCACATCCACAGGTTCTCCATTGTCCGCCATGAAAGTAATGTCCTTAAAGAATTCCACCAAATTGGTTAAATGTGACTTCCCCTTCATGAACCCATACTAGGTGTTCCCAATGGGACAATTTATATCCAGGTGTCTTATTATTTCTTCCTTAATGGTCGATTCAAACATTTTCCCTGTTACCGAAGTTAAGCTAACTGGTCTATAGTTAACTGCTTTTTGTCTACTTCTGCTTTTAAACAGTGGCGTCACGTTGGCTGTTTTCCAATTGCAGGAACCACCCCAGCGCCCAGTGAATTTTGGTAAATAATTACTCATACATTTTCTATTTCCCCCATCGCCTCTTTTCATACCCTGGGATGCATTTCATCAGGGCCAGGAGACTTGTCTACCTTCAGCCCCATTAGCTTGCCCAGCACTGCCTCCTTAGTGATGATGATAGTTTCTAGTACTCACCTGCTATAACCTTCTTGCCATTAGTTTTTGGCATGTTATTTATGTCTTCCACTGTGAAGACCGACACAAAATAACTGTTTAATGTCTTGGCTATTTCCTCATTCCCAGTTATTAAATTGGCCTTCTCATCCTCTAAAGGACCAATGTTTACCTTTATCACTCTTTTACGATTTACATATTTATAGAAACTTTTGCTGCCTGTTTTCATATTCTGAGCTAGTTTACTCTCATAATCTACCTTAATTTTCTTTATAACTTTTTTTGTGGCTTTCTGTTAGCCTTTAAAGATTTCCCAGTCTATTTGTTTCCCACTAATCTTTGCTTTTTAGAGTGTGTTTTTTTTTCAATCTGATACTTTCCTCTATTTCCTTAGACATCCATGGCTGGCTGACTCTTTTCCTACAGTTCTTCCTTATCAGTGGAATATACTTCTGCTGAGCACTGTGAAAAGTCGTTTTGAAAGTCCTCCACTGTTCCTCAATTGGCCCACCATAAAGCTTTTGCTCCCATTCTACCTTAGCTAACCCCTTCCTCATCCCATCATAGTCTCCTTTGTTTAAGCACAAGATATAGGTACTGGATTTCACCTTCTCACGCTCCATCTGTATTTTAAATTCGACCATACTGTGATCGCTCCTTCCTAACTGTGAGATCATGAATTATTCCTGTCTCATTACACAGGACTAGATCTAGAATAGGTTGCTACCTCATAGGTCCCATTACATATTGTTCAAGGAAATTATCGCGGATGCATTCTATGAACCCCTCCTTAAGGCTGCCAAGACTAACCTGGTTTGACCAATCGATATGTAAATTAAAATCCCCCATGATAATTGCTGTACCATTTTTACCTGCATTCGCTATTTCTATGTTTATTGCCTGCCCCACCACGATGTCATTATTTGGTGGCCTATAGACCACAACTATCGGTGACTTCTTCTCCCTGCTATTCCTAATTTCCACCCAAATGGATTCAACGTTTTTTTCAGTAGTACCTATATCATCTCTCATTACTGCCCTGATATCATCCCTAAAAACCAGAGCAACACCACCTCCCTTACCTACCTATCTGTCCTTCTGAACATTTTGATACCCCTGGATATTTAACTCCCAATCATGACCATCCTGTGTCCATGTCTGTGTAATGGCCACTAAATCGTACCCATTTGCCATGATTCGCACTGTCAACTCATCCACCTTCAGCATTCAGATAAAATGCCCTTATGCCAGTTTTTGCACCTTTTTTTTC